>NC_080385.1:128981445-129312450 GCF_014773155.1 Arachis stenosperma | reverse complement strand
ACTAAGAACATGTAATTCGAAAAATTGAAAGAAAACTAAAAACATGCAATTAACACCAAACTTAAAACATGAAACTAAACTCAAACAGAAGACTAAATTATGAGGTTATTGGTTTTTTTTTTTAATTTTCGAAAATAATCTAGAAAAAGAAAACAAGAATTTTAGAATTTTAACAAAAACAATATTAAAAGACTCAAAGGAAAATCAAAGATTAATAAAGAAAAATAAAATTTTTTGAAAGATTTTTGAAAAGAAAATAAAAGACTCAAATTTAGTGACTCTAAACCAACCAAAAAGGTAAATTCTTCCTAATCTAAGCAACAAGATGAATCGTCAGTTGTCCAAACTCGAACAATCCCTGGCAACGGCGCCAAAAACTTGGTGCACAAAATTGTGATCACACTTTTTCTTGTCACGCGGTCGCGTCGGTCATGCGTCCGCATCGTATGCGATTCGCTCAAGTCGCGCGGTCACGTCAGTCATGCGGCCGCGTCGCTGCTTCTTCGCTCTTGGCATGCGATTGCGTCATCCATGCGATCGCGTGGATGCCAGTTTCTCCAAAACTCCGTTTTGCGCTTTCCTTCCATTTTTGTATGTTTCCTTTTCCATCCTTTAAGTCATTCCTACCTTAGAAGATCTGAAACTACTCAACACACTAATCACGGCATCGAATGGAAATAAAGGTAATTAAAATAATTAATTTTAAAGCATAGGAAACATGTTTTTCACATACATCATATAATAAGGAAGGGAAAGTAAAACCATGCAATTAATATGAATAAGTGGGTGAAAGATTGAATAAATCACTCAAACTAAGCACAAAATATGTCACAAAATATGGGTTTATCAGTTATCTTGTAAATCTTAGTCAGGAGATTAATGATAAAGATGATTTTGTTTATGAAAAATAAATAACATGAAATAAAAGGTACTTGTGATTCAGTAATGAGGAACATGTTAAGGTTCCGGAGATGCTCTGTCGTCTGAATCTCTACTTTCCTACTGTCTTCTTCTCCAAACACGCATGGCTTCCTTCAATGGCAAGCTGTATGATCCTCTCGGATGAAAAATACCAGGTACGATCTCTGCACGGCTAATCAACTGTCGAATTTCTCGTCTTGGATGAAAAATACCATGTACAGCTACCGCACGGCTAATCATCTGTTGGTTCTCACTAGCGTCGGAATAGGATCTCTCTATCCTTTTGCACACTGTCACTGCGCCCAACATTCGCGAGTTTGAAGCTCGTCACAGTCATCCCTTCACAGATCCTACTTGGAATACCACAGACAAGGTTTAGACTTTCCGGATCCCAGGAATGCTGCCAATTGGTCCTAACCTCTACCACGAAGGTTCTAATCGCATGGACTCGGTCCGTGGATCAGAGACCCAAGAGATACGCACTCAAGCAGTCGCCCAATGACTACGTTGAGCTCAGATAGAACGGGAGTGGTTGTCAGGCACGCGTTCATAAAGTTAAGAATGATGATATGTGTCACGGATCATCATATTCTTCATATTGAAGTATGAGTGAGTATCTTATAATAGAACAAGCGTGATTGAATAGAAAACAGTAGTAATTGCATTAATCCATTGAGACACAGCAGAGATCCTCACCTCCACCTATGGAGTTTAGAGACTCATGCCATCAAAGATACAATATGAAACATGTAAAATGTCATGAGTTACAAAATGAATCTCTAAAAATAGTTTTTATACTAGACTAGTAATTTAGGTTTACAGAAAATGAGTAACTAAGTGCAGATAGTGCAGAAATCCACTTTCGGGACCCACTTGGTGAGTGTTTGGGCTGAGCTTTCAAGCTTTCACGTGCATATGCCTCAGGTTGGAGTTAAACGCCACCCTGGGTGCCAAAATGGGTGTTTAACGCCAAGAGTTATGCCAGTTCTGGCATTTTACGCCAGAAAGTTTATGGTTGGCGTTTAACACCAGTTTGGGCCATCAAATCTCAGGCAAAGTATAGACTATTATATATTGCTGGAAAGCTCAAGATGTCTACTTTCCAACACAATTAAGAGCGTGCCAATTGGGCTTCTGTAGCTCCAGAAAATCTAGTTTGAGTTCAGAAGGGTTAGAATCCAACAGCATCTGCAGTCCTTTCTCAGCCTCTGAATCAGATTTTTGCTCAAGTCCCTCAATTTCAGCCAGAAAATACCTAAAATTATAGAAAAATACACAAACTCATAGTAAAGTCTAAAAATGTGATTTTTGAATAAAAATTAATAAAATTATAATAAAAAGTAACTAAAATATACTAAAAACTATATAAAAACAGTGCCAAAAGGGGTATAAATTATCCACTCATCAGTAACTATCCCTCTCTTTGATGCTATCCATCAAGTGCCTAAATATGCAAAATTTCTTAAGGATTTGTGTATGAACAAAGATAGGATCCATGAGCTAGAAACTATTCCATTGGGGAGATCTATTTCGACTTTGATAGGAGCAATACCGGAAAAGTGTGGCGATCCGGGCCCTTGCTTAGTCTCTTGTACCATAGATGGAGTTCAATTCATTGATTGTATGTGCGATCTTGGTGCATGCATAAGCATTATGCCTCTTTCCATTTATCATATATTGAAGCTCCCACCGTTGAAGCGGTCGGTGGCTAGGTTTGTCTTGGCGGACAAGAGCATAATAACTGTGACGGGTATTGCGGAAGATGTGTTGGTAAACATAAAGGGTTTGGTATTTCTGATTGATTTTCATATCCTTGAGATGCCACCTAGTGAATCTGAAAGGACATCATCTATCCTACTTGGGAGGCCATTCTTGAGGACCTCTAGGTTCAAATTGGATGTCTATTCCGGAACTTATTCTTTTGAAATCAATGGAAGAGTTGTTAGCTTTAGTCTTGATGAAGCCATGAGACACCCACTGGAGAATCATTCCATATTCCGGTGTGACTTGACTGACAATGTTGTGGCCGAAGTGCATTGTGCAAATATTGATGAGAAGATTGGAGAATCAAGTGTGGGGAGCCCCCACGAATGTGAAGAGAACACCGTACCCCCTCCGGATCTTCCGGAAGTTCAAATGCCAAGTCAAGAACAACATGTAGAGTTGAGACCACTACCGCCCATCTAAAATATGCCTATCTTGATGAAGCTCATAAGTTTCCGGTAATTGTTGCAAGGGAGCTCACTCCTCAACAAGAAGAAAGGTTACTTAATGTTTTGAGGAGGAACAAAAGAGCTATAGGATGGAGCTTGGCGGACCTAGTGGGCATAAGCCCCCAAGTGTGTGAGCACCAAATCTTCTTAGAAGAAGGAGCTAAACCCGTTCGGCAACCTCAAAGGCGATTGAATCCTACCATTCTAGAGGTTGTAAAGAAGGAGGTAACCCGGTTATTAGAGGCAGGCATCATCTACCCCATTTCAGATAGTGAATGGGTAAGTCCGGTCCAAGTTATCCCAAAGAAGTCCGAGGTTACCATAATCAAGAATGAGAGCAGTGAGCTTATAGCTACAAGGGTGCAAAACTCATGGAGGGTATGTATTGACTACCGGTGTTTGAACACGGCCACTAGGAAGGATCACTTTCCGTTACCGTTTATCGATCAAATGTTGGATCGATTGTCTGGTAAATCTCATTACTGTTTCTTAGATGGTTATTCGGGGTATTTTCAAATCCACATTGCTTTAGAGGATCAAGAAAAAACAACATTTATGTGCCCCTTTGGAACTTATGCCTACAAGCGTATGCCATTTGGCCTATGCAACGCACCAGCAACTTTTCAAAGGTGTATGATGAGCATATTTGCGGATCTTCTAGAGCATTGCATGGAGGTGTTCATGGATGATTTTAGCATCTATGGGGATTCTTTTGATCTTTGCTTGGACAACCTTTCAAAAGTGTTGGAGAGGTGTACTAAATCAAACCTTGTCTTAAATTTTGAGAAGTATCATTTTATGGTTAGATAAGGTATTGTTTTAGGACACGTTGTCTCCAACGATGGTATTTCCGTGGATCCAGCAAAGATCAATGTTATATCTAATTTGCCTTACCCCTCCTCCGAGAGGAAAACCGTCCGTTCCTTGGCCATGCGAGTTTTTACAGGCGATTTATTAAGGACTTTAGTAAGGTAGCACTACCTCTATCTAGATTGTTGCAAAAGGATGTTGAATTTGATCTAAGCAAAGAATGTATGGAGGCTTTTGACAAGCTCAAAGTTGCATTGACCCAAGCTCCCATAGTGAGAGGGCCTGACTGGAGTCGGCCATTTCAAATAATGTGTGATGCTTCAAACTTTGCCGTGGGAGCCGCGCTAGCACAGCGCAAGGGTAAGAATCCTTATGTCATAGCCTATGCATCAAAAACATTGGATGGAGCCCAATCCAATTTCACTACCACCGAAAAAGAGTTGTTGGCTATTGTCTTCGCTTTGGATAAATTCCGAGCATATCTACTTGGTTCCAAGGTGGTAGTGTACTCGAATCATGTGGCGTTAAAATATTTGTTGGCTAAAAAGGAATCCAAACCAAGGTTGATTAGATGGGTTTTGCTATTGCAAGAATTTGACCTAGAAATTAAAGATAGGAGTGGTTCGCAAAACCTTGTGGCGGATCACTTGAGTCACCTTGAGCACACCAAAGGCGATGCCACTCCTATTAATGATTCTTTTCCCTTTGAGGGCCTGCAAGCAATCTCGGAAGTCATACCTTAGTATGCGCCAATTGCCAATTACTTGGTGTCTCGCACCTTTCCTCCTAATCTCTCCAAGCATCAAAAGGATAAACTGAAAAGTGAATCCAAATACTACGTATGGGATGACCCATACCTTTGGAGATGTGGTGCGGATCAAGTAATTCGGAGGTGCATTCCACAAACTGAATTCCAATCAATCTTGGAAGCTTGCCACTCTTCCGAAGGAGGAGGCCATTATGGACCTCAAAAGACGGCAAGAAAGATCCTAGATTGTGGATTTTGGTGGCCAACTCTTTTCAAGGACTATTCTCTCTTTTGTAAATCTTGTTCTCAATGTCTTAGATTTGGTAATATCTCCAAGAAGGATGAGATACCTCAATAAACCATGTTATTTTGTGAGATTTTTGATATATGGGGTATCGACTTCATGGGGCCATTCCCAAATTCTAATGGTTTTCTCTACATTCTACTAGCCGTTGATTATGTGTCCAAATGGGTGGAAGCGATACCCACCCGGACGGACGAGGCTAATGTGGTCCTTTCTTTTGTGAGAAATAATATCATTTGTCGATTTGGGTCGCCACGGGCAATCGTGAACGACCAAGGCTCACATTTTTGCAACAAAAGAATGGAAGGGCTAATGAGGAAATATGGCATCATGCATAAAGTAACCACGGCCTACCATCCCCAAAAACGGCCAAGCCGAGGTTTCTAATCGGGAGATTAAACATATATTTGAAAGGATTGTGAAGTCTCATCGAAAGGATTGGAGTGCTAAGCTCACCGAGGCACTATGGGCCTACCGAATGGCTTACAAGACGCCAATTGGCATGAGCCCCTTTCGGTTGGTCTATGGAAAAGCTTGCCACCTACCAGTGAAGATCGAGCACAAAGTATATTGGGCCGTTAATGAGTGCAATTCAAGTTTGGGAGGGGCCGGAATTGAGAGAAAGCTACAATTGGCGGAATTGGAATGTTTGAGGTTAGAAGCCTATGAGAACTCTAGACTTTACAAGGAGAGGATGAAAGCCGTGCATGATAAAACATAAGAGGAAGAGAATTTAGAGTCGGCGACCTAGTCCTCCTCTACAATTTAAGATTGAGGTTGATGCCTGGAAAGTTAAGGTCAAGATGGGAAGGACCTTATAGAGTAGATAAGGCGGAGCCGTATGGGGTTTATCATTTGTGCCATCCTTCAAGCTCTGACATTTTCAAGGTTAATGGGCATCGTCTAAAGTTGTATCATGGTGAAAAGCTGAAGAGAAACAAGGAGATTGAGGTGTTCCTGTTGAAGGATGCACCTAATGGCAAAGAGAATTGAGCTAATGACCGTCCAACTTAAGGACGTTAAACAAAAGTGCTAGGTGGGAGACACCCTACCATGGTGAGGTCTACCTTTTTTTTTTCTCTTTTGTATATAATCTTGAACTCTTGCTTGATTTGGTGAATGCTTAGTTTTTAAGATTGTTTAGATAGACTTTATTGTGCCAGTTGTGATATTCATGAAGGTTTGCATTGATCTTAAGTAGGTTGGATCCATTTTGAGCATTACATAGATTTTTTAGTGATTTTGATCTCTTTAGTTCATTTCTTACTACATTTTTTTTATTAAAATGCATCCCTTCATGCCTGAAAAAAAAAAGAAGGGGGGCACGTGGGCGTACGAGACGCGTCCGCGTCCTTGCCTTTTCGCAACTCCTAGTATCTCAACTAGAGAATTGCACAATATTTGAGCCAGCAGTGAGCCCCATGCATAACCCCTCTCACGCGTACGCGCATCTGACGTGTACGCGTCCCTGAACATGCTTGAGCGAGCCACGCGTGGGCGTGCTACACGCACCCGCGTCGCCTGCGTTTTCTCACTCTCTGGTACATTTTGCCTGAGAGTTATGCGAACACTGGGCCAACACTGATCCTCCCGCATGACTCGTCCCACGCATCCGCACACCTGCCGCGTCCGTGTCCCTATGCTGATCTGTGCATGCACGCCTAAGCGTGCATGACGCTTCTGCGTCGATCGCGCAACCCCAACTCTTGGTACATTTTCCAGAGAGTTATGCAAACATCGCGTGACTACTGTGCTGGGAGCACAATCCCTCCCACGCGCAAGCGTACCTGACGCTTACGCATCCATCTGCTTGTTGGCGAATCTGCGCATGCGCGCACCGTGCGCGTGCGCGTCGATGTTCCTACTGCCCACTCTTGGTACTTTGACCAGAGAGTTGTGCAAGCCTCATGCTGGCACCGTGCCATTGGAGCAATTGCCCCCACGCGTGTGTGCCACTTGCGCGTCCACTTCATCTGGTCTCTTGTTGTCCACGCATAAGTGCGGGCGACGCTTCCGGGTCCTTGCCTCTACCTGCCCATCCACGCGTACACGTAAATGGCGCGCGCGCGTTGATCTTGCGACGCAACTAAGCTGAAGCGCGCCTTTTTTTCAAATTCTCCCCTCTTCTTCTTCTATTTCCATCTTCCCTTCTTCTTCTCCACTCACCTCTACCACCCTCTCTCAGCCCCTTCCACCGGTTGCACTGACCACCCGCGACCACCACCTCCGACGGTCCCACACTCTTCTCTCTCCTCTCTTCCTCCCATTTCTCTTCCTCTTTCTTCCCTTGCATTTTACATCACTTTCTTATCCATTTCAAGGTATTACTCATTTTTTTCTTCTTTGTTTTGTTTTAATTCTTCTCTCTTTAGTTGTATTTCTTTGCATTTCTTCTTAGTTAGACTCTCATTCATGCATTGTTGCTTGTTTGTTTCCTTCTTCTTTTTCTATTTGCCATGAGTATTGAGGGTAGAGTTCTCTCTTACATTAATGGGTTATTTTACTATGTTTTGGTTTCTTTAAGCTATGTGGTGCTATATGATGCTTGATTATACCTTGTGGGATGCTACATTATCACATTTCCTCCACTTGCTTATTGCCTAAAATTGCAGACCAAGTGTTTGATGAAAGGCACCTATGAGTTTTTGATCCATATTTGATATAATGCTTTCAACTTAGTGCCCTTTCTCATTCACTTTCTTGTTCCTATGTGCATTGAGCCTATTGTTCTTCATGTTTTCTATTCATATTCTCATACCTTATGACTTGCTTCTTGTTATTGATGCTTGAGTATATACTTCTCATGCCTTTATTTGTATGCCTATACCCCTCTTGCATCACATGCTAAGTGACTTGCTTACATATTGCAGCTGTCATGTCTCCAAGACACCTATTCTTTTATGGCTTTCTATATCACTTGCATGATATTTTCCATGTGTTGTCTCTTTGAGTTTAATGTGTGCTCTTTCCTCCTTTTTAGGATGGTCATCACAAAGGATAAAGGAAAGGCACCAAAGAAGCCAGCCACCAACAAGGCACCTCAAAGATCCACCACTAAGGCGCACCTAGCACCGAAGGCTAAGCCCCTCCTCAAGAAGGCGAGGAGCATTATTAAGATTGATGAACAAGAGAAGGAAAACCATGCGAGGGATTCTACTAGGTTTCCCAACCGTTATTGTGAGCTCATGTTCCCCCTTGTGATTGAAAGGAACTATCACCCTGAACCTCTTCTCAACCCTCCAGCTCACGTTGTTCAGTTTGTGATACCCCGCATCGAGCGACGACAGTGGGGGTTTCTCTTGAGACGACCGCAGGAGGCTAACCTCTCATGGGTGGTAGAGTTTTACTCCAACTACCACTCACCTTCTCTCACATCCGTATTTGTGCGCCAGAAATAAGTCCTCGTCTCGAAGGAAGCTATTCAAGGAATACTTTAGACCGGACCATTGGCGGATGGGATAGACGCTTACTAAGAGGTCTTGAAGCAGCGTTGTGAATTTGGTTTCGATTTCGATTGGGATGTCGTTCTCCGAGTAATTGCCTCACCGGGAGCATTTTGGATCCAAGGGAGAATGAGACCCCGGCCCAAGGGCATTGACGCACTTTATCTCATTGTGGAGGCTCAGGCAGGAGCCCAAATTTTATCCCATTATGTGCTTCCAAGCACCCACGGGTCATCTATCACTGCGGAGCTAGCCCTATTGGTTTGGTGCATACTTACAGAGAGACCGGTCAATGTGCCTCTTCTCATCCGACAGGCCATGGGTCGCGTCCATGCTAGAAAAAACCTATCCTTTCTCGCTTTGGTGACCGAGTTGGTTGCTGCTGCTGGTGTCCCTTGGGAGTCTAAGGATCGGAAGGCACTAATTCCGGTGGACGGCGACGTCGTCCCAACCGGAAAATATCTCAAGCCTTCGGTGGACACCGAAAACCTTGACATAGCTTTTCCCATGGGCATTTCCACTACTTCATCCGCACCACCTAGATCATCCCACCAACTCCTTGAGGATCTCCACAAGAAGATGGACCAATATGAATGGGGGAACCAATGCCGGTTTGCTTACATAAATAAGCTTTTGAGTTTTGTGACCCCACCTATGGAGGAACCGGAGATTTCCACTTCCACCTCGAACTTGAGCGAAGATAACATGGATGGAATGGATAATGGATGCTCCAAGGCCGATCGCCCCTTGCGCCTCACCAATAGCACCGAGGACGGTGCAAATTCTTAAGTGTGGGGAGGTCGTTCGACCGACCTCCGTAGGTAACACCCAAATAAACCTTGATTTCCTTTAGGTAATTAGGATAGATTGCATGGTTAGGTTTTTCTTTTTGAGCACCTTTTGCATGATTAATATCTCTTGTTAGGTCTACTTGGTTAGTGTAATGGTTTTCTTTCCAAGAAACTATGACTTTTGGGCAACCTTGCCAATTTGAAAATTTTTTGTGTTAAACTTGCTTTAGGAATGTATTTTGGAACATGGTTTTAGAGTTGAGAACACAAGCAAGTGAGACTTGAGCCAATTGCGTGGTTACATCTTATAACCACTTATCTTCCTTCTTGTGTGCATTGCTCTCCTTCTATGATTGTGATCCTTGATTTGTTTGACTCTATATGTCCATTATTGTGTGCATCAATGCATTTATGTGATTGAGGCCATCATTTCACTTAGCCACTTATCCAAATAGCCTTACCCTACAACAACCTTTGTTAGCCAATTTGAGCCTACGATTAACCCACTTGTTCTTAATTTCAGCACATTACAAGCCTAAGGCGGAAAACCATAAATGTCTTTATTTGAATCTTTGATTAGCTTAGCCTAGTGTATGTGTGTCATTCAAGTGTGGGAAACGGGAGACATTGGTTGAGGTAAGAACATGTTTTTGTTTTTGTTGGGAATTGGGTACATACTCATGCGTCTATTGAATATGTAAACCATATGCATTGGTACCTTTGTACATAAGTATATCAAAAAGAAAAAAAAGAAAAAAAGGAAGAAAATAAGAAAAACAAAAAGAAAAGAAAAATGAATAATAAAAAAATAGAAAGGAAAGAAAAAGGAAAAAGAAAGAAAGAAAAAGGGGATAAAATGCCCCAAAGCAAGATTCAATAACAATCAATGCATATGTGTAGTGATCAAGGGAGAATGCATGAGTATGTGAAAAAGTGAGGAATGGGTAGTTAGGTTAGCACTCAATTATATAGGTTGTATATAGGTTAGGTGGGATGCTTAGGTTAATCGAAGATTCAAATTCTAGTCCACTCAGCCATATATATATATATAACCCCACCTTGACCCTAGCTCCATTACGACCGAAGCAAAGACCTCATGATATATGTATGTATGCACGGAATAACTATTGATTGTTAGAGGAAGAACAAATTTTGGAAAGCATGAAATAGAGGAGAATTGAGTGATCAACCCTATATACCGAGCGAATAGAGTGTAAGCACTTCCGGTGAGGGTTCGAAGCTCAAATCCTTGTTCCCGGCTCTCACGAGCGTTCTTCATGCAAGTTATGTGCACTTCACTTTGATGATTGGAATTGGTAGAGTTCATATATTGTTTATCATTTTACCCTACGTGCTTATATGTGTCTTAGAAGATTGATTTCCTTTTGACCAAGTAGATAGTAGCATTCATTTTAGTTGCATTCGTATAGATAGATTGCATCTCATAAATCCCATTCTCTTGTGACTCTTTGGTTTTTAGCTTTCCTTTAAGCATGACGACATGCTTGGTCTAAGTGTGGGGAGGTTAATAAACCCCGTTTTTAGGGTTTATCTTGTATGGATTTTGAGGGTTTTATCAATGATTCTTTCACACTTATTCATAGAAATGCATGGGTTTGTGTTTCCTTCCCGATTTTTGCCTCATGGATGAAAACATGCTTCTTTTACACTAAATGTGTTATATTTGAATCCTCTTCTATTACCATTCGATGCCGTGATCCGTTTGTTAAGTGATTTTAGAAGTTATAGGGTAAGGATGGCCTAGAAGAGAGGAAGGAAGCATGCATGAATGGAAGGAGCATGGAAAATAAAGCTTTGGAGTTTGAGCAGCGACGCGCACGCGTACCTTGCGCGTACGCATGGATGTGTGCCACTGGATCGGTGCGAGGAAGCCAGAGCTAGAAGCCGGCGCATTCGTGTGGCTGGGCCAGAGCCTCATGGACGCGCACGCGTGCTTTGCACTTGTGCGTGGATCTTAAAAACCCCAAGGACGTGCACGCGTGCTGTACGCGTACGCATTGGTGCTAGCACGTGATTTTTTAGTGAAAATGTGCTGAGCGATTTCAGAGGAGCTGTGGGGCCCAATTGGAACTAATTCTGTTCCCAAAACCCATATGAAGACTAAGGGAGAGGGGATTCTCATTCATGCACTAATTTTTAGATATTTTCTAGGAAGTTTTGGAAGTTACATTTTGTAGAGAGAGAAACTCTAGCTTCTCTTTAGCTTCTCTCTAGGGTTTTGCTTCTCAAATTTGGAATCCTCTTTGATCCAATTCATGAGATCTATTGTCAATTCAATTCTACATTGCTTCAAGTTGTAGATCTAGATTCTCCTACTCTCAATTTAGTTCTTGTTGTTCAAGTTACTTGTGGATCTTAGCTTTAGATGTTGTTACTTCCATTTCCATTAATACATTGAGGTAATTCATGTTCTTAGTTTTCAATTGTTTGTTGTTGTTAAACTCTTGTAGTGGATACCTTTGATTACAAGTTTTCTTCTCAATTTTACAATGCCTTTCACTTTTGCTCTCCAAGTGTTTGAGCAAATACCAATTTTAGCTATGGAGTAGACTTTTTCTTCTTGGCTTGGGAGTTGAGATATTGGAGACACTTGAATTATTAATATCCTTTGTTGATTATCAATTGGAGATTGCTAATTGATTTGCATGTCACTAAAGCTAGACTTCCCTAGGGTTAGTCTAGGACTTGTGAATTCAAATTGATTACTTTCACTTGACTTTCCTTAATACTAGAGGTTAACTAAGTGAAGCAATAACTAATTGTGGTCACAATTGATAGAGATTATGATGATAGGAAGTCCAATCCTCACTCCTAGCTAAGGCTTTTATATTGCTTGATTCTCATTCACACTATTAGCTTGTTCATTGATTGCGTGAAACTCCAAAACACCAATACAACTTCTAACCAACAATGTATCTCTTGGAGCACTCCTAGGGAGAACGATTCGGGGTTCATACTCTCGATTATAAATTTTGGATTATGGTAACACAATTTCTTTGTTTGATGAAGAATCGCGTGTCGGATTAGACTATACTCACGATTGCACTTATTGATAAATTCTATATTGGCATAAAATCACTCATCAATAATGAGAAAAGAAAAGACAGAAATTCATGAGTCACCCTTATAGTTGGGTGGATGATACTGTAAAGAGTCATGTGCCGCGGTTTAATGATAATGAATTGGTGAAAGTGTTAGGCTCTGATGTTTGGATCAAGGAGGGTGGCCAAATAAGCTTAGAAGTGTTGCTTGTGAGGAGAAGGACCATATTTATGATAAATTGAACGAGTGGCCCTATTTTTATTTGTACAAAAGTGACCTACTTAATACTTTAAAATGTTAATTTCCAACATTAAACAGAGAATAGATAAAGAAATACTATTAAAACGTGACAGCTAAGATGACCTGCACTAAGATTCCAGTCCCAAGATGATTGAGTTTTCCTCAGCCGCTTCTGATTCTTTGAGAGAGTGACTTCAAACCACCAAAAGCTTTCCTATATGGGCTCCCCTCTTTTGTTGTATCATTCCATAGGTGTCATTGGCGAGGATAGGAAATTGCTGCCAGCTCCACCATTGCCGACATCGACATCTCCTAATCTCTCTTCTTCAAGTGCGGCATGCCATTCTGAGGATATTAACACTAAAAGCTATATTTAATTCAATTAGCGTTGTCAACCAATCAAACAACAGAATAAAGTGTGAGTGAGCGAGAGAACTAACCATCCTTCAATCACAGCACCCACCGGTGAAGGAAAGGTTGCGACGTCGTTCTGTGGTAGACACAGCTTTGTGGATCCAACAACGGCAGTTGTAAAATCCTGGATTCTTCTGGAAATTAAATAGTAAGTTATTTATAGTTTATAATAATCATTGATAATTTTATTTAAAGAAAATTATTTTCTTAAAAGTAATTAAATTAAATTTTATAATAATTTGAGTTTAAAATCTATTAGGATTAAAATTTTCTAAATAATTGAATAATTAAAATTTTTGATTAATTTTATGAACTTAAAAAAAAATTTATTTATCTCTAATTTTAAATTAGAGTACTTAATTAAAAATAATTTGTAAGTTAAATAATAAATAATATTCTTAAAGTTAATTATATTGGATTAAATTTGGTTTTTAATTAATACAATACCTAAACCCTAATTTCCAAATCAAAACCCTAAATCCCCAAAATACAACCCTAACCGTAATTTTGCTAAACTATGTTCTTCTTCTTGATTCTTTGTTGTCTAATAATATTCTATCCCATATAACATAACTAATCTAATTGGCCTACTATGATAAATTTAACCTTATACATATGCAACTTTATTCTATGTTTAAGTATATAGTAACACCTTTCTGTTCTTAAGGAAGAAAAATTGAATACAATAAAACATAAAGAATAAAATTGTTCAGTTATATATGTTTCCGTTTTAGCAAGAAAGTATAATATATTAAAATGAAGTAATTGTTGTGTATACGTGGGGGAGCCGCCTTTCCCCCTTTCCTTTTCTTCCAAAACACACCCACGTAGTCATAGAAGTTAAAAGAGAGAACGGTGAGAGCAGAGGGAAACGAAGGAGAGGGAGCTGTCGTACTGTCGCGCCTACTACCGTCCAGCACGCCTCACTGCCGTCCAGCTCGCCTTGCCTCCGTACCGCTAAGCCATGGTGCGGGATTTAAAATTTTTTACAGGTTAACCAGCAAGTGCACCGGGTCATCCAAGTAATACCTCGGGTGAGTGAGGGTCGATCATACGAGGATTGTCGGACTGAGCAAGTGACGGGTGAAAAATCGCCGGTTAAGAAATTCTAATAAAAATAGCGTTACAAGTATAGTCTTAACCAATAAAATTCCTACTATCAGTTTAAATTGTGTCACAATTAATAAAAATAAATAATCAGGAGTAGAATCCCGGGTCGTTTCCCAAAGAGTTAACATAAGATGCAAATTATTGGTTAGGATTTTTCTGGTTATTTTTGAAATTGAGAACAGAAAAATAAATGGCTAGGAATTAAAGTAATAAATAATAACAAGAGGTGTTATGTATTTGAAATGAAAGGCCTTGGTCAGAGGAGAGAATTGGGGTTTCTATCCTTGTTGTCTTTCCCAAGTAGAATAGTAAATGTTCATTGCTTCCACTTAGTTATCCTCTAACAATTGAAGGAAAGTCAAGTGGCTTCACTAACTCTAGCTCACAAGTCCTAGTCACTTCGTAGGGAAGGACTAGATTTTGTGAAAATTGAGTTGGCCAGCAATGTCCAAATACAGATACTACTTGAGTATCACAACTCAAGAAATACCAATTAATCAACTCCTAAGCCAAGTTGGAATGTCTACTCTATTAACATGAATGCCATTTTCATAAAAACATAATAGGAGTAAATAGAAGACATGATAATTATGAAAAAGTAATTAAATAAAAAAATGGCACGAACAATAATTAAGCATAATCAAACAAATACTAAAATTAAATGTAAAAATAATTCAATGCATTAATAAATTCAAAAATAACAAGATCCCAACATGAATTCAAGTAATTAAATGGAAAAGCAAAAGTAATAGAGTAATAGAGAAGAAAACTGTAAAAACAATGACTCCAATTGAAGGTAGTAGCAGCTCTCTCTAGATCCAATTCCAAAGCAAAATTAAGAATGTCATAAACCCTAGGAGAAGTATTGTTTCTCTCTCTAAAACTCAAACTAAAGTGGAAAGTGTAGTCTCTAGTCTCAGCTCCATCCCTGCCTCTAGTCGTCTGCGTTTTCGGGCTTGGATCCGGGGCCAAATCAGCCCAGAAATCTCCCGCAGCAAGTTCTGTTATGTGCAGCATGTGACGCTCTGTCACGCGTATGCGTCGGCCACGCGTACGCGTCACTGAACGATGCTCTTGGTCTCGTGCACGCATCATCCATGCGTGCGCGTCACTCCTCGCTTCTCAACTCTTTAATTTCTTGTGTTCCTTCCACTTTAACATGCTCCATCTTCATCCTTTAAGCCATTCATGCCCTGTAAACCCGAAAACACTTAACAAATACGTCACGGCATCGAATGGTAATAAAGGAGAGTTAAAAATTAACAATTTCAAGGCCTAGGAGGCATGTTTTTAATCATAGCACAAAATTGGGAAGGAAACATAAAAACATGCAATTTACATGAATAAGTGTGAGATTAAGTGATAAAATCCACTCAATTCAGTCCAAAATATATCATAAAATAGTAGTTTATCAGCAAGCAATGGTTATTGTAACACTCCATTACCCTAAGCCTTACCTCTAGCCGTAAGGCAAAGAATAATAAAGTATCACGACAGTTCTAAAGCTTATACATATTTATATAGAAGGAAATAATAATATATATTCTAGAAGCCCGATGAAAGATTAAGTTCAAAAACAGAATTACAAAAGCACGAATCGTTCACACGAAGCTAACGCACAAGACACAAGGTATAGATGCAAGAGAATAGAACATATATAGATATAAGAGTATAATAATCATAGGGAACAAGCCGCAGCCTGCGAAATTTAAGCCGACTAGTTACAAATAGAAAAATACAGAGTTTTGGAGTTAAAACAGTTTATACAACTTGTCTCTCAAATAAGCCTCTAAAGCCATAAAGTCTAAAACAAAAAGGGTGAGAGAAAGTACTACAACAAAATAAAACAGAAATAAACCAGGAAGAAACCATACTCCGCTCAGCCACCATATCCGCAATTTCACCGAAGTGAATTACGACCTGTATCTAAAAAATAACAACAAAGTATGGAATGAGAACCGGGGGTTCTCAGTATGGTAACAGTGCCCAATAATGTAAGATATAAGACTCCAAGATGCCGAAGGAAATCTTAGAACTTCACATCGATACAGAATATTCAAGCCTTAACAAAGTAAACAACTTAAACCATAAACATAAACAGGGTTATCTAAACTTAGGAAATTGCTAACTAATACTAAACCACACCACTGTATCCCACAGCCTTCGCCAACCTACCCTCCATACGACCCCATCGCTATTGCCTACCTATCCTCCTCAGCACCAGACAATCACAGATAATGCAAGCAAGTAAAACACAGATAGTATTCATATATAACAAATAATTCAAGAAACAAGTAGGCATATTATACAATTAGGCAAACTCAAGTATTCAAAGCAAACAAACACATAAGAGATGCATATGATGAATGCCTGTCCTATTGGCTCGTGATATCACTTGTCGGTCTATAAATGCCAATCCGACACATCCTTTCAGATGTAGCTTTTCTGCCACGCCCACGGATATAGTGCTGGGCACACTCTATTGACCCACGGATATAGTGTCGGGCATACTCTATTCACCCACGGATATAGTGCCGGGCACACTCGCATGCGCAACCCAAGGATATAGTGCTTGGCACACTCTTGCAGCAGAAAAGATTATTAATCATAATTCAATCCCAAGGACATAATACCCTGCACACTACCATACTTAACCCAAGGATATAGTGCCTGGCACACTTTCAACATTCAACAAGATCAACATCCCTCCTTGAGTTACCACCACACTTAATCCAAGGATATAGTGCCTGGCACACTCTCAACATACCAAGGATATGGTGCCTGGCACACTTTCCACATCCAACAAGTCCATCAACCTCAAATCATCACCAGTCATCACCATTTCTCATCTCAATCCACATTCAATTATCATTTCTCAACATTTCAAGGATATAGTGCCTGGCACACTTTCCACATCCAACAAGTCCATCAACCTCAAATCATCACCAGTCATCACCATTTCTCATCTCAAATCACTTTCAATAATCATTTCTCAACATTCCAAGAATATGGTGCCTGGCACACTTTTCACATCCAACAAGTCCATCAACCTCAAATCATCACCAGTCATCACCATTTCTCATCTCAATCCACATTCAATTATCATTTCTCAACATTCCAAGGATATAGTGCCTGGCACACTTTCCATATCCAACAAGTCCATCAACCTCAAATCATCACTAGTCATCACCATTTCTCATCTCAAATCACTTTCAATTATAAATTCTCAATATTGCAAGGATATAGTTCCTGGCACACTTTCCTTCAAACTCCATCAAGCTCACAATAACCACTATCAGTTCTTAATTCCATTCCGAACTCGTCATTTTATCAGTTTCTCAATTCGTTGTCAGTAATAACCAAGTTCACTAA
Organism: Arachis stenosperma; assembly: GCF_014773155.1. NCBI lineage: Eukaryota > Viridiplantae > Streptophyta > Magnoliopsida > Fabales > Fabaceae > Arachis > Arachis stenosperma. The sequence continues at coordinate 129,295,021 of NC_080385.1, read as the reverse complement.
ACTTCCTTCTCTCTCAACCAAACTCATCCTCAGTACACCAGAAACCTAAACCTCCATTCTCTAACTTTTCAAGGTAATACCCAAATTAAACTCCTAAGACCTTTCCCATATTTTGATACCCAAAAATAAGCTAAAGAGTCCTAAACAGGTGTCACAGAAGTTTACAAGCTTGTTGGGAAGGTGAAATAGTTAAAAACAAGATTTTAGTTAGAAAACAGGGCATGTGTGTACGCACAAAGGTGTGCGTGCCCACCTCAGGAAAGTTTTCAAATGTGTGCGTACGCACAGGTAGTAAAAATTTCAACTTTATTCATCTGCATAAGGCGTGCGAACGCCCTCGATAGAGTACACTTTCCAACGTGTGTGTGCGCACAGCTTGTAGAACTTCGTTGTGTGCGCATAGGGCGTGCTAGTGCTCCCATCAGTAAGCATTCCCTTGTGTGTGTGTACGCACAAAGCTGTGCATACACACAGGTTCAAAAACTCACAGGGGTTTGCGTGCGCATACAAATCAGAAATCACAAATCCTGCAGCATGCACAGAATTCAGATTTTGATACCAAAATTTGAATGATCATATCTTTCTCTACAAAATTTAGATTTCCACAAAATTTAAACCATATTAAAGATTGTTCAATTATCTTTCATTTGATATAAAATACATCAAATTTCAAAAACCGTAGCTCAAGATATGATCCGTCAAAGTTTGCCCAAAACTCATTTTTACCAAAAACTTTAAAAACTTACTTTCACCAAAACTCTCATTTCAAAACCAAACTACTCACAATCTATTTACTACTAAAACAACACCAAAGTCCATACCACTCATTCCTCAACTCAACCATCAATAACCTCCCATTTATACTATTCTCCACCATCAAAATCATTATTCTCCAACATCTAAAAATCATCATAAACACTCCTAATTCTCCTCATTCATCAATAACATTTTCATGATTCATCATCTATCATCAACAATACCAACAAATCTCATCAACCATAATAATTCTCAATATTCATCATCGAATCATTAAACTCCCAAACATTTCACAACAACATTACACATCAATAATTTCTCATACATAAATACTTCACTTACCACCCATCATCATCATAATAATCATCCACCATCAATCATAGCTCAACATCAATAATGCATCCTCGTGCAACATTAACTCAAAATCAACACCATTCAATATCATCACCAACCATAGGATTCAAAACCCACAATCACCATCATAATATATCATCACACACCATAATCATCAATATCCTTCAACAAGCATCATAAACATATATTATACATTCCAATATATAGTCCTCTTCATCATACAATATAATTTCATAAATAATTAGGCATACACCAACATCATTCAATTCTATCTTATGGCCCACTAGAATAAGTTTCCAGAAATATTACATATTACATAAAGGAAATCGAAACCATACTTTGGCCGATTTTCAATATGCGCAAACACCTAGAACTTGATTCCAACAAGATCAACAAGCCTTAAGTACCAACACCACCTCCAAGACTCACCAACTATCAAGCCATACACATATAATATACCAACATCAAGCTTAGGGTTCACAAAAACAACTAACCACAAGGGTTTAGTGAAATCTTACCTTACCCAACAAGATTAGGGGTAAAATCCAACAATTACTCGCTACTAGTGATCACCTAAACAAGCAAAACCACAAAATCTACTCAAAAACCAAACCCCAAAAATGCAGAAAGTTATGGCAGAAAAATGGAGTATGAGCTTCAAGTTTTTACCAAATTTTCTTAGATAGAAATGAAGAGCTCGATGAGAGCTTCGTGTGGCTGCAAACGGCTCGTCAATCGGAATTCCGTAGCTCAAGTTATGATCAAAACAAGGTTGGGGTGAATAGTAAAACCCCAACTCTCCTTTTCTCTCTTCTCATCAGCGCCTCCCCTCTCTCCATTAGGGTATAATGAGTTGAAAGCTCATTAAAGGATGCATATATATGTTGGGCTTGGGCTCAACTTAGGCCTGGTCCAACCCGTTAGCGTTTTAGGTCCGTTTGCCTCACTTTGGGCCAAAACCTTTAAGATTAGCGCCCGATTTTCGATTATACATTATTTTTATCCTTTCAAAATAATAAATCAATTTTTAAAATCTTATTTTCCAAAATACGCGGTACTGGACAGACTAGAGCCGGTACTGCCAACTTAAGCGCCAGTACGCATTTTTACAAAAACTTTTCGAAAAAGATACATTTTCCAACTTAGAAAAATTCATTGAAATCAAATTTCACCTTTATATTTTCAAATTAAAACTTCTAAATTTTGAATCTACTCTGGGCACTTAAAAATTATTATTTTACTAAAGCGGTTAAGCCGGTTCTTACAGTTATCTTGTTGGACTTAGTCAGGCAAACAATAAAGAGAGTTGTTGTTGTTGTTGTTGTAAACACATAAGAATAATAAGCAATTAAGTAAGAAAAGAAATAAACAATTTGGTGAGAAAACAATAAGAGAAATCAGTTAAGGTTTCGGAGATGTTTACTTTTTCCGGATTAAAATGTCTTACCAACTATTTTAACAATGAATGATTCATTCTATGGCAAACCATAAATGTCTAAACCCTAATCTCTTAACAATTTAGCCTCCTCTAACTTTCATCAACTGCTACTCTCGTGGTTATTTAACTCAGGTTAAAAGGTGAAGTTCAGAAAACTAGTTTATACCACGAAGGCCCAAATCACTCTAAACCGGCTGAATAGATGTTGCTTATCCCCATCGGTTTGTGTAATTAGCCGTCTAAGAGGAATGTTTTCAAGCTGTAGTTCAAGCGAGATAACTCTCTCGAGAATCACAAGAACTCATATAGAAAAAGGTCATACTCTCGTTCCACCCAATTCATAAGATTAAGAACGAAAACAATCCTTAGAATTGAATCAAACATATATTGAAATCGAAGAATAATAGTTCTAATCCATAGAAATAAACAGAGCTTCTAACCTTAACCGAGGGGTTTAGTTGCTCATGACTTACCGAGAAACTAGGATTCTGAAAACGTGCGGAAGGAAGAAGATAATGTTCGAACCCTTGCCAGGGTTAATCTTTTCCTTTATATACTAACCTAATTTGATATGGAAAATAAAATAATAATAAACCCTAAAGATATTGTTTGTAATTAAAATTTATAAAAAGAAAATAAAAAAAGCTAAGAAGTACAAAATCCACTTGAGAGGCCCAAAGAGGTGGATTCGGACTGCTGCTGGCATTTAACTCCAGAGATGGACGTTAAACGCCAGGGGGGAGTGCAACGTTTTTTTGTCTTGATCCCCTGCTGGCGTGAAACGCCGGGTGGGCGTTCAGCGCTCAGGGGGGATGCTGACAACATTTTCCTTTTTAACTCCAAACTCTGCTAAATTGCTCCGAATTTCATCTGAAATCATAAAAATGCAAGAAAAACTCAAAGTAGTGTATAAGATGCTCACACATCAAGTCGCTGCCATCGAGGGTCCGCACCAGCACTGTCACCGTCAAGTTGCTTCATCGCTGATCCTCTACAATCACCGTCGCTGGGTTGCCAAGAAGAGGGAGATCGGGAAGAGAGAGGGAGTTTGCATCCGTTGCCGCCGTTGGAGGGCAAAACCATCGTAGAGGAGGGTTGAGCCCATCACTGCCGTGCCTTAATCGCCATCAGTTCACTGCCGCTGCTGTTATTGGAGGCCGTCACTATCGTCGTCACTGGAAAAGGGGAAAGCAAGCGAGAGTTACGTCGGTGAAGGGGGTTTCCACTACTACCAGAGCATCTCGCCGTAAGTCTCGCCCCCGGGAGTTACTGTTGGAGTTGTGGTGCGCGAATTTGTGACTTCACACAACTAAACCAGCAAGTGCACCGGGTCGTCTAAGTAATACCTCAGGTGAGTGAGGGTCGAATCCCACAAGGATTGCCGGATTGAGCAAGCCGTGGTTATCCTACAGATCCTAGTCAAGCTAATAGAAAGATAGTTGTTGTTTGTTGTAGGCGCATAAACAAGTAATAATAATAAAACATAGAAACAGTAATAAAAGATCAGTTAAGGCTTTGGAGATGCTTCTTCTTCTGGATTAATATGTCATACTAACTGTTCAAACAATGAATGATTCCTTCAATGGCAAGGCTGTAAGTGATTAAGCCATTGGTTGTGGTCATTAATCTCCTCAAGTCCAAACCAAACACCCGAACATGCTAGATCAATATGGGAAAGGGTGAAGCGCACACAATTCAATCTCTGGATGATCCAACTCAAAATGCCACAGACAAGGTCGGATCTTCCGGATCAGAGACTGACGCTCTATGATTCTAGCCCTTAGAGCCACATGAACCTCAATTACCCCTGACTAACGAGGTTTTATGTCACATAATTCATTATTTTCTTAAATAATTCAAGTAAAATAATATAATTCTTAAATTCTTAATTTTCTAAATAACATTTCAAACAAAGTCTCAAATTTTATAGAAATTTCGGTAGCACCTCTACTAAAACTTGGACTTTGCCACCATTTTTGGGTCCCAACCAAACCATTCCGCAACCCTTTCTAATGGGTTCAAGACCAAATCAGTTTAAAATCAAGTTGATTCCAACAATTCATATCTCAAGAAAACCGATTCAAAACCAAATCATTTTCTACGAATCGAACTCATTTTTGAAATGTTAAAGAATTAATTCAGCAACCACCAGGTTAGAAAAATCAGTCAATAATTAAATCAAACAACAATCATATTCATCCAACACAGCCAGACAATACATAAGACTTATACAATCACTAAAAAGTGTATTTTTCTCATCAATATCCATTTATAACAATTCCAAATTATAAAATTTAGTTTTTAGAAAAAGTTCCTACCTCGATTTTTGAAACTCAAAAACTCTAAAATGCGTTACAACTCGTTTTCTCTCGGCCCGCAACTGCAGCAGCCGCAACCTCAGCTTCAAACTACTTTCTCAACGACCACAACGACTCTATCGCAATATATAATAATCAGGACTCAACCCTACGTTACCAAAACTTCAGAATTTATAACCAAACATAACAGAATACTAACGCAGGGGTTTTCGAAACATAAACACTTACTGTAAAGACAAAACGAAGGAACCAAAACCCCGAATCGACCCGGCAGCAGATCCGACAACTATCTCGAGCGACAGCGACGACCAAAAGCTCTGGTGACGGTGACTGTAACAATCACGCAGCATTAATAATCTTCCCGGAATCCAAAAGGACAGAAACCAAACTTAAAACCCTTTCCGGCAGTGGCCATTGGCAATGGCAGTGGCGTTCTTCGGCGGCAGAGGCTTGGCAGCAGCTTCGGTGGTTCAGCAACAGCGGCGGTGGCTACCCGTCTTCTCTTCTGTTCGCATTTCCTTTCCCTTAGATCAGATCGGTAGCGGTCCTCCAACAGCGGTGATGGAGCACGAGACGGCGGTGGCTGGGCTCGTCAACGACGGCGGCGACGATGACGCGGTGGTGGCGCTGGCTTTCCTCGGTAATGACGACACGGATAGTAATGGCAGTGTGAGTCCTTCTCCCTCTTCGCGTCTTTCTCTCTGTCAGATCTCTCTCTCCCCTCCTCTAGCATGGGTGGCTGGCAGGACGACAAGCTGGGCGGCGGTGAGGCGCAGCTGGCGGCGAGGCGTGGTGGGTTCACAGATTGGTGGGGCAGCAGTGGAAGGACACGCGGTGGCTCTCTCTCTTCTCCCTTCCCTTGCTTGACAGTCCTCTGGGTGTGACACGACGACGTGGCGACAGTGATGCCCGCTGACGCCGGCGCCTTCCTCCTCTCCTTCTCTTCTCGGTTTTCCTTTCTCCATTCTCCCTATCTTCCTCTGCTAGTGGCTACGTGTGTGTTTCAAGTTTAGGGAGGAGAAGTGTTTGCTGATGGGGGTGGCGGCTAGGAAGGGAATTAGGGTTAGAGTTGTGTGTGTTGAGTTTTAGGGTTAGGGTAAAATTTAGGTATAAGGGTATTTTGGTAATTTCAAATAAAAATAGGGATAATATAATAATTAAAAATAAATTTTAATCCAACAATAATTATATATAAAAAATACTATTTGTTCATCAATTTTACAAATTATTTTCAATTAAATGTTCAAACCCAAGAATTAGAAATAATATAATTAATTTTCTTTATTTCTTAAAACATAAGTATTAAATTATAAAATATTAATTATTTAACCCAAATCATATAAAATTCTTATTATTTCATAACTACCAACTTTATAATTTAAATATAAAAAATAATTTAATAATTTGTAAAATTGGATAAGAATATTAATTTATTTCAAATTCAATTAATCAAAACTTGCTTTAAATATTCTTTAATAAAGTAATTTCTAAAATTAAAGTTATAAATAAATAATTGAATATGAAATTAGTTTATAATAAATCTTTTCAAAAATTTTGGGTCTTACATTGCCCAACAACAGAAAACAACCCATTTGCTATCATCACTGAACAACCCATTTGGCCCACGCGCATGTCGGTCCAATACAGACCCAACCAGAACAGACACCGTCCAATTTTCCAGTTGCAACTTAGCTCAAACTAGGCTCCTAACGTGCTCCTATTGCTAAACGAGGCTCCTAACGCGCCCTTCCTATTGCTAAACAGAGACAGGTTGATACATCGCACAGAAGAGAGCAAACATGTCAAACATATATGAATCTTTGTACATATGTATGGAACTCAAATTTATACAGTAGAGCGACCCTTTTATATATGGTGCTATTATTGTGGTGCTTAAATTGCCTAATTAACATACCTTTAAAAATACAAAATAAAATATTTAAAATTTATTAAATATTATCTATTTATTTTTTTAATAAATTAGACACCATGTTAATTCTAAAATTCACCTCTATTTTATCTCCATTCAATCTTGTTCATGAAACTCTAAAATCAATTATACAGACACTATTTCGTGAGATAATAATATATTTGAATTGAAATAATAATGATTGAAATTCACTAAAAAAGAACAAATCAAAACAAAATAAAGAAGGAGAAATAATTTATATATTCTAAAATCTAATTTGTATTGAGGTGCAACAATCGCTATCTACATAGGCACCGTTGATTTGGAATGATAGGTAAAATAGAGACCGAGTTAGAAATTAGTTATAAACTAGTATTTTTATCTGTAATAACATTATGGGTACAAATTTTTTAAAATTACGGTCTATTTTGTTATGATAATATAAATTATACATGGCACAAAAAATTTATAAAATTTAACTATTTTTACAAAAAAAAGTCATAAGTTGATAAAAGTCTTTGGTTAGCTGTTAAGTTTATTGCACAAATAGAAATAATTAATTTTTATACTTGCTATTTAATCTTCCTTTCCTTTAACAACAAAGCCCTCCAGTTGCTCCATGTAGATCTCCTTGTCTAAATCACCAAGAAGAAAAGCTGTCTTCACATCCATTTGCTCAATCTCCAAATCAAGAGACGCTGTTAATCCAAGCACAGCACGAATGGATGACATCCTCACAACAGGAGAAAAGATCTCCTCATAATCAACACATTTTCTCTGGCTAAAACCTCTAACAACCAATCTAGCTTTATACCGAGGCTTAGAATTGTGTTCTTCATTCTTGATTCTGAATACCCATTTGTTCTTCAAAACTCGCATACCCTTCGGTAGCTTCACCAACTCATAGGTATCATTCTCAAGCAAGGACTTCATTTTTTCTTGCATAGCTTCAAGCCATTGAGCTTTGCTTTCATTTTCAACAACCTCTCCAAAGCATTCAGGTTCTCCCCCATCAGTCAACAAAACAAACTCATGTGGAGAATACCTTGACGAAGGCTTCCTCTCTCTTGTAGACCTTCTGAGTGCATTTGCAGGAATTTCCAAAGCTGGTTCTTCATCATCACCAACTTCATCAAGTATCGGATCAACTGTTCCATCTTCACCTGCACTTGTATCATGCTCATTATTTTGAGCTTCAACTCTACCATCTTCTACCATAGGTATAGAGGGAGTAATATCCAAGTCAGAAAAATCATCACTAGGCTGAACCATTGGCTTCTCCGCATTATCAATATCCTTCAATGTTTGGTCTTCAACAAAGACAACATCTCTACTCCGAATCAGCTTCTTGCTAACAGGATCATAAAACCTGTAACCAAACTCATCTATGCCATAGCCAATAAAAATACATTGCCTAGTCTTTACATCAAGCTTAGATCTCTCATCTTTGGGAATATGAATAAAAGCTTTACATTCAAATACTCTTAAATGATCATAAGAAACATCTTTACCTAACCATACCTTCTCTGGCACCTCAAATTGCAAGGGAACACATGGTGTCCGGTTCAAGACATGAACAACAGTGCTCAAAGCTTCACCCCAAAAGGATTTTGCCAATCCAGACTGTGACAATAAGCACCTAACTCTTTCAAACCAATGTTCTGTTCATCCTTTCAGCCAAGCCATTCAACTGAGGAGTCTTTGGAGGAGTCTTCTGATGTCTTATACCATGCTCTTTATAATAAGTATCAAATGGACTTAAGTACTCACCACCATTGTCAGTACGAATACATTTCAACTTCTTCCTAGTTTCTCTTTCAACAGAAGCTTGAAATTGCTTGAACACATTCAAAACTTGATCTTTGGTCTTCAAAGTGTAAACCCATAGTTTCCTAGAATGATCATCAATAAAGGTTACAAAATAGTGAAGGTTGTGGTAGGCTTAGAGAAGGGGGGTTGAATCTATGCCTTCCTTTTAAGTTGCTGTTATTACCCTTTTTAAACAAGATTACAATTCTGATTCTGTTTGAACTCAGCAGCGGAAATTTATGAGACAATTTATTTTTGTCTCATGAATATCAGAAAACAGAACTCAGCAGAGAAGAGAAAAACTAACACCAGCATGTATCCTGGTTCGGTTGCCTTGTGCTATGCAACCTACATCCAGTCTCCTCCACAACTATGGAAGAATTTCGCTATAGTTAACAGTATTACATACACCAATTACACAGGATTGACCCAATCCTTTCACACTCAAGTTCTAACCTAACTTGACATCGGCAATGCTAATACCTAACTATACCTCTTAGTGCTAACCCAACTAAGAAAGGGATACCTTACAGGTACAAGATACAAGACACTTAACCAACCCAAAGAAATCAGATAATAACTCTAGACTTTTCTCTCAAGTGTATCTCTCAGCCTTTTTCCACTCATGGCTTTTTCTTAATCTTTCTCACAATGCCTTTTCTCTCAAGAAATTATAGAAAGATAAAGTTAGAAAAGTACATTACAATCAGTAAAGCATGAAGGAGATTGACTTCATCAGCAGCCTCTTTGCTATGTGCAAAACCAGATTCGCAAACCTTAGATGCAGTTCTTCAGTATTGGTCGAATGCTTCTTTGAAAGAAAGCATTATCCAAGTAGAGGAACTTCCTAACAGAATACTGTTATCACACTCTGGTTTTCTCTCCTTGGTTTCTGAATGAACATCAAACCTCTCTTTATCTCCTTGCATGTTGTTGGGTTCTTCTTCCAAGGTCAACACCTTGAGCCTTGAGCTTCACCAACCCATAGAATCACTTTTTCTCATTAAATCTTAGAGTATAAACTTTGCTTCTGACTTCTTCATCTTGACCGAAAGCCATGAAACAGCAACCATAGAAATCTTCCAAAGGTTAACTTAATCTGAGCCCTTGAAAACCAACTTGGTCCCCAAGTCTTGTTTAAGACTGTAGATACACAGCAGGGAAGAACAGAAATCCTCTTTTCCTTGTATCCCATTTCGGATAGGGCAGAGAGTTGGGAAGAAGAGATGTAACCGAGTAGCATGTATGAGGAAAAGATTTACCTATAACCTTGGTGTGAGAAATCGTGATCACTCAGATTTGTATTTGTAAAATTATTTGCTCGTTCTTTCCCTGGTAATGGCGCCAAGAACAGGTGCACAGAACCATGGTCCAAACATAACTTCACAATTTCGCACAACTAACCAGCAAGTGCACTGGGTCGTCCAAGTAATAAACCTTACATGAGTAAGGGTCGATCCCACGGAGATTGTTGGTATGAAGCAAGCTATGGTCACCTTGTAAATCTCAGTCAGGTGGATTAAATTATAATTGGATTAGATATTTAGATGAAATAACAGTAAAGGATAGAAATACTTATGTAGATTCATTGGTAGGAATTTCAGATAAGCAAATGGAGATACTGTATGACTCTAGGACGCCTGCTTTCCTACTGCTTCAATTCAATCCTTCTTACTCCTTTACATGGCAAGCTGTATGTAGGGGTTCACCGTCGTCAATGGCTACTTTTCGTCCTCTCTGGAAAATGGTTCTCTGCGCTGTCACTGCATGGCTAATCGTCTGGAGGCATCACCCTTGTCGATGGCTACATCCCATCCTCGCAGTGAAAACTACGCTCACGCGCTCTGTCACAGCACGGCTAATCACCGGTTGGTTCTCGCTCCTACTGAAACAGAATCCCTTGATTCTTTTGCGTCTGTCACTAACACCCAGCACTCGCGAGTCTGAAGCTCGTCACAGTCATTCGATCATCGGATCCTACTTGGAATACCACAGACAAGGTTTAGACTTTCCGGATCCTCATGAATGCCGCCATCAATTCTAGCTTATACCACGAAGATTCTGATTAAGGAATCCAAGAGATATGCGCCCGGTCTAATGTAGAACGGAGGTGGTTGTCAGGCACGCGTTCATAGGTGAGAATGATGATGATTGTCACGGATCATCACATTCATCAAGTTGTAGTGCAACGAATATCTTGGAATAAGAACAAGTTGAATTGAATAGAAGAAAATAGTACTTGCATTAATACTCGAGGTACAGTAGAGCTCCACACTTTAATCTATGGAGTGTAGAAACTCTACCGTTGAAAATACATAAGTGAAAGGTTCAGGCATGGCCGTGAGGCCAGCCCCCTTAGGCGTGATCAATAGTCTCCTAAGATGAACAATGGAATAAAACTGAGACCAAAGATAAAAAAACAATAGTAAAAGGTTCTATTTATACTAAACTAGTCACTAGGGTTTACAGAATTAAGTCTAAGTGCAGAAATCCACTTTCGGGGCCCACTTTGGTGTGTGCTTGGGTTGAGTTTGAGCTATCCACGTGCAGAGGCTTTTTTTGGGCGTTCAACGCCAGTTTTGGATCCTTTTCTGGCGTTGAACTCTGGTTTTTGATCCATTTCTGGCGTTGGACGCCAGACTGCAGCATAGAATTGGCGTTGAATGCCAGTTTACGTCATCTATACTTGAGCAAAGTATGGACTATTATATATTTCTGGAAAGCCCTGGATGTCTACTTTCCAACACAATTGGAATCGCCCCATTTGGAGTTCTCTAGCTCCAGAAAATCCACTTTGAGTGCAGGGAGGTCAGAATCCATCAGCATCCGCAGTCCCTTTGTCAGCCTTTCTTCAGGGTTTTGCTCAGGTCCCTCAATTTCAGGCAGATTTCGCCTGAAATCACAGAAAAACACACAAACTCATAGTAAAGTCCAGAAATGTGAATTTAGCATAAAAACCAATGAAAACATCCCTAAAAGTAACTAGATCTTACTAAAAACATACTAAAAATAATGCCAAAAAGCGTATAAATTATCCGCTCATCACAACACCAAACTTAAATTGTTGCTTGTCCCCAAGCAACTGAAAATCAATTAGGATAAAAAGAAAAGAATATACTGTAAATTCCAAACTATCAATGAATATTAATTATAATTAGATGAGCGGGATTTGTAGCTTTTTGCCTCTGAACAGTTTTGACATCTCACTCTATCCTTTGAAGTTCAGAATGATTGGCATCTATAGGAACTTAGAATTTCAGATAGTGTTATTGATTCTCCTAGTTAAGTATGTTGATTCTTGAACACAGTTACTTTTGAGTCTTGGCCGTGGCCCAAAGCACTCTGTTTTCCAGTATTACCACCGGATACATCCATGCCACAGACACATAACTGGGTGAACCTTTTCAGATTGTGACTCAGCTTTGCTAGAGTCCCCAATTAGAGGTGTCCTGGGTTCTTAAGCACACTCTTTTTGCTTTGGATCACGACTTTAACCGCTCAGTCTCAAGCTTTTTACTTGACACCTTCACGCCACAAGCACATGGTTAGGGACAACTTGGTTTAGCCGCTTAAACCAGGATTTTATTCCTTTAGGTCCTTCTATCCACTGATGCTCAAAGCCTTGGACCCTTTTTATTACCCTTGCCTTTTGGTTTTAAGGGCTATTGGATTTTTTTTTTTGCTTTTTTTTTTCCACTGCTTTTTCTTGCTTCAAGAATCAATTTTCATGATTTTTCAGATCCTCAATAACATTTCTCTTTGTTCATCATTCTTTAAGAGCCAACATATTTAACATTCATAAACAACAAATTCAAAAGACATATGCACTGTTCAAGCATTCATTCAGAAAAACAAAAAGCATTTATCACCACATCAATATAATTAAATTAAATTCAAAGATAAATTCGAAATTCATGTACTTCTTGTTCTTTTGAATTAAAATATTTTTATTTAAGAGAGGTGGAGGATTCATGGAATTATTCATAGCCTTTTAGACACGGCTTACTAAATACTAGTGATCATGGAGTAGAAACACAAAACATAAATAGACATACAACATAGAGAAACGAAAAACAGAGAATTTAAGAACAAGGAATGAGTCCACCTTAGTGATGATGGTGTTTTCTCCTTGAAGCACCAATGATGTCCTTGAGCTCCTCAATGTCTCTTCCTTGTCTTTGTTGCTCCTCCCTCATTGCTTTTTGATCTTCTCTAATTTCATGGAGCATGATGGAGTGTTCTTGATGTTCCACCCTTAGTTGATTCATGTTGTGACTCAAATCTTCAAGAGAAGTGTTGAGTTATTCCCAATAGTTGTTTGGAGGAAAGTGCATCCCTTGAGGCATCTCAGGGATTTCTTGATGATGGTGAGCTTTTTCATGTGTCCCTTGGGCTTCATGAGTGGGCTCCCTTGTTTGCTCCATCTTTCTTTTAGTGATGGGCTTCTCTTCCTCAATGGAAATGTCGCCTTCTATGAAAGCTTCAGCCGAGTAACATAGATGGCAAATAAGATGAGGAAAAGCTAGCCTTGCCATGGGAGAGGACTTATCGGCTATTTTGTAGAATTCATGGGAGATGACTTCATGAACTTCTACTTCTTCACCAACCATGATGCTATGGATCATGATGGCCTGGTCTATAGTAACTTCAGACCGGTTACTAGTGGGGATGATGGAGCGTTGGATGAACTCCAACCATCCTCTAGCGACGGGCTTGAGGTCCAATCTTCTTAGTTGAACCGGCTTGCCTTTGGAGTCAATCTTCCATTGAGCTCCTTCTACACATATGTCCATGAGGACTTGGTCCAACCTTTGATCAAAGTTGACTCTCCTTGTGTAGGGGCGTGCGTTCTCTTCCATGGTTGGCAAGTTGAACGCCAACCTCACATTTTCCGGACTAAAATCTAAGTATTTCTCCCGAACCATTGTAGTGTAGTTCTTTGGGTTCGGGTTCTTACTTTGATCATGGTTCCTAGTGATCCATGCATTGGCATAGAACTCTTGAACCATAAGGATGCCGACTTGTTAAATGGGGTTGGTTAGAACTTCCCAACCTCTTCTTTGAATCTCATGTCGGATCTCCGGATACTCATTCTTCTTGAGTTTGAAAGGGACCTTGGGGATCACCTTCTTATTGGCCACAACATCATAGAAGTGGTCTTGATGGGCTTTGGAGATGAACCTTTCCATCTCCCATGGCTCGGAGGTGGAAGCTTTTGTCTTCCCTTTGCCTTTTCTAGAGCTTTCTCCGATCTTAGGTGCCATCAATGGTAATGGAAAAACAAAAAGCTATGCTTTTAACCACACCAAACTTAGAAAATTGTTCGTCCTCAAGCAAGGAAAGAAAGAATAGAGGAAGAAGAAGAAGAAAGTATGGAAGAGAAGAGGAGAGGTGTTTTCGGCTAGGGTGTAGAAGAGAGGGTGTGTTGTGTGAAAATGAAGTAGAATGGAGAGGTATATATAGGGAAGAGAGGGGGGTTAGGTTCGGCCATATAGGGTGGGATGGGAGGGAAATTGTTTTTGAATTTTGAAGGTGGGTGGGGTTTATTGGGAAGTGAAGATGGATGTGAATGGTGAAGAGGTGATGGGGAAGAGAGATTGAAGTGATTGGTGAAGGATTTTAGGGAAGAGTGTTCATGAGATTGTGTGAAAGAGGGTTGAGAAGAAGTGAGTGGAGGTAGGTGGGGATCCTGTGGGGTCCACAGATCCTGAGGTGATCCTGTAGGATCCACAGATCCTGAGGTGTTCAAGGAATTACAACCTTGCACCAAATTAGGCATGCAAAATGCCCATGCACATAACTCTGGGCGTTCAGCGCCAGATTGGTGCTTGTTCTGGGCATTGAACGCCCATTTGTTGGCCATTCTTGGCGTTGAACGCCAGAACCATGCTTGTTCTGGGCGTTCAGCGCCCATTTGGAGGCCATTTCTGGCGTTGAACGCCAGAACCATGCTTGTTCTGGGCGTTCAGTGCCAGCTCTCCTCCAGGGTGTAATTCTGGCGTTCAAACGCCCAGATGCTGCCCATTTCTGGCGTTCAGCGCCAGAACCATGCTCTGTTCTGGCGTTGAACGCCCAAAACATGCTTCTTACTGGCGTTTAAATGCCAGTAAGGTCTTCCTCCAGGGTGTGCTTTTTCTTATGCTATTTTTTATTCTGTTTTTAATTTTTCTATTTTTTTCATGACTCCACTTGATCATGAACCTAATAAAATATAAAAGAACAATAGAAATAAAATAAAATTAGATAAATAAACATTGGGTTGCCTCCCAACAAGCGCTTCTTTAACGTCAATAGCTTGACAGCAGGCTCTCATGGAGCCTCACAGATTTGCAGAGCTTTGTGGAGACCTCCCAACACCAAACTTAGAGTTTGGATATGGGGATTGGACACCAAACTTAGAATTTGGTTGTGGCCTCCCAACACCAAACTTAGAGTTTGACAGTGGGGGCTTTGGTTGACTCTGCTTTGAGATAAGCTTTTTATGCTTCCTCTCCATGGGTACAGAGAGAGATCCTTGAGTTGTAAACACAAGGTTGCCCTCATTTACTTGAAGGGTCAATTCTCCTCTGTCCACATCAATCACAGCTCTTGCTATGGCTAGGAAAGGTCTTCCTAGGATGATGGATTCATCATCATCCTTTCCAGTATCCAAGATTATGAAATCAGCAGGGATGTAAAGGCCTTCAACCTTTACTAACATGTCCTCTACTTTTCCATAAGCTATTTTCATGGATCTGTCTGCCATCTCTAATGAGAAATTGGCCTCCTGTACCTCAAGAGTTCTTTGTCTCTTCAGTACAGAGAGTGGCATGAGGTTTATCCCTGACCCAAGGTCACACAGAGCTTTTTCAAAGGTCATGATGCCTATGGTACAAGGTATTAAGAACTTTCCAGGATCCTGTTTCTTCTGAGGCAATGTCAGTTGATCCAGATCACTTAGTTCATTAACGAGCAAGAGAGGTTCATCTTTCCAAGTCTCATTACCAAATAATTTGGCATTCAGCTTCATGATTGCACTAAGGTACTTGGCAACTTGCTCTTTAGTGACATCCTCATTCTCTTCAGAAGAAGAATACTCGTTAGAGCTCATGAAGGGCATAAGGAGGTTTAATGGAATCTCTATGGTCTCTATATGAGCCTCAGATTCCTTTGGTTCCTCAGAGGGATCTTCCTTATTGATCATTGGATGTCCTAGGAGGTCTTTCTCACTGGGATTCACGTCCTCTCCCTCCCATGTAGGTTCGGCCATGTTGGTTACATCAATGGCCTTGCACTCTCCTTTTGGGTTTTCTTCAGTATTACTTGGGAGAGTATTAGGAGGGGTTTCAGTGATCTTCTTACTCAGCTGGCCCACTTGTGCCTCCAGATTTCTTATAGAGGACCTTGTTTCACTCATGAAACTTAAAGTGGCCTTTGACAGATCAGAGACTAAATTTGCTAAATTAGAATTATTTTGTTCATAATTCTCTGTCTGTTGCTGAGAAGATGATGGAAAAGACTTGCTTGGCCTGTTTCTTCCACCATTGTTAAAGCCTTGGAGGCTTTTGTTGATCCTTCCATGAGAAATTTGGATGATTTCTCCATGATAAATTATAGGTATTTTCATAAGGTTCACCCATGTAATTTACCTCTGCTATTGCAGGGTTCTCAGGATCATAAGCTTCTTCTTCAGAAGATGCCTCTTTAGTACTGTTGGATGTATTTTGCCATCCATTCAGACTTTGTGTGATCATGTTGACTTGTTGAGTCAACAATTTGTTCTGAGCCAATATGGCATTCAGAGCATCAATCTCAAGAATTCCCTTCTTCTGAGGCGTTCCATTATTCACAGAATTTCTCTCAAAAGTGTACATGAATTGATTATTTGCAACCATGTCAATAAGTTCTTGAGCTTCTGCAGGCGTTTTCTTTAGGTGAATGGATCCACCTGCAGAATGGTCCATTCTGAAAGCATGTCAGGAGGACACCTTTTGGTCATCTGTTTGTATCTTTCCCAAGCTTCATAGAGGGATTCACCATCTTTTTGCTTGAATGTCTGAACATCCACTCTAAGCTTGCTCATCTTTTGAGGAGGAAAGAACTTGGCCAAGAAGGCCGTGACCAGCTTATCCCAAGAGTCTAGGCTATCCTTAGGTTGTGAGTCCAACCATAGTCTAGCTCTGTCTCTTACAGCAAAAGGGAAAAGCATGAGCTTGTAGACTTCAAGATTTATTCCATTCGTCTTTACAGTCTCACAGATCTGCAAGAATTCAGTTAAGAACTGATAGGGATCTTCTGATAGAAGTCCATGGAACTTGCAGTTTTGTTGCATTAGAGCAACTAGCTGAGGTTTCAGCTCAAAATTGTTTGCCCCAATGGCAGGGATGGAGATGCTCCTTCCATCAAATTTGGAAGTAGGTGTAGAATAATCACCAAGCATCCTCCTTGCATTATTATTATTATTTTCTTCAGCCATCTCCTTTTCTTTTTCGAAAACTTCTGACAGGTGCTCGCTGGTTTGTTGTAATTTGGCTTGTCTTAATTTTCTCTTCAGCGTCCTCTCAGGTTCTGGATCTGCTTCAACAAGGATGTCCTTGTCCTTGCTCCTGCTCATATGAAAAAGAAAAGAGGACTGAAGATACCGGGAATCCTCTTAGTCACTATATAGAGGTTCCCTTGTGTGAGTAGAAGAAGAGAAGAATTTGAACTCAGAGGAGAAGGAGAGGGTTCGAATTTGAGGTGAAGAGAAGTGTTAGTAGATGAATAAATAAATAGAATGAGAAGAGGGAGAGATAAAATTCGAAAATAATAAGTTAATAAATTAAAAATTAAAGTTGAATTTTGAAAATAAAATAAAATTAAAATTTTAAAAAGGGGAATTCGAAAATAAAAAATAAAATTTAAATTAATTAAAAATTAAAACAATTAATTAAAATTGAATTTTGAAAAAGGGAGAGATATTTTCGAAAATTAAAGAGAGAAGGTTAGTTAGATGGTTTTGAAAAAGATAAGAAACAAACAAAAAGTTAGTTAGTTGATTGAAAAAGATTTTGAAAATCAAATTTTGAAAAGATAAAAAGATAAAAGGTTAGATAAGATATTTTGAAATCAATTTTGAAAAAGATTTTTTTGAAAAGATATGATTGAAATTAGTTTTGAAAAAGATTTGATTTTTTAAATCACAATTAATGACTTGATTCACAAGAAATCACAAGATATGATTCTAGAACTTAAAGTTTGAATCTTTCTTAACAAGCAAGTAACAAACTTGAAATTTTTGAATCAAAACATTAATTGATGATGTTATTTTCGAAAATTATTTAATAAAATTAAGAAAAAGATTTTTGAAAAATATTTTTAAAATTTTCGAAATTAATTAAGAAAAATGAAAAAGATATGATTTTTGAAAAAGATTTGAAAAAAATAGGATTTTTAAAATTGAAAATTTGATTTGACTCATAAGAAACAACTTGATTTTAAAAATTTTTAAAAAAGTCAATCCAAATTTTCGAAATTTTGAGAGAAAAAAAGGAAAGATATTTTTTTATTTTTGAATTTTTTATGATGCAAGAGAAAAACATGAAAAATGATGCAATGCATGAAAGTTTTGGATCAAAACCATGAATGTATGCAAGAATGCTATGAATGTCAAGATGAACACCAAGAACACTTTGAAGATCAAGATGAACATCAAGACTTTATTTTTGAACATTTTTAATGCAAGAAAAACATGCAAGACACCAAACTTAAAAATTTGCAATGCTTAGATGATATGAATGCAAATATGCATATGAAAAACAACATAAGATACAAAACAAGAAAACATAAAGATCAAACAAGAAGACTGGCCAAGAACAACTTGAAGATCATGAAGAACATATGATGAATTTCCGGAAATTCTTAAGACACATGCAAGACACCAAACTTAAAAATTGACACTAGACTCAAACAAGAAACAATAAATTATTTTTGATTTTATGAATTTATGAATTTTTTTGTAATTTTTTCGAAAATTATTTTTAGAAAAAACGAAAAAGAAAATTTTTTTTTGTATTTTTATATTTTTTTTTTGAAAATAAGAAAATAAAATAAAATAAAATTACCTAATCTGAGCAACAAGATGAACCGTCAGTTGTTCATACTCGAACAATCCCCGGCAACGGCGCCAAAAACTTGGTGTGAGAAATCGTGATCACTCAGATTTGTATTTGTAAAATTATTTGCTCGTTCTTTCCCTGGTAATGGCGCCAAGAACAGGTGCACAGAACCATGGTCCAAACATAACTTCACAATTTTGCACAACTAACCAGCAAGTGCACTGGGTCGTCCAAGTAATAAACCTTACGTGAGTAAGGGTCGATCCCACGGAGATTGTTGGTATGAAGCAAGCTATGGTCACCTTGTAAATCTCAGTCAGGTGGATAAAATTATAATTGGATTAGATATTTAGATGAAATAACAGTAAAGGATAGAAATACTTATGTAGATTCATTGGTAGGAATTTCAGATAAGCAAATGGAGATACTGTATGACTCTAGGACGCCTGCTTTCCTACTACTTCAACTCAATCCTTCTTACTCCTTTCCATGGCAACCTGTATGTAGGGGTTCACCGTCGTCAATGGCTACTTTTTGTCCTCTCTGGAAAATGGTCCTCTGCGCTGTCACTGCATGGCTAATCGTCTGGAGGCATCACCCTTGTCGATGGCTACATCCCATCCTCGCAGTGAAAACTACGCTCACGCGCTCTGTCACAGCACGGCTAATCACCGGTTGGTTCTCGTTCCTACTGGAATAGAATCCCTTGATTCTTTTACGTCTGTCACTAACGCCCAGCACTCGCGAGTCTGAAGCTCGTCACAGTCATTCGATCATCGGATCCTACTCGGAATACCACAGACAAGGTTTAGACTTTCCGGATCCTCATGAATGCCGCCATCAATTCTAGCTTATACCACGAAGATTCTGATTAAGGAATCCAAGAGATATGCGCCCGGTCTAATGTAGAACGGAGGTGGTTGTCAGGCACGCGTTCATAGGTGAGAATGATGATGATTGTCACGGATCATCACATTTATCAAGTTGTAGTGCAACGAATATCTTGGAATAAGAACAAGTTGAATTGAATAGAAGAAAATAGTACTTGCATTAATACTCGAGGTACAGTAGAGCTCCACACCTTAATCTATGGAGTGTAGAAACTCTACCGTTGAAAATACATAAGTGAAAGGTTCAGGCATGGCCGTGAGGCCAGCCCCCTTAGGCGTGATCAATAGTCTCCTAAGATGAACAATGGAATAAAATTGAGACCAAAAATAAAAATACAATAGTAAAAGGTTCTATTTATACTAAACTAGTCACTAGGGTTTACAGAATTAAGTCTAAGTGCAGAAATCCACTTCCGGGGCCCACTTTGGTGTGTGCTTGGGTTGAGTTTGAGCTATCCACGTGCAGAGGCTTTTTTTGGGCGTTCAACGCCAGTTTTGGATCCTTTTCTGGCGTTGAACTCTGGTTTTTGATCCATTTCTGGCGTTGGACGCCAGACTGCAGCATAGAACTGGCGTTGAATGCCAGTTTACGTCGTTTATCCTTGAGCAAAGTATAGACTATTATATATTGCTGGAAAGCCCTGGATGTCTACTTTCCAACGCAATTAGAAGCGCGCCATTTAGAGTTCTATAGCTCCAGAAAATCTACTTTGAGTGCAGGGAGGTCAGAATCCATCAGCATCTGCAGTCCCTTTGTCAGCCTTTCTTCAGAATTTTGCTCAGGTACCTCAATTTCAGACAGATTTCGCCTGAAATCACAGAAAACACACAAACTCATAGTAAAGTCCAGAAATGTGAATTTAGCATAAAAACCAATGAAAACATCCCTAAAAGTAACTAGATCTTACTAAAAACATACTAAAAACAATGCCAAAAAGCGTATAAATTATCCGCTCATCAAACCTAAACTTGATTTGGTTTGGATTTGTTGAGATGATTTCTGCCTTTCAAGCTTAGTTTCTCTTTCTTGCTTCTTTGGTGACTATCTTGGTGAAGAAGCTCTTTCTCTCTTTCTCTTTCTTACTTTTCTGAAGCTGATTTGACTTGGTCAGAGAGAGATAAACGTTGCTTTTGGTTAAGCAAAGGAGAGGGATTTGCATTTCTGAAACCAGATTGGGCTTGGATCGAGTATTGGTATGCTTGGCCCGATTTGATTTCTTTGGCTTCTTTCTTTGCTTTTCCTTGGGCTTTGCTTGTTTATTGACCCATCAGCCTTGCTATATTGTTTTCATACCAATTTGGGCTGCTAAACTAAGTTTTGGCCTGCAACATATAATAAATAATTAGTAACATATAATTATTAATACTCAACACTAATTATTTATTTTGCCCAAAAATAATATTTGTCATCACTAATTAATTTAGTTAATTTCTTAACTCAACAAATAGATAGACCCTCCAAGTGTTATTGTCTTCATCAGCCCACATACATCAGAATGCACCAAGTCAAGCATCTTCAGCTTTCTTGAAGGTGGATGACTCTTAAAAGAAACCCTGTTTTGTTTTCCAGCAAAACAATGGTTGCACTTTTGCAAAGCAACCTTACAACCAGATAAAAGATTCCTCTTGGATAACATATTCATACCCTTCTCACTCATATGACATAATCTCTTATGCCATAAATCAGTTTCATCAACAAACTCAGCAGCATTAACAACATCTTTCATAATCTTTGCTTGAGTTAAATAAAGAGTAGAGTGTCGTGTACCTCTAGCAACAACCATGGAACCCTTGGTGAGCTTCCAACTATCACGAGAAAATGAGCTATCCAAGTCTTCATCACACAACTTACCAACAAAAAGTAAGTTCAACCGAATATCTGGAACATGCTTCACATGCTTCAAAGTCAACTTGGTACCGTTGGAGGTTTCTAAGCACATTTTGCAACACCAGCACATTTTACAATACCTTGATGAGCCATTTTCACATCACCAAAATCACCAGGAGTATAAGATGTAAACAAATACCTCCTAGATGTAACATGAATAGAAGCACCACTATCAATCACCCAACTAGTGCTATTATCAACAAGGTTAACAGATTCAAACTCCTCAACAACAAGAAAATCATCATGAGTTACATTAACCTTATCTTCCTTGTTACCATCATCTTTATTTGTGCTCTTTTCTTTACTTGCCTTGGCTTTCTTCTTCTTTAGCTGTCAACAAAATTTCTTCACATGTCCCTTTTGACCACAATGATGACACTCAATATTATTATACTTTCCTCGAGACTTGCTTCTACTTTGATCTCTACCTTTAGGACCTCGACTTTTGTTTCTCCCCCTAGACTCAGAAACAAGAACATCTGAATGTGTAGTCGATGTACCTTGTGACTTTCTTCTCATTTCTTCATTCAAAACACTGCTCTTTGCAAGATCCATAGAGATTACACCATCAGGAGCAGAATTAGACAATGATATTCTGAGAATTTCCCACGAGTCTGGTAAGGAGCCAAGAAGTAACAATCCTTGAACCTCTTCATCAAACTTGATACCCATGGAAGATAACTGATTCATAATTCCTTGGAAATTATTCAAGTGATCTGTCATTGATGTCCCATCTGTATACTTCAAAGCCAACAACTGCTTGATCAAAAACATCTTGTTATTCCCAGTTTTCCGAGCATACAACTGTTCAAGCTTAATCCAAAGGGTCCGAGCATGTGTCTCTCCAATAATATGGTTCAACACATTATCGTCAACCCACTGCCTAATATATCCACAAACTTGTCTATGCAACAAAGTCCAATCATCATCAGACTTATCATTAGGCTTCCTTGTACCAAAAACAGGTTGATGAAAATTTTTGACATAAAGCAAATCTTCCATCTTTGACTTCCACAAATCATAATTAGGACCATTAAGAGTGATCATCCTACTAGTATTAGTATTAGCTTCCATTGTTCACAGAATCACAAGCCCAGTAAAATACCAACAAGCTCTGATGCGAGTATGAAAGAGCCTAGCAGCGGAAACAACACAAATATCCAACACAAGAGTAATATGGAAGCACTCACAACACAATATGGCAGCAACTATAACAAAAAAATATAGCAAGTAAAGCAATAACAAGAACACACCGAGATTTTAACGTGGAAAACCCCCTCAATGTGAGAGGTAAAAATCACGGGTCGTCCAGACCAATGAAATAGCTCCACTATAATCAAATGAGGTACAAGAGAGTCTCAAACAAAGCACAAAAATGTGCATATAACCAGCCAAAACATCAAAGCACCAAAGCTTTCAAATGAGAAGCAAGAAGATGAAATATACCCAAAAAATAAAGCTGATGTCGAAGCCAATTTCTTCCTCTGTAGACCTCTAATTAAAATCTTCACCGTTAAGAATGAAGAAAAAGATGTGAAGAATCTACAGTCCAAATTTCACATCGATCCAACGGTGAAAGAATGAGAAATTGCCGTTCAAAGATTGCTGCTCTGTGTAAAAACGGAAAACCTAATTTCTCTCTTGCAAAGCCGATTTCTCCCACTGAAAATCTCTAATTAACATCTCCACCGACCAGAATGAAAAAAAATATGAGAGAAACACGCAGTTCAAATTTCAAGCCGATCCAACGGTGAACGAATGAGAAACTGGCATTTGAAATTTACTACTTTGGACAAAAATGAGAATTCTGTTTTCTCCCTTCTTTCTCTCTTTTGGTGGCTACTCTCTTTCTCTCAAATGACCCCCAAAATCTGATTAGGGTTGTGGCACAATGGGTGCAAAGAGACACCCTCAAAATGTTGGGCTTGAGCCTTACAAAGAAGAAAAAAAACCCAACACTATCATCTGCCTCCTTATTTTGCGCCAGAGATTAATTAAAGGTTGTAGAGATAGCTTGCGGTTCAAGCAAGTTGGAAACTGGTGTAGCAAATGAACAAGGGTGTGTCAAGGCATCATTCATCAAGCATAAATGTGACTTCAGGGAGCTTTGCATCAGAACTGATAAACTAGAGAATAGGGTGCATGATGGTGAAGTTCAGAAAGAAGTTTAGGAGATCAAAAAGTAGGGTGCATGATAGGTAAAGTAGAGTCAGTAATTAGTTAGTTTAGATTGCTTTACACATGAGAATTTAGTTAATTACTCTGAGTGTTATTTAAGCAATGTATTACACTACTACACATGTAATTCTTAGTGTGCATTTGTTAAATGGATACAATCTAAAGCTCTCTCGAATCTTCTCTTCTCTCAACTCATCTCAAATCTCTCTTTCTCTCATTCTTTCTTCTCATCTTCTTCATCTGAGTTCTGATACCTTACATAGAATACACCCTAATTATGTGGCATGAAATAGAATACATATATTTCAGTAATTTAATGATAGGTTGTAGATAATATATATTTTTTTTTCTTTAGCTTTTCTCTATCATTTATCTATAAATTAAAAGAGATTACTAATGGCATTAATAATCAAATTCTAATTTTTTTCCTTAAATAGTTATTTTTGGGAGTACAAAGATTAAAAATATTCACAATTTATATATAATTATAGTCATATAAATAATTACAAATTATTAAAAAATAATTTTATCAAATATATTAAATTATTTAATAAATCGTAATTATTAATTTTATATAAAAATAAATGTATGTGATTTGTCACTTAGAAAATTATTTATGTTAACATATTAGCGGTATAAAAATTAAATTAATATTATTATTTAATTAAATTTAAAAAATACAAGTATTTAGCTAGAGAATAATTTGTAAATAATAAAAAAATAATTATATTAAATATAAATTAAAATTAATTATTAATATAAAATATATATTAAAAATAAATTAAATAATATATTTATACACAAATATATTACTGAGAAAATTTAATTTACAAGAACTATTTTTTAAAGACAAAACAGAGTGCATAAGCACACACTGCGTTTATTTTATTACATCAAAGGAGCAACATACAAGCATTCAACTTATAATTACACATAGATAAGTAGCCTTGATAACATAATTAGCATATCTTAATAACATACACAAACACATGGTTGGACGCATCATCAACCTTATTGAATTCAAGAACATAGACTAATTGGTTCGATTTTGTGACAACCAAAACCAATATTATTTTAACCGACATGGATAAGGCCATTAAGGAGTACCAAATAATTTGGTCTTGGTCACTGCGGCGTCAACAATTTCACCATTTTGAGTTGCTTGATCAGAATGCATCCCATGGCAACACTTGTAGTTCACAGATTCAATCTCCATTTTCCTTCCGCATGATTGGTTAGGACAAGACATGTTGGTTGGAACACCAGATCGAATGTTGTTCAGTTCAAAGTGGAGACAGTGAAGAGGAACACCGGCACTAACGCGATCATAGTAGTCCTTGAAAGCAATGTCGAATCCTTGAAACTCCACCACATTTTTCTTCCAACTCTCAAAACCCTCCAACACACCCGCAATCAATTCGTTGTAACCAAGTACGAGAACGTTCTCGCCTTTGCTCACAAGGGCCCACCCCTTCTCTGTTTTCATGGAGAGTAGGGTTTGAATGTCCTTCAGGGTGGAGTCAAGGTTGAAGTCAAGCTTTTGAATCTTGCTGAGGAAAGAGTTGGTTATGTTCAACCAAAACTTGGTTTGAGTTGTGATGTCAACCTTTGCAAGGTTAAAGTGTTCAATGTATGTGTCTGTTTGTTTGATGAGTGGGTCGTTTCTAATTGTCTCAACAAGATTGCCATATCTTTGAGTCAGAGTGATGTCCGTACCTCCATATAAGAACACATACTTGTTCTCCTGGCTCTGTTTCAAAAATTTCATACACTACCATTAGAAAAATAACTAATTAATTAATTAAACAAATCTAAATTGTTAATAATAAAACTACATATATGGCGGTGGCCGGTGGCAGGGGGATGATGGCCGGTGGTGGTGGTAGTAGGTGACTGATGGTGGTGGTTGAAATTATGGTGTTGGGAATAGGAGAAAAAGAAAACAAAAGAAATAAAAAGAGTAAATGGTGAAGAGTGCGTTTTTTATGTTTGAATAAATTTATTTGACTGCCAAATATTTATTATTAGTTGAAATTAACTGCAATCATGTGTCATTAAATTATTTATTATAAAAACTTAAATTTATGACATACAAATGATTATATTTCTTAACACATTGTCCATATTAACACATTTTTTATATAAAAAGTTTTAAATTTTTATAGAATTTTAGATAATTTTTTTATTTATCTTGTATGAAATTCTTTTTTTGGAGTTCAATTGGTTCTCTAACATCGGTGTTAAATAAATTATCAAAATTTTTAGATCATGATACTGGGACCACAATATTTTAACTACCGTTATCTCTAAAACTAATTAATTAATACGGGTATATGTTAGCAAGTAGCAAGGATATATTGGAAAGTAGTTCTTACCACCCATTTTTGAATATCAGCATTAATCTTAAATACTTCATTCCAAAGCCAGTTCCAATGTTGAGAAACTCTTTCCTCATCCTCACGTCTGAATGGGAAGGCAGAAATGCCCCAAACAAAGATCAAGTGCAGTGCATTCTTGTTTATAACCTCGCCACGAGGATTGGTCACTACCACAATAGGTTTACCTGTGTAATTCCACTCTTCTTGCAATGGTTTGTAACCTTTGACGAGTGACAAGTATTGCACCACATACCATGGCATCAAAGACTTCAAATGTTCAAACTTTTCCTTGGCTTCATTGGTCCAATTTTCCACAACAGGCACCCACACAATCTTATAGTCCTTCTTGTCTTTCTCTTTGGTAATTGAATCATGAATAGGCTTTAGAGCCCAAATCTCATCTTCAATGTTGTCGAGTCCAGAAATAAACAATAATAGGTTCTTTGTTTTTAGTTCATCCAGCTTAACCTGTCCATCACCAAAATTAGTATGAGATTTCTTTTAATATATATATTGAAAACCATTAAAATCTCAAGTCTTTTAATTTGTACTAACCAATTTTTTGGTAGTAGCATCAAAGATAATATCAAGTTGCTTGAAATCCTTAGGGAATATTAGGGCCTTCAAAAGTTCCAAAATTCCCGAAGGAGTTTGGAACACATTAAGACGCCAAGTGAAATCATTCAACAAATCTGCAACATATATATTACAAGATTTTTAGTTCATATAGTTGCACTTTTTGTTAATATCTTCATCACTTAAGTGAGGTGGAAACATAACAAAATTAAGTGATTGTTATTTATATTAATTAATGACCTATTTGGAGCTTGATTTCTTCCAAATCAGCATTCAGTTGTGTGAGAACAAGCTTGATCCTCCCAACAATTTCAGATTTGATATTCCATTCCCTGAATAAAAACAAAATCAAGGAGTAGTAGCTGGTTAGAAAGGAAGTTTTCAGTTAAATAATTTTAGTAATAATACTTAATTTTTTTGTTAAAATTAAAATAATATTTTTTATATTATGATAATATTATATTTTTTTATTATATATATAATCTGTTTTGACGGTAATATAATAATTTAAATTAAAATAAGTAAATATAAAAATATTTTTTAGTTGGTAGTTTAATGGTTTAATTATTTTGTTATTAGTCATTATAGTTTTATCAAATTTTTAATTAGATTTCTATACTTTTTTTTTCAATTAAATTTTTACATTGTTTTTAATTTTATAATTAGATCTTTTTTAATATAAAAAATATTAGAATTAATTGAATATTTCTTTGCAAATTAAAAATATTCATAATTAAAAATTTAACTAAATCTTTGATTGTATATATTTTTAAAAAAATATTTTATTAATTTTAATATTTTTTATATAAAAAAATCTAATTATAAAATTAAAAATAATATAAAAACTTAACTAAACAAAAAAAATTATAAAAACTTAATTAAAATTTTAATAGAATACTAAAATTATAGGATGAACAAAATAATTAAACCTAGTTTAATTAATATCCATAATTTTAAAAATAAAATAATATAGATATTAGCACTTACAAGTGAGACATTTGATTAGCACAAGCCATAAGACCTAAAATAGCCCAATATGTATAAAGATCACGAGGAGCTTTGAAGAGAGCTGGCACATCCTTAGAGCTATAAGCTTTGTTAGCAATGAGCTTCTCCAACTTGATAATTCCATCAATAAGCTGCAAAGTGCGATCAACCAAGGTGCTTATGAGATCTGCATTGGCTTTCTCTTTTGTTTTTTTGGCATCTTCTTCTTCGCCAAGCTTAAAGATATGAAGCTCAAGTGCATTCTCCTTCTTGTTGGTGGCTTGCATGAGAGATAGCCGCCATGTCTCTCCAAAGTCCAAAGCAAAAGCAGAGAGTGCTATCACTGCCTTTGCATCCCACGTGTAACTCTTCAGCTTCTCAAGAACTCCCACCACTGATCCGTGTATATCTGTTGCGTTGAATGGATGACATGTCATCTGTGTAAATATGATTGTAATCATTATTCCTTTTTTATAGTAGAGCAACATGTATAAATAAACCACCAATTCTAATCATATATAACAATATTTTCAATAGAAATATAGTAAACTATAATCAGGATTGTTTTGCAAAACAAAAATAATAAATTAAAGAACATTAGTTATAAAATTAGATCGTCTAACAATTTTTAACAAGTAGAATTATTTTTATTTAACTTTTATACATTATAGTTAAAAGGAATGAAATATTTATTAAATTTACAACATGTTTTCATTATAAATTTATTTAATTTATTTTGTTGAGTTAAATTAAACCACTCTTAATTAACTAAGCAATTTTTTCTTATAATTGTTAAAAAGATAAAAAATCTAAAATACATGTTATGTTAAATTTTTAATTATTTTATAATTTATATGATCAACATGATATCAACGCTATATATATATATATATATATAATAATTAGATATACTTGTAAATTGTAATTGTAATATATAGATGGCATAATAAGGAATAATAACCTGGCAAGCAATTTCTTTGAGCATATTGTAAGATGGCTTAAAGCCAGATTGAGGAACTTTATCTTCCACGAGATCAACGGACTTGACTTGCTGTAATAATAAAAACAAGCATATAAATAATGTTATCCCAAAATGAATGCACATACACACGCACTCTATCTAAAACTTAACAAATAACGCGTAACAAATTTCAACTTCTAAATAATAATAATAATAACGAGTTTTAGTGACTTTGTTATTTCTGTAACGAATGAGGGATATATAATATTATAACCTTGAGGTCGAGGGAGTTAGTAATGTTGGTTGAGCTCCTAACAATGTTAGAGACAACATTGTAAAGAGAATCAACATCATGCCTAACAGCTTGGGAATCATGGATGCTAATGATGTTGTGTGAGATGATATCATCAGCCACATTGAATGGATTCAACAACTTCTTACCAACATCCACTGTGGCCTGCAAGCCAGCAGAAACAGTGGAAGTGGCAGCAGTTGTAACTGCTGAAGCAGCATTTCCTAAGATTTGTGCTGGCTTCTTCACAAGGTTTGCCATGATAATTGATGATCACACAGAGGGAAAAGGGGAAGTCTTGGGTTCTCAGGTCACCTTATTTTGCTGTGTTGTCTATGCTTGGTTCATGGCTTCCTTGACCTATTTATAAGCCCCAATGGGTATAGAGTTTGGTAGACTTTGAGTTCTCGAATGAATTCTGAAAATTTTCTGATGAAATAAATTCAATGCTAAATTTTAAAAATCCATAATTTTAAAATAGGTTACAAATTAAACTTGTGATATTTTGAAATTCAGAACAACTAAAATTAGCCACTCATTTGGTATTAAAAAATGTTTAGAATATACGTGAAAATCGAATACACACTATGCGAATAGTATTTTTTTTTTTTTTAGTAAATTCACTTGCTTTAAAAGTTTAAAATGATAGAGAGAGATATATTAATGTTTATATTTTTATCATATTTTTTTGTACAAAAATCTCTTTTATATTTACATAAATTGTACATATGACTTTTTGTGTTTTTTTATGTTAATTTCTTTTTTTATGTCAATAATAATCTTATTCTAAATTTTTTTTGTTACAAAAATTTTGATATGATATTGTAAAATTACTTATTTAAAAATTTAGATATTAAAAATACATGAATATTATATTTCTAACTATCCTTATATTTCTAATTTTTTTTAATTTATTTAAGAAAAATTCCCCAACATACAAACCCTATCCATAATCCATAGATTAGTCCAATCCGACTCTATTAGCTCTACTTGCACATTTCCTAAATTTATTTCAACCATTGTCATATATTTAATTAACCTTTAACATAATTATAAATATTTACAAATACACAATAATTATAAAAACTAAATATTACACACAAATTGAGTATATGTGGTTAAAATTCAAATTATTACACACAAATATTCACATTACTAATATATAAAAGGGTGCAACTTGATTGGATATATCTTACACCCAAACTTTATCCAATCTTTAGTGAAACTGTTGGACACATAATAGCTATTAATGCATTTTTTCAATAAATTTAAGTTTTAGAAAAATTGATATTATGTTATAGCACGAAAATATTTATAACTTAAAGATTTATGATTTAGTTCTGTTACGATAGAAAAAGATATTATGAATTATATATTTAATATTTACTTTTTTTTAATAAGAGTTTCTTTTCGCTTTACTTAATTATTTTGTATAGTTCTTTTTTTTTTATTTACCTTGTATTATTTTTCTTTTTCCGGTTATATACTAATAGATTTTTAGCAATAAAAAA
Organism: Arachis stenosperma; assembly: GCF_014773155.1. NCBI lineage: Eukaryota > Viridiplantae > Streptophyta > Magnoliopsida > Fabales > Fabaceae > Arachis > Arachis stenosperma. The sequence goes on along the minus strand of NC_080385.1, from coordinate 129,264,700 downwards.
ATTTAAACATATTAAAAATATAATTATTTATATATTTTTTTATCAATTTAAATTTTTAAATAAGTGGTATTATATGTTGATTAAATTAAAAATGAATAAATACATGAAAAAAGAATTAACAAATATTTTTATCTTTAACATTTTTTTAACAGAACAGCTCAACATAATAATATGAAATAAAAAAAATGAAAAAGAATTAAAGAACGATCAATTTATTATCAATTTTGACATTATTATCAACAACCTAAAAGATCAATGCTAACACTTCTTATAGTTCAAAAATATCTACAAAAACACCTCCACACAAACACGTTCTTAACGATACAACACCTTATGGAATCCTCTAATTGTCACAGTCCAGCAAAATATTAGTTATTGGTTATTAGTTAAATAATTGTGGCTGCTTTTGCATTTTTCATCAAATATACTGGAAGAATAATATATGTACCCTAAACAATGTGAAAGCTTTCCCATGCGTGGCATGCTCTCACGCAATTTTTGTCATGTGGTTAATAACTTATTATAAGGCGCTCCACCTTTTCGACCACTCTGGATAATTCTGGGATCGGTTCCTGTAATTTCTATAATTAAAGTAATAATAACTATCATCGTTTATCATATAAAGTCTTTCAATTATTCTTTTATAATTTTCCTCCTTTTTTAATCGAGGATTGACAACCCTAGATCTCTTCCGTTTGTGATGTATATCTATCCTTGTATAATGTATCATCTTTTTAGGATTGACAACCCTAGATCTCTTCCTAAAGCGATGTACAGCTCTTGATGTGTACTTTGTACTTATTTGTCTTTTATCTTGTATATATAAAATTTATAGTGACAGTATAAAAATATAAATATATTCAGTAAATATATATATATTGATATTTATTTCATTTATAATAAAAAATATTTATTTTTAACTTCAATCTTTTTTAGCTGTTTTTTAAATATATCAAGAACTTAAACTGGGAAGAGAAAAAAAAAAAAAAACCACGTCAATCGCTACATCTCTTGACAAATACTAAAAGGAAGCTTTCCGGAATGATATTTGATACTCTTAATTAATTTGTTTGTCCGTTTTCTAATAAAGCAGCAATGTGTGTACTTGATGTCAAAAACTAAAAATTCAATGACGTGTAACACATGACGCACTACTATTATATACTGTAAATGAGATACATGCAAAATTATCTCGGTTACAGTGTAAAGGAAATAAGAGATTGACATTATTTCGATAAATATTTTTTAAATTATTTATTTCAATAATTATTATAAATATTATAATTATTTTATTTATTAAAATAAAAATTCCGTGTTATAACTGTATTTTTTATTCTATTATAAAAAAACAAGAAAAAAATGTATCTTTTTTAAATATAATCTAAAAAAAGTGTTGACATATGAACGAATTTTGTGTAGTGTTTTTATCTCCAATAAATTATTATTGTATTATCATTTTTTATTCTTCATCTTTTTATTCATAATGTTCTAATAAATGATAAAATTATAAAAATATATAATAAATCTTTTAAATTTCTTTTCCTTTTTATATTTTAAACTCGTTGACAACAAGAGAAAATTTAAAAATCTTAAACCCATATCTGCACTTTTTATTAACGGCCTCCAAATCTTTCATTTCCTTTTTATGGAAACTTGTGAACAAATCTTTATAGACTTAGGAGAAATACTTACCCTCTCCTCTTCTAAATTATTTTGGCTCAAGAAAAATTTTAAAAATATTCTTTATTCTAGGCTATAAATTATACACCTTAAATTTTTAGTAACTTAATGAATATTATTGTATTGGAGGTCATTTGTAGTCTTATACCTAACAAATATACGAAAACTTTTGTATCAATAATTCGTTAGATATTGTTAAACTTACCGATAAATTTATCAAAAATAAAAATTCACTAGTAATATGTTTATCATCAGATTTAGTATCAGAATAAATTTAAAGGTATAAATTTTATCGGTAATTATTTATCAACAATTTTTTTTCATTTACTGCTAGTTACTGTTAAAAATTTTTTATCGATAATTTTTACCATTAGATTTTTTTCGAGTAAACTTAAATTTTTAATTTTTTAAAAAAATTGTTTAAAGATTAAATATATAATTTTAAATATTTAAATTCAATAATTTTTAAATTAATAAGTCAGAAAATACAACACTAATTAACTCAAAAAATAATTAACTCATATAATAATAAACTTAAAAAATTAACAACAACAAATAATAAGTCAATAATTAACTTAGAACATAAACAAGTTAAGATTACCTCAAAGAATTAACAATAAATAATTAATTAACTAAGAAAATAATTAACTCAAATAACACTTGAACAAAAATCAGAACAATGCAGTTGGACATCTTAAACTTGCAAATTCATTCAAAAAAGCAACACCAGGTCCTATTGCTCCTTTTGTGTCGCCAATGTTCTCACTTGAACTAATATCAAACTCCATAATTATCACATAATTTGAAAACATAATCATAAAAATAGAATTAAAAATAAAAATCGTAAACAAAATTTAAAACACAAAATCATCAAAACAGAATTAAAAAAACTCTAAATCATCACTAATAATGTCAAAAAAAATAGCAGAAGCCATTAGTGAAGAAATAAAAGAACAATAATCAACAATAATCAGGAACCAACCTGACACGGAGGCTCCATTCTAAAGGACGACGGTGCGGAGGAAGCTCTTACTGTGCGTGGAGGATGACGGCATCCAATGTGTGCTGCTGCTGTGTGTGGAGGACGATGAGGGCTGTTGGTACATGGAGAACGACAACAACTGTTGGTGCATGGCGCCATGGAGGAGGACAGAGAGAAGAGGTTCGAAAATGATGTAGGGAGAAGAAAGGGTCGTGCCACCACAGGATGCGAGTCAGGGTGTTGTGGGGGGCGTCAACAGCAGAAAAGAGGGAAGAGCTTCGTCGTTATGAGAGGATGAGAGAGGGAGCGGAGATTCGGTGCTGGGAGAGTGAGAATGGAGTATTTCAACGTTATGAAGAGTGAGACTGAAGTGAGAAAGGAGGTTTAGAGAGAAGGAGAGTGGGTCTTTCAAAATGACGGGAATGGGCGCGCTATTCCAATTTATGGCAGATTTATCGTTAGATTTACTGGCTAATAAATGCGACGGTAAGGAATTGCGGATGACCAAAATTCAGCGTTCGATTGAGTTTTACCGACGGATTTATCCAACAGCAATGATCGCGCTAATTTTTCTTTTTTTCCTTGAAGATATTATAGGCAAATTTACCGTCGAAAAATTGAATTCGACAGCAAATTTTTTACTCGACGAATTAAATCCGCCGATATTTAACATTTTTCTTGTAGTGATAATATTTTTCTCAGACGGTTTGTATATTGGGTGAATTAAATTTAAGAAAAATAATTCTTAATATGGATTTTTTTCAACTAATATGATATATTGTTTCTTGTTAATAAATAAATATAAGTTTGAAACGAATTTTAATATTTTTTTCTCAAAGAAAAGTTAATTTCATATAAGAATGTTTTAATTATATGAAAAAAATAATTTCCCAAAAATGAGAGCTAAATATTTTCTCGTATTAGAAATGAACCCTGCTTATAAATTGAAAATTTTGAAATAAATTCTCTAAAGCTGTTTGTTATTAATGTTTTTAACGTAGTAAATTTTTTAAGTAAACATTTAAATTAGGCTTTAAAAAATTTTAAATTACACATTTTGTTTCTCAATAAAGTTTTAGTTTCTAAAATTATTTCTTGAGAATTATTCCTGGCAAACAAATTAGTTCTTCCATCATTTTAAAAGAAATTAGTTTATCTTACAATGATATTTTTTAAGCTAATTATTTTATAATAAAATTTGTTAAAAGATTTATTTGTCTAACACATATATTAAAATTGAATGAAAGAAATTGAATGACCAATCTGAGGATTTCTAGAAAAATAATCAAGTTCGCTAATATCAAATTCATTTAAAAATGTAGGTGTTTACTCTAAATTTTTATTACAAAAATAAAGTATCATTTTGAAATATATATATATATATATATATATATATAAAGGGAAAAAAAATATGTATGTTGTGAGGGTCAAGCTTTCTAGTTGGACTTGGAATGATGGTTAGACCAAGGACATCTCTTGTACTCAATCCATTCAAAGTATATCCTAATTCATATTTAGATAAGATCAACATTAGATGTGAAGAGATCCTATCTAAATCCTTCGAAGAGCTCCCATATGAATAGTATAAAAAAAAGTGTTTAACATGGCCTAAAGTATATTGTCTAACTCTAATCGAATGTCTCTCGAATCGATATTGACTTGATTGTTGGGATTTCTTACAAGTATCTCATAATCCTCGTTCACTGGATCACCACTACTGATTGAAACTCTATTATCTTTTTCTCTCGGGTTAACCAAGCTCAGGATCCAGGTTAGCTCCTCCTCAACATTGGTGTTTGTCTGTGAGACTTCCACTCAACAGCTTTAGAAATCTATCGTCATACTTCCTTTCTAGATATAGCTTTAGATCCACCTTAATTCTCCCCAACTAGGACCCAGCCGGAACAACTTGGCGACTAGCATTCACACAAGAATTATATATGATCATCAAGTTGTCTCAGAAGGCACTTATTATAAAAGCTCATATCCACAAGAAAAATCTCCGGTGAAGAAACCATTAGTTAATATAACAGGATACACTACTTGGAGAAATCCGTTGACACCATTATACAAAATTAACAACGGGACTCTTGATCTAAGTTGAGGCTGCATGGAGGGTAGAAGACAGTGGAAAATCTTTTGGGAGGCCAAAGTGTTTTTTTTTCAAAACAAAAATGTTATGTACACACTAATAAATAGCCACTATTTATACATGTATTGTTTAACATATTTTAATGTGTATTTTGTATTTCAGTATATATTTTGTATGAGTGGCTGAATTTTTAGTATACATGTAATATGATTGTTGTTTTAAAAATATTATGAGAAATGCTAGGGGCAGCAACTTTTGGGATTTATAACCATCAAATAGTCATCAATGAGATTTTTAATGGTGTGAAATTAGTGTGAGATTTCATCCAATGACTCACTCTTCTTTATTGGTTACATGCTGGCCAAAATTTGATAAAGTTGCTGGCCCCCTAGACTTTTCCAAATGTTATTTATACACTAAAATCAACCACTAAAATTAGCTACCAATATATTTATATATAAATACATATGTGATTTAATTTATTTTCAATGTGTGTTTATATTTCGACATATATTATATATTAGTAGCTGACTTTGGTGGCTGATTTTAATATACACGTAGCATATTAACACAAAATATATAATGATAGCAAAATTAAATTAAGGTTTTGGTTAAGAAAAAATTTTTCATTTAATAAATATAATAAAAACTCAATTTTAATTCTTTAATAAAAATTGTTTTTTCTTCAAAATTTTTTATAAAGATGGCATTTACTAATCATTAAGTTATCTACATATTATAATGCGAATTTAAAGAACAATATTAATGTGATAAATTTATTTCATAGATAAAAAATATAGAGTATCTGAATATTATTTTACGCTATTTTAAAAAATTTTTACATTAATAAATTGGTACAACAAGTATTTTAAAAAGAAGGAGGATATAAAATTATATAGTTTGGGAATGGTTAGAAATGGGATTTGATGAACGCACAAACTCATAAAAGAAAAATAAAAATTTAATGGTTAACTAAATCAACCATAAAATACTTGTATATTTTAAGGATCTCGCTAAGGAGATAATGGACTATTTGTACAATGTGTACAATGGCCTATTGAGTTACAAAATGAACATCTCCCATACTATCTAGAATAACCATCCGAGTACTAGGGATAATAAACATCTTTCCAAAAACTTAAACTGATTTTGAGGTTCATCAAGGATCAAACTCTTGATCTTTCGTATCTAGCGCTCTAATACCATGTCATGATACCACTCATCCTAAAAGTAGTTTCAGCTGATGGAAAAATGTAATACTAATGATTATATCTCTAATATTCCATAAATCTCCATTGTGCACGCTCTTCATACTTTCCCTTTTTTTAAACATTTTGAAAGTGGGTATTGGCCCATTGTTCGCGTAAAACTCCACCCTTTACTATGATAGAAGCAAAAATTTGTAGCAATTTTTTTGGATTTTGCGACAGTTTTAAATTGCCACAAAATAAATTACTGAGGATTTAAAAACAGTGATCTTTTAATGTGTAAGGATTATGATTTATGGAAGTTTCCAGCAACCACTGATATAACTGCCACAATACTAGAATATCACGTCAGTTTATTTTGCAACTATTTGAAGCCGTCGCAATATCCCAATCTTAGAATCCTGTTGATTGTCTTGACGACCTTTAAAATTTTATTTTGATCTGAAATTAGATCCATTAAAGAATTATTTTTTTGTCTTAGGCTTCTTATCTGCTTTTACAGGGGTGCTTCTTTCACTATTTCTAACTTCAATTGTGTATGTAGAATCTAGTATTTTATTGAAATTCTTCACCCAATCTCTAGGAAGGCTTAAATGTTTTAGAAGAACTATATTACGAAGACTTATCTTAAAATAAATAAATAAATAAATAAGATCAAGAAACAAAATGAAAAAATGTAACATCTATGAAAACTGAACTAGATGATACGAAATAAAAAGTACAAGTATTGAAAGGTCTTGTAAAATTTATGTTGCAACAATCTTCACCTGATATGAATATGATGAGTTACTTTTTTTTATAATTTAAGTAATCATCTGCAAATAGTGCACAACATTTAAATTTAAATTGTCAACATTTTCTTACATCAACTCATTTTTCAAATGATGATTAGGTATACATATGCGTATGCTGAATTATTGTTATATTTTAGTATATATGTTATTGTTTCGTTCTTGTAAAATTATTTAAAATGATACATATTTTTATGTTTATGTAATTTAGATATGGCAGCAATTTGCTTATAGTGGGATGAAGTTTTGTGAGACAAAGACATTTGTTACAAAGAAAAAAAAAATTCTTATCACAATGACAAAGCACCAAGACTAAAGCTTGCAAATAGAAATATGTCTAATATCTAAATTTTTTGTTTAATTTCAAAAGAAAAACCTATATTTTGTTTATCTATGCGTATTTTGATTTCAGATGACAACTTAGTAGGTATATATATTTTGAATTTATTTATTAGTTGGCACTTGAAACAACTTTTTAACTTAATATAAATGCAATATATTATCTCATTCTCCCTTTAAAATGTGACATATATATAATCAAAGAAAAGAAACACGTAACGTAGTGTTGGACAGTTCAAAAAGGGATTGATTTAGATAGTAGAAAAGGAAATCTAAATTTTTTTTTTTTTGAGAAAATTACATTCTCCTCTTCTGCGAGATGCTAAAATAATACTTTCCTCCCCTCTATTTTATAAATGTATATTCCCCTCTCTTCTAACTTTTAAAAAACCTATTTTTTAGTCCATTTTAAACTTTTTGTGTTAACTATATTCATTTTTTAAGAAAAAATAAATTTTTTAAAAAATACCCATTAGTAAAAATTTTATTTCTTATCATTAAATTTTCCTTACTAAAATATCTTTTAATAAATTATTCTTTTATTGATTAAATTGTATTTTTTAAAAATTTAATAATTATATAATTTTTTTTCTAAAATACCTTCAATAATTTTTTAATTATTAAATTATAATTTTACCAAAATTTTCGTTAACAATTTTTTTATATTTGACTATTAATTTTTAGATATCTATATATATTATTTTAACACTAAATAAAAAATTTTAGTAAGATTATTTTTCAATATCAATATATATTAATTGTTTTATATATTAACAGTGGTAATATTTTTTTATTTAATGTTAAAATAATATATATTGATATCAAAAAATTAATAATAAAATATAAAAATAATTGTTAATAAAAATTTTGGTAAAATCATAATTTAATAATTAAAAACTTATTGAAGGGTAGGTATTTTAGAAAAAAATAATTTAATTATTAATTTTTTAAAAGTATTTTAATAAAAATACAGTTTAATCAATAAAAAAATAATTTATTAAAGGGTATTTTTTGTAAGCAAAATTTAATGATAAAAAATAAAATTTTTGTTAATGGGTATTTTTTTAAAAAATAATTTTTTTCTTAAAAAATGGATAAAGTTAATATTAATTAACACAAAAAATTTAAAATGGATTAAATAGGAGGTTTTTTAAGAGTTAGAAAGGAGGAGAATGTACATTTATAAAATAGAGGGGAGTGGAATGTCATTTTAGCATCTCGCAGGGGAGGGGAGTGGAATTTTCTCATTTTTTTTATAGGTGTGCTTTAGGTATTAGAAGAAGACAATTTTAAAATAACTCAAATAAGTAATGATTTAAGTACCTAAAAAGATAATCCAAAAAAACTTAGACAAGTATTATTTTGTGTATTAAAAATAACAACTCCTGAAAAAATGTTGTAATAAAGTGCTTCGTCAAGCATTGTGTTTAGATACTCTAAAGTAACCATTACTCAAAGTTATTTTTTTTGTTAAGTTGAAAAGGCAATGTTGTTCAAGGATTGCCACAAAAAAAAATCTCTTTAAAGCAAAAAATTATTTTCTCATATCAAAGATAATGATCGTATAGACAATCTCCAAAAAGTATTGTATTTAGCTGACAAACATTGCCTTTGAGGCTAGACATCACTTTTTGAGTGTTTAGGCAGAAATTTTTAAAAGATTGTCTTAGCCTAAATTTATTGCCGTGATTATTGATTGATTGGCTTAGATAGAAAGTAAATAATAAAATAAAAACATGATCAGTTTATATCATTGTTGGTAAAAAATAATTAATTTTAAAGAAGAGAGTTACTCGAAGGATAGTGAGTGAGCTCTTGTAAGGGAGTGGTATTGAAGAGATTTTGTGTTTAAGGGTATCGAGTTAGAGTCTAATTAGTTTAACAAGTCAAGAAGCTATTTGAAAAAGTGAATAAAGATTTTGAGATTCGAAGGTTGTTTTCCAACCGTTATGAGATCAAGCAAAAGAGCGGGAATATTTACGCACGTTTTCAATAAACATGGGAGTTACACTTTGACCTAATTGGTTGGAGGTGGCTATAAGTAAGAGAAGGCTCGAAGACACAAGAGTTGGAACTTCATCTCATAAATTACTCACGCACACTCACATTCCAGCGACTTTCTGAGCCTACTTCGAGTCAAATTTCTGTAGGGTTCCTTCCACTTGTTTTCATTTTCTATTTACATTTTCTGCAAACCTTTACTTTCTTTGCAAGTTTATCTTTCAAGCAATATTTATTTTTCTTGTTCAATTTTACATTTTTGCATTGTTATATTCGAATTCAAAGCCCTTTGATTTAATCGAAGGAACTTTATTTTTATTTAAATTCAATGCAAACCATTTCGAATTCAGTCAAGTTTTATTTTCAAAGTCTTTAGGATTTTGGTCTTTTCCTTAAATCTCGTCTAATTCGAAGGTCTTTGATACACTTTTAGAAAACTGGTAGTCGCAAAAGAGAAGTAGGTTTCGCTCCCAGACTATTAGAATCGAACCACCATTGATTTGCTAAAAATCAACAAAACAAATTGGCACGCCTGGTAGGACAGTTTCAAATTGAAGTGTGTAAAATGATTTTGGTGTCACTTAGTGTATGCGATTAAGGAGTGGAAGAATTATTTACATGGCTGACAAAGTTTCGAATGTGAATGTTGATTCGGCCACGAATGATAGTGCACCAGTAAATGGACAACCTTCGGACATTATTTCACATTTGAAAGGGGTAGTTGTGAACGAAAGTGCGGCAGTTACTAATGTGCAGGCTGGAAATAATGGGCGTAACACTCATCCATGTGGTAATCCACCACCAATTCAGCCCCAAGTAACTGTTGGTGGGCCTTCTTATGGCCTTCCTCTGAGTTATACTCCACCAGTAAGTAGTTTTGTTTCTCCGGTCTGATTTGGGGGTATAAATGGGATAAACATTGCTCAAAATCCACAACAGCAATCCGAGTTTTCCCGAGATTATAATATGGGTTCTACATCGAATGCTTATAATTCAATAGCATCATTTCGGTAACATGTAGAAGAAAATTATCATGACTTGGTCAATTTATGACCCAGTAAATGATCACAATTCTGAATCCTATGATGGCTGATCACAAATCAAAATTTGATTGTATTGCAAGGCAAGTCGAGTGAATTGCTCGAATCGTTGATTATGATGAAGTAGAAAGGCAGAATGCCAAAGGTAATAATGAGGGTTTTGAAAACTTATTTCAAAATGAGAATGATGTTTTTAGAAATAGAGAAAATCCTCAGTTAATTCCTTGTGGTCAAAATGCAAATGATGTCCTAGCTCGATTACGCACTAATCAAGTTGGTGAACATTATCAGTTTACCAGAATTGTGGAAGATGTTCTAAATAGGGTTGGATTCAATATAGGATTCATGAATCGACCCTACTTTGTGTCAACTTTTCCTCATAATGTACAAATAGCTGAAGTGCCAAGGGGAGTGAAAGATCCTAAAATAATTACGAAGTTTGCAGGAGAAGTTGGGGAGTCAACTACTGAACATGTTGCCCGATATTTGGTTGAGATTGGAAATTTGGCATGAAAGTTTGAAAAAGAAGTTTTTTCCTTCTTCTTTAATGAATAATGCATTCACTTGGTTTTCGAATCTTAGACCAAATTTGATAACATGAGCTCAGTTAGAAATTGCTTTTCATGCCCAATTTTATCGAAGAGAATTAAATGTGGTAGTTACTGACTTAGTGGCTTTGAAACGTGAAAATGGTGAAACCATTAATAATTACATGATTCGTTTCAAAAATGATAGAAGTCGATGTTATGTGTCACTTCCTGAAAATCTAGTAGTAAAGATAGCAGTTATGGGGTTAGGATTTTATCGGGGAGAATTAAATGTGGTAGTTACTGACTTAGTGGCTTTAAAACGTAAAAAATGGTGAAACCATTGATGATTACATGATTCGTTTTAAAAACGCTAGAAGTCGATGTTATGTGTCACTTCCTGAAAATGAAGTAGTAAAGATAGCAGTTATAGGGTTAGGATTTTACATGCGTCAAAAATTACTTAATGTGCATATTCCTGACTTAATCCATTTGGCTGAGAGAGTTCGGCAAGTAGAAATTCTGAAGGAAGAAAAAGAGAAATATAAGAATGAAAGGAGGCCGAAGAGTAAGCCTTTTTCTCGTAAGGAGAAAGTTTCCTATGTGGCCATGGAATCCTCTGATGAGGAGTTGGATTTGGATGCAGAAGTTGATTTGGCTGAACATAGGAAAGGCCCTCTTTATGTTTGTTCTTTATTTAAGAAAATTCCTAACAATGAGAAGTTGAATGATTCAAAATTGAAAAGTGGGAAAAGATATAGTTTTGATATTACGAAATCTGATTAGATTTTCGATGTGTTGCTTAAAGATAAACAGTTAGTTTTACCTGAAGGCAGAACTTTACTTTCAGTGATAGATTTAAAAGGAAAACCTTATTGTAAGTTTCACCAAGCAACTAGTCATTTGACTAATAATTGTGTTCTTTTCAAGGATTTGATACAAGAATCCATCATGGAAGGACGGTCGAAATTCGATGATGGTGAAGCTAGTTTTGCTGAACCATATTTTGGAGTGAATATGGTTGGAATGTCTTATGACTCTGATATGGCTTTCAGAAACTTTGAATTAGATGTCCGATCTATATATCTTGGAGCAGGAGATGGGATGTTGGCTTTTCTGGTGCAGCAGAAATGAAAAGATTAGGACGTATCTCTGTGTCCTCGATGCAATGCAGCTTTTGATGCTGAAGCTGCAGTAATTTTTGAGAAGTTGATGAGCGGATAATTTATACGCTTTTTGGCATTGTTTTTAGTATGTTTTTAGTATCTTTTAGTTAGTTTTTAATATATTTTTATTAGTTTTTAGTTAAAATTCACTTTTCTGGACTTTACTATGAGTTTGTGTGTTTTTCTGTGATTTCAGGTATTTTCTGACTGAAATTGAAGGTTCTGAGCAAAAATCTGATCCAGAGACTGAAAAGGACTGCAGATGCTGTTGGATTCTGACCTCCCTGCACTCGAAGTGGATTTTCTGGAGCTACAGAAGCCCAATTGGCGCGCTCTTAACGGCATTGGAAAGTAGACATCCTGGGCTTTCCAGCAATATATAATAGTCTATACTTTGCCCAAGATTTGATGGCCCAAACTGGCGTAGCCATTTGGCCTCAGAAATTCCAGCGTTAAACGCCGGAACTGGCATAAAACTTGGAGTTAAACGCCCAAACTGGCATGAAAGCTGGCGTTTAACTCCAGAAAAGGTCTCTACACAAAAATGCTTCATTGCTCAGCCCAAGCACACACCAAGTGGGCCCGGAAGTGGATTTTTCTGTCATTTACTCATTTCTGTAAACCTTAGGATACTAGTTTACTATTAATAGGATCTTTTGACATTGTATCCGTACCTTATGACCTCATGACATTTTAGACATTTCATTGTGTACCTTCCACAGCATGAGTCTCTAAACCCCATGGTTGGGGGTGAGGAGCTCTGCTGTGTCTTGATGGATTAATGCAATTACTACTGTTTCTTATTCAATCATGCTTGCTTCCACTCTAAGATATCACTTGCTCTTAACCCGGATGAATGTGATGATCCGTGACACTCATCATGTTCTCAACTATGAACGTGTGCCTGACAACCACATCCGTTCTATTTTAGATTAAGTGGATATCTCTTGGGTTCTTTAATCGGAATCTTCGTGGTATAAGCTAGAACTGATGGCGGCATTCAAGAGAATCCGGAAGGTCTAAACCTTGTCTGTGGTATTCTGAGTAGGATTCAATGACTGAATGACTGTGACGTGCTTCAAACTCCTGAAGGCGGGGCGTTAGTGACAGATGCAAAAGAATCACTGGATTCTATTCCGGCCCGAACGAGAACCGACAGATGATTTGCCATGCTGTGACAGAGCATCGGGACGTATTTTCACTGAGAGGATGGGAGGTAGCCACTGACAACGGTGAAACCCTACATACAGCTTGCCATGGAAGGAGCCTTGCGTGTTTGATGAAGAAGACAGTAGGAAAGCAGAGATTCAGAAGATGGAGCATCTCCGAAACCTCAACCTATTCTCCATTACTGCTTAACAAGTAATCAATTCATGTTCTTTTGCTTTTCACAATTAATCCTGATAATTTCTGATATCCTGACTAAGATTTACAAGATAACCATAGCTTGCTTCAAGCCGACAATCTCCGTGGGATCGACCCTTGCTCACGCAAGGTATTACTGGGACGACCCAGTGCACTTGCTGGTTAGTTGTGCGGGATTGCAAAAGTGTTATTGCAATTTCGTGAACCAAGTTTTTGGCGCCGTTGCCGGGGATTGTTCGAGTTTGGACAACTGACGGCTTATCTTGTTGCTTAGATTAGGACTGTTTTATTTTTTGTTGGTTTAGAGTCTTTTAGTTGAGTCTAGTTTCATATTCTAAGTTTGGTGTCCATTGCATGCTTTTGTTTTTCTTTTAGTTTTTCGAAATTGTATGTTCTTAGTCTCTTTTTGATCTTTAAAAATTCCAAGTTTGGTGTCCTCTTTGTGTTTTTCCTCTAAAATTTTCGAAAATTAGTGTTTGATTTTCTAAAAATTTTAAGTTTGGTGTCTTTTTGTTGTTTTTCTCTTTCCTCTTTTTAAAAATCAAATATTTTTTCATAAAAATTTTTCAATCATATCTTCTTAATTGCTATTTTCAAAATCTTTTTAATTAACTAATTGATTCAGTTATCAATTTGCTTTGATTTTATTTTCTTTTTGATTTTCGAATTTTTCTTTTAATTTCCTTTTATTTTATTTTGATTTTTTCGTTTAATTCAGAAAAAAAAAAACAAAATTTATCTCCTTGCAATCATTATCATTTCCCTTTTGTCCATTATGGACTTAAGTGGAATTAATCAGTCCAAAAGGACTCTGGGGTCATATGCTAACCCCATTACAGCTGCATATGGGAGTAGCATCTGTACACCTCCCATCAAAGCAAGCAGCTTTGAGCTAAATCCTCAACTCATTATCATAGTGCAGCAAAATTGCCAGTATTCCGGTCTTCCACAAGAAGAGCCTACTGAGTTTCTGGCACAGTTCTTACAAATTGCTGACACAGTACATGATAAAGAGGTAGATCAGGATGTCTACAGACTATTACTGTTTCCATTTGCTGTGAAAGATCAAGCTAAAAGGTGGTTGAATAACCAACCTACAGCAAGCATAAAGACATGGAAACAGTTATCAGACAAATTCCTGAATCATTTTTACCCTCCAAAGAGGATGACACAGCTAAGGCTGGACATCCAAGGCTTTAAACAAGAGGATAATGAATCCCTTTATAATGCCTGGGAGAGGTATAGAGGTATGCTTAGAAAATGCCCCTCTGAAATGTTTTCAGAGTGGGTACAGTTAGACATCTTCTACTATGGGCTCACAGAAAAAGTTCAGATGTCTTTAGACCACTCAGCTGGTGGATCTATACATATGAGGAAGACAATTGAAGAAGCTCAAGAGCTTATAGACATTGTTGCTAGAAACCAATACTTATATTCTAGCAATGAGTTCGTTCCAAAAGAGGAGGTCATGGCATTAGTCACTGATCCTAATCCTCAAGAACAGATGAATGAGCTTAATCAACAATTGCTCCTGATGACAGAACAGTTAGCAGAATTTAAAGAAATGCTCCATGATACTAAGGTTGCTAACAAGAACATAGAACTACAGTTGAATCAAGCAAAACAGCAAATATCTAAACAGATAACAGAAGAATGTCAAGCAGTTCAACTGAGGAGTGGGAAAACACTGAACACCACTGCTCAAAAGAGCAAAAAGCCAAACAAGGAACAAATGACAGAGGATAACCACACCCCTGTTCAAAATCCCTCTGAGGACAGTAAGGGCCCAGAGAGGAACTTTATTGGCGTTCAAACGCCAGAAAGGGAAGGAAACCTGGCGTTAAACGCCCATTCCTTGCCCAGCTCTGGCGTTCAAACGCCAGAAAAGGGGGAAAAGCTGGCGTTAAACGCCCATTTTCCACCCAATCCTGGCGTTCAAACGCCCAAGGAGGATCAGGCACCTAAGAGTGCTGATAATTATCCCTCTAACAAGGCTTCTTCAACCACTTCTGTAAGGAATAAACCTGCAGCATCTAAGGTTGAGGAATATCAAGCCAAGATGCCTTATCCTCAGAAACTCCGCAAAGCGGAACAGGATAAGCAATTTGCCCGCTTTGCAGACTATCTAAGGACTCTTGAAATAAAGATTCCGTTTGCAGAGGCACTTGAGCAAATACCTTCTTATGCTAAGTTCATGAAAGAGATCTTAAGTCATAAGAAGGATTGGAGAGAAACTGAAAAGGTGTTTCTCACTGAAGAATGCAGTGCAGTCATTTTGAAAAGCTTACCAGAAAAGCTTCAAGATCCTGGAAGCTTTATGATACCATGCACATTAGAGGGCGCTTGCACCAAGACAGCCCTATGTGATCTTGGAGCAAGCATCAATCTAATACCTGCATCCACTATCAGAAAGCTTGGGTTGGCTGGAGAAGTCAAACCAACCAGGATATGCCTCCAACTTGCTGATGGCTCCATTAAACACCCATCAGGCATAATAGAGGACATGATTGTCAAGGTTGGGCCCTTTGCCTTTCCTACTGACTTTGTGGTGCTGGAAATAGAGGAGCACAAGAGTGCAACTGTCATTCTAGGAAGACCTTTCCTAGCAACTGGACGAACTCTCGTTGATGTACAAAGAGGGGAAGTAACCCTCAGAGTCAATGAGGATGAGTTCAAGTTGAATGCTGTAAAAGCTATGCAGTATCCAGACACACCAAATGACTGCATGGGCGCTGACATTATTGACTCTCTGGTAGAAGAGATCAATATGGCTGAAAGCCTAGAATCAGAGCTTGAGGACATCTTCAAAGATGCTCAACCTGATCAAGAAGAACTAGAGGAAGCAAAGGAATTTTCGAAAATTCCTCAGGAGGAGGATAAACCTCCCAAACCTGAACTCAAACCTCTACCACCATCCCTGAAGTACGCATTTCTGGGAGAGGGTGACACTTTTCCAGTGATTATAAGCTCTGCTTTAAATCCACAGGAAAAGGAAGCACTGATTCAAGTGCTAAGGACACACAAGACAGCTCTTGGGTGGTCCATAAGTGATCTTAAGGGCATTAGCCCAGCTAGATGCATGCACAAGATCCTGTTGGAGGATAATGCCAAACCAGTGGTCCAACCACAGAGGAGGCTAAATCCAGCCATGAAGGAGGTGGTGCAGAAAGAGGTCACTAAATTACTAGAGGCTGGGATTATTTATCCTATTTCTGATAGCCCCTGGGTGAGCCCTGTCCAAGTTGTCCCCAAAAAGAGAGGCATGACAGTGGTTCATAATGAAAAAAATGAACTGGTTCCTACAAGAACAATCACAGGGTGGCGCATGTGTATTAACTACAGAAGGCTCAATACAGCCACCAGAAAGGATCATTTTCCTTTACCATTCATAGACCAAATGCTAGAAAGACTAGCTGGTCATGATTATTACTGCTTTTTGGACTGCTATTCAGGCTACAACCAAATTGCAGTAGACCCTCAGGACCAAGAGAAAACAGCATTCACTTGCCCTTTTGGCGTGTTTGCCTATAGGAGGATGCCTTTTGGTCTGTGCAATGCACCTGTAACCTTTCAGAGGTGTATGCTCTCTATCTTCTCAGATATGGTAGAGAAATTTCTGGAAGTCTTCATGGATGACTTTTCAGTATATGGAGACTCATTCAGCTCCTGTCTTAACCACCTATCACTTGTCCTGAAAAGATGCCAAGAGACTAACCTGGTTTTAAACTGGGAGAAATGTCACTTTATGGTGACTGAAGGAATTGTCCTTGGGCACAAAATTTCAAGCAGGGGAATAGAGGTGGACAAGGCAAAGGTAGAGGTAATTGAAAAATTACCACCACCTGCCAATGTTAAGACAATCAGAAGCTTTCTGGGGCATGCAGGATTTTACAGAAGGTTCATAAATGATTTTTCGAAAATTGCAAAACCCTTGAGTAACCTGCTAGCTGCTGACACACCATTTGTGTTTGACACACAGTGTCTGCAGGCATTTGAGACCCTGAAAGCTAAGCTGGTCACAGCACCAGTCATCTCTGCACCAGATTGGACATTGCCATTTGAATTAATGTGTGATGCCAGTGACCATGCCATTGGTGCAGTGTTGGGACAGAGGCATGACAAACTTCTGCATGTCATTTACTATGCTAGCCGTGTTCTAAATGATGCACAGAAGAATTACACAACCACAGAAAAAGAATTACTTGCAGTGGTTTATGCCATTGACAAGTTTAGATCTTACCTAGTGGGATCAAAGGTGGTTGTGTACACTGACCATGCTGCTCTTAAATACTTACTCACAAAGCAGGATTCAAAACCCAGGCTTATCAGATGGGTGTTGCTTCTGCAAGAGTTTGATATAGAAATAAGAGACAGAAAAGGGACAGAGAACCAAGTAGCTGATCATCTGTCCCGAATAGAACCAGTAGCTGGGGCATCCTTCCCTTCTACTGAGATCTCTGAGACTTTCCCAGATGAGCAACTCTTTGCTATTCAGGAAGCTCCATGGTTTGCAGATATTGCAAACTATAAAGCTGTGAGGTTCATACCCAAGGAGTACAGTAGTGTGCAAAGAAAGAAATTAATTTCAGATGCCAAGTACTACCTCTGGGATGAACCATATCTCTTTAAGAGATGTGCTGACGGAGTGATCCGCAGATGTATACCCAGAGAAGAAACACAAAGGATCCTATGGCACTGCCATGGATCACATTATGGAGGACATTTTGGAAGTGAGCGAACAGCCACTAAAGTCCTCCAGTGTGGCTTCTACTGGCCTACTCTCTATAAAGATTCCCGAGAGTTTGTGCGTAATTGTGACAGTTGCCAAAGAGCTGGTAACCTGCCTCACGGATATGCCATGCCTCAACAAGGGATATTAGAGATAGAATTGTTTGATGTATGGGGAATTGACTTCATGGGGCCATTCCCACCATCATACTCAAACACTTACATTCTGGTGGCAGTGGACTATGTATCTAAGTGGGTAGAAGCAATTGCTACACCCACTAATGATACCAAGACCGTGCTGAAATTCCTCCAGAAACACATTTTCAGCAGATTTGGCGTTCCCAGAGTGCTAATCAGTGACGGGGGCACTCATTTCTATAATAGACTGCTACACTCTGCTATGGTGAGACATGGAATTAGCCATAAAGTGGCAACTCCATATCATCCACAGACAAATAGGCAAGCTGAAGTCTCTAACAGAGAATTAAAAAGAATCCTGGAACGGACTGTGATAGCCCGAAGAAAGGATTGGGCAAAGAGCTTGGATGATGCTCTGTGGGCATACAGAACAGCATTCAAGACTCTTATAGGAACCTCTCCATACCAACTGGTGTATGGGAAGGCCTGTCATTTGCCTGTGGAACTGGAACATAAAGCCTACTGGGCAACCAGATTCCTAAACATGGATGCTCAGTTAGCTGGTGAAAAAAGATTGCTTCAGCTAAATGAGCTAGAGGAGTTCAGACTCAATGCCTTTGAAAATGCTAAAATTTATAAGGAAAAGGCAAAGAAGTGGCATGACAAGAGATTGTCAACCAGAGTCTTTGAGCCAGGACAAAAAGTTCTGCTCTTCAACTCCAGGCTCAAATTGTTTCCAGGAAAACTCAAATCTCGATGGAGGGGTCCGTATGTGATCACAGGAGTGTCACCATATGGATATGTTGAGCTTCAGGATATTGATTCTGACAAAAAGTTCATTGTTAATGGACAGAGAATCAAGCATTATCTTGAAAGCAATTTTGAGCAGGAATGCTCAAAACTGAGACTTGAGTGATTCCCAGTGAAGGTCCAGCTAAAGACAGTAAAGAAGCGCTTGCTGGGAGGCAACCCAGTCATTAGGAAGTTGTATGAATTGTTTTTACAGAGGCAAGTATCAAAAATGAAGGAATTCACAGAATTACAGAAGGATTCAGCTCAAAAAGCAGAGAAAATGAGCGTACTGGCGAAAAAATGGCAGTAAGGGGCATTTTGGGCGTTAAACGCCAGAATGGTGCCATTTTGGGCGTTAAACGCCAGAATGGGCACCATTCTGGGCGTTTAACGCCAGGTGTGCAGCATCTTGGGCGTTCAGAAAAACGCTTAGTGACAAAGGATTTCTGGCGTTTAACGCCAGCCAGGGTACCTGGCTGGGCGTTAAACGCCCAAAAGGGGCAACAATTGGGCGTTAAACGCCAGAATGGGTGCCATTCTGGGCGTTTAACGCCAGAAAGGTGGGGGGACCACATTTTTGTTTTCAACTCAAATTTTTTCAAACTTTCCTCTTTTTACCCACACTCTTCTACATAAATGCACTTCAACCTTTCATCATTCACTTTCAAATCATCACAAATCAAAACCATTCTTCAAATCTATCTCAAATTAATCCCAAATCTTCTTCAAAAACTCACCCTTTTTTCAAATCCTTTCCATATCTTCTCAAATTTTCTTTCAAATTCTTATTTTTTTCGAAATCTCTTCCCCCCCTTTTATAAGAACACGTTAAGCCCCTCATTCCACCACACCATTCGAATTTCCTCTTCCTCTCTCTCTCTTCTTTCTTTTCTTTTGCTTGAGGACAAGCAAACCTCTAAGTTTGGTGTGCTTTTCCGTGATCACTAAGCCAAGATTCATCAAGATCATGGCTCCTAAGGGAAAACAAACCAATTTAAGAGGCAAGAAAGAGAATAATCCAAAGAATCTTTGGAATCAAGAGAAGTTCTTAACCAAAGAACATGAAGACCATTATCACAAAATAATGGGTCTGAGGTCAGTGATCCCGGAAGTAAAATTTGATCTGAAAGAAGATGAATATCCGGGGATCCAAGAGCAAATTCGAAACAGAGGATGGGAAGTTCTAACCAATCCTGAGACAAAGGTTGGGAGGAACATGGTTCAGGAATTCTACTCAGATCTGTGGCTAACAAACAAGCAGAGAATGACTGGAACCGCTTACCATACCTACAGAACCATGGTCAGAGGGAAAGTTATGTACTTCCATCTGGACAAAATTAGAGAAATCTTCAAGTTGCCTCAACTGCAAGATGATTCTGACTCCTTTAATAGGAGGATGGTGAGAGTAGATAAAGGGTTGGATCAAATTCTAGAGGACATATGTCTCCCTGGAACTAAGTGGATAACCAACTCTAAGGGTGTCCCAAACCAACTCAAGAGGGGAGACCTCAAACCAATTGCAAGAGGTTGGCTAGACTTCATTGGGCGTTCCATACTGCCCACTAGCAACCGTTCTGAGGTCACTATCAAGAGAGCAGTGATGATTCATTGCATTATGCTTGGAAGAGAAGTGGAGGTGCATCATGTGATTGCTTGTGAGATCTACACAATTGCAAATAAGAATTCCACTGAAGCCAAATTGGCCTACCCAAGCTTGATCTCCTTGCTCTGTAAAGAGGCTGGGGTGAAGATGGGAGTAGATGAGTTCATACCCATTGAACATCCAATCACCAAGAAGTCAATGGAAGGACAAGTGCAAGACAACTCTATCAAAAGGAGGGCGCATGAGTTCCTCCCTGAATTCCCTGAAATTGGCTACTGCGCCAACCTAGAAGCATCTATTAACAAGTTGCAAGAGACTATGGAGCAACTGAAGGAAGAACAGCAGAATCAAAACTGCATGCTCTGCAAATTGCTGAAGGAACAAGAGAAGCAGGGGCGTGAAATCCAAGAATTGAAACGCCAAAAGCTCTCCTCTCAAGCTGAGGGAGCATCCACTTCTCAAAATCAAGGTTGTTGAGTCCTAACTCTGTGAAAACCTCTATCATTAGGAGCCTATTTTTTTATTTTATTTTGCGTTTTTACTTGTTCTCTATTTTTATTTTCTTAGTCTAATTTTATATCTATATTTGAGTCTTGTTCTTAATTCATAATTAATAAAATCTGCCTTAAAGTTATGAATATCCTATGAATCCATCACCTCTCTTAAATGAAAAGTGCTTTAATCACAAAAGAACAAGAAGTACAGGGTTTCGAATTTATCTCTGAAACTAGTTGAATTAGTTTGATGTGGTGACAATACTTTTTGTTTTCTGAATGAATGCTTGAACAGTGCATATGTCTTTTGAATTTGTTGTTATTGAGAATGTTAAAATTGTTGGCTCTTGAAAGAATGATGAAAAAAGAGACATGTTATTGAGGATCTGAAAAATCATAAAAATGATTCTTGAAGCAGGAAAAAAGCAGTGAATACAAAAAAAAAATTTCGAAAAAAAAAGGAGAGAAGAAAAAAAAAGAAAAAGAAAGAAATAAAGTTGTGAACCAAGGCAAAAAGAGTGTGCTTAAGAACCTTGGACACCTCTAATTGGGGACTCTAGCAAAGCTGAGTCACAATCTAAAAAGGTTCACCCAATTATGTGTCTGTGGCATGTATGTATCCGGTGGTAATACTGGAAAACAGAGTGCTTTGGGCCACAGCCAAGACTCATACACTAGCTATGTTCAAGAATCATTATACTTAACTAGGAAAATCAATAACACTATCTGAGTTCTGAGTTCTCATAGATGCCAATCATTCTGAACTTCAAAGGATAGAGTGAGATGCCAAAACTGTTCGGAGGCAAAAAGCTACTAGTCCCGCTCATCCAGTTGGAGCTATGTTTCTTTGATATTTTGGAGTCTATAGTATATTCTCTTCTTTTTATCCTATTTTTGATTTTCAGTTGCTTGGGGACAAGCAACAATTTAAGTTTGGTGTTGTGATGAGCGGATAATTTATACGCTTTTTGGCATTGTTTTTAGTATGTTTTTAGTATCTTTTAGTTAGTTTTTAATATATTTTTATTAGTTTTTAGTTAAAATTCACTTTTCTGGACTTTACTATGAGTTTGTGTGTTTTTCTGTGATTTCAGGTATTTTCTGACTGAAATTGAAGGTTCTGAGCAAAAATCTGATCCAGAGACTGAAAAGGACTGCAGATGCTGTTGGATTCTGACCTCCCTGCACTCGAAGTGGATTTTCTGGAGCTACAGAAGCCAAATTGGCGCGCTCTCAACGGCATTGGAAAGTAGACATTCTGGGCTTTCCAGCAATATATAATAGTCCATACTTTGCCCAATATTTGATGGCCCAAACCGGCGTAGCCATTTGGCCTCAGAAATTCCAGCGTTAAACGCCGGAACTGGCATAAAACTTGGAGTTAAACGCCCAAACTGGCATGAAAGCTGGCGTTTAACTCCAGAAAAGGTCTCTACACAAAAATGCTTCATTGCTCAGCCCAAGCACACACCAAGTGGGCCCGGAAGTGGATTTTTCTGTCATTTACTCATTTCTGTAAACCTTAGGATACTAGTTTACTATTAATAGGATCTTTTGACATTGTATCCGTACCTTATGACCTCATGACATTTTAGACGTTTCATTGTGTACCTTCCACAGCATGAGTCTCTAAACCCCATGGTTGGGGGTGAGGAGCTCTGCTGTGTCTTGATGGATTAATGCAATTACTACTGTTTCTTATTCAATCATGCTTGCTTCCACTCTAAGATATCACTTGCTCTTAACCCGGATGAATGTGATGATCCGTGACACTCATCATGTTCTCAACTATGAACGTGTGCCTGACAACCACATCCGTTCTATTTTAGATTAAGTGGATATCTCTTGGGTTCTTTAATCGGAATCTTCGTGGTATAAGCTAGAACTGATGGCGGCATTCAAGAGAATCCGGAAGGTCTAAACCTTGTCTGTGGTATTCTGAGTAGGATTCAATGACTGAATGACTGTGACGTGCTTCAAACTCCTGAAGGCGGGGCGTTAGTGACAGACGCAAAAGAATCACTGGATTCTATTCCGGCCCGAACGAGAACCGACAGATGATTAGCCATGCTGTGACAGAGCATCGGGACGTATTTTCACTGAGAGGATGGGAGGTAGCCACTGACAACGGTGAAACCCTACATACAGCTTGCCATGGAAGGAGCCTTGCGTGTTTGATGAAGAAGACAGTAGGAAAGCAGAGATTCAGAAGATGGAGCATCTCCGAAACCTCAACCTATTCTCCATTACTGCTTAACAAGTAATCAATTCATGTTCTTTTGCTTTTCACAATTAATCCTGATAATTTCTGATATCCTGACTAAGATTTACAAGATAACCATAGCTTGCTTCAAGCCGACAATCTCCGTGGGATCGACCCTTGCTCACGCAAGGTATTACTTGGACGACCCAGTGCACTTGCTGGTTAGTTGTGCGGGATTGCAAAAGTGTTATTGCAATTTCGTGCACCAGAAGTAAAGAATGAAAAAGGAATTAGCTCACAGAGAAAAATAGGCCCGTCAAAAACAACCTATTCGACGAATGGAAGGGAAAAGTTCTGGAGGTCCTCCGAAAAGTAATATTGCACTTATCAACCGTTCTCAAGCCATTGGCGTACAGTGGATTCGAAACTGCCAAGAGTTTCAGAACAGAAACGCTCATTATAAGTGTAACCCACAGTAGGGGCATAGAGGGCCTCCTCGAGGTCGATATCCTTTCTTTCGCGGCCGAGCCAGAGGGTATCAAAGGGGCAGAGGAAGAAGGGGATGACAGCCATCAAAGGTGTTTCCAGTTGACAAAGTCAAGGGGGCAACACCTTCTGTGCACTCTCGAATAGTTTTTTCGACTGATGGAGAGACATTTCCAAAGAGAGTTCCCTCCCCTGTGAAGTTGAATAAAGGAAAAGCAGTCGTTATTGCTTCAGATGGTGACAAAGATAAGGTTGCTGGTTTAGATGAAGATTACTTTGAAGAAGGGGAAGATGAAATGGTCAGTACCTTTTCGATTATACCAAGTGAGTATCTGGGGAAATATGAGGGTAATCCAGTGGATGATTATGATATAGATGATGAGGAAGCCTTTTCGTTCATTCGATATGAGGATGAACCCGGTTTTCAGAGGCCTTCCAAGAAGCAAAAATCTCATTTGCGCCTACTTCACGTTACATCAACCATGATTGGGATAAAAATAAATAAAATTCTGATCGATGGAGGAGCAGCTATCAGCCTTCTACCGGAGAGGATGTTAGTGAAGGTGGGGAAGCACCCTGATGATCAAATTTCTACTAACATTGCTGTGACAGATTACAGTGGTGTTTCAACCCCTGCTAAGGAGTTGGTTACTCTTGGGGTAAAGGTTGGATCTTCTGAGCGAAATGCAGTCTTCAAAGTGGTGGTTTCGAAGGCAAGTTATAATGCCTTACTGGGGCGAGATTGGATCCAAGGTGTTGAGGTTGTACCATTCACTGTGCATCAAAGTGTCCTTATTTGGACAGATGATGGAAAACCTGAAGTAGTTAAGGCTGATTTAAATCTATATGTCGAACAGTTGCATGTCGATTTCAGGGTGTATAGTCCAAAACTAAAACCTTTTAATGTTGATAGAGTCTTGAATTCTTTCAATTGTGAAGGCTGTTATCTGACCTCAGAAGGTTTGAATGTGAAGTTCCGTCGTCTACATCTTGATGCGTCTCCATCTGGATGAGATTGTTCTACATAAATAGTGCTTTGAGGATGTTTTTTGATGGCAGGTGAACAAGATGTCTCAGATTATCTGGTAACTTTAAATAAATATTTAAGTAACTTTCTTTTAATAAAAAATAAAAGTGATTCTTCTGATGAAGTCGAGTCATGTAGGAAATTAGTTTCATCTTCTTCTTATAGTGTAAGTTTGACCCCTTCGGTCGAATTTAATCATGGTTTAAGTTCTTTCTGTTCCCATAATGTTAATAATGTTGTCAATCAAACTGTTGCTGGTATAGCAGAAATACATTGTATTGAAAACAAAACTGTTGTTAATTTAGCAAATGATCAAGTTTGTTTTAATCCTAATGGATCTATCGATCTATCTTTTGATTGTATCTATGATTTGGAACCGTTGGGTTTTAAGAAATATTCGTTACAAGATGGTGAAAATGTGAAAGGTTTCGAATTACAAGATCCTTTAGAAGAGATTAATCTAGGATCTGTTGATGATGTTCGAATTACTTACATATGTAAGGACCTTCCAGTCCCATTTCGAACTGAATTATATCACCTTTTGCATGAATTTAGAGATTGTTTTACTTGGGATTATCATGAGATGCCTGATCTTGATCGTTCTCTTGTGGAACATCGACTAGCACAACTAGAAAATGGATTAATATAGACAGATTTAGTCTTTATTACAGATGAATTTTTTGTTACCGATGAAATTATCGATGGATTTTGTTCCTCTGTAAAAGCCCTATCGGAAATTATTTACCGACGGATTTTTTTCCGTCGAAAACTTACCGACGGATTTTTACTAGTTACCGACGGATTTTCCCTCTGTAAATTCTCCATCCATTTTCCGAAGGCGACGAACTTTCCGACGGATTTTCTGTCTGTAATTACAGACAGATTTTTCGACAGATTTTCCGTCTGTAATTTGAACTTTGGAAAATCATCTCACACTCTAATTACAGACAGAAAATACGTCTGTAAATCCGTCTGTAAGGTAAAATAATTTTTTTTTATTTTTCTAATTACAAAATAAACTTATTTTCATACAAACTAAATATAAATTTAATACAAATTTTTATCTAATTTGTATTCGAATATTTATAATATTTCAAAAGATAAACAAATTCATCGTATTATCAAACTAAAAGAAAAGTACTATAAACAAGTAAGTCAATATAATTCAAAACATAAACAAAATGTATTGATCATCAACTATAATTCTTCCTTTATCCTCCAAAGATGCCAAAGACTTCTGCAGATCTTGTTTTGTTTTTTCAATTTCATGTTTCTCCTTTTGCAAAAGGGTTTTATTTAATTCAAATTCCTTCTCAGCAGCTCTCAAGCTTTTATCTTTTTCTTCAAGAGTACTTGATAGATCTTCCAGTTCCTTCTCCTTATAACTCAGTGACCTTGACCGAACATCCAAATCATGCTCCCTTTCCAAAATTTGGTCCTCCCTTTGTTTAAGATCAACCTCCTTCAATTCCCAAGCTCTTCTCTTCGTCTCGATTTTATTTTGAACCAATTTTCAGTGCATTTGTAGCTCAGTTTCCAACTCATGTTTTCTTGTTTTCAATGCAGCTTCCTGACCAACTATTGCTTTCTGAATTTCATCCTACATTTTCAATCAAGCTAAATTAATGTACAGAAGAAACTTAGAATTTTAAAGTAAAATAAATGTGAGGGAACATATACATTCTCTACTAGCAAGTTTTCCTTGAAATTCAACCAACTCTTGCTCTTTCTTGTTTAGCTCGGTTTCCTGTTTAGCAAGTACCTATATTTACAGAATGCAAATCCAAACATGAATAACAGAAAGACAGTATATATTTCATATTAATTTCATCTAGACCAAGAATTTTCAGAGACGAACCTCTTCTCTTTGTCTTAGAGTGGCATCCATTAGTTTTAGATTGGTTTTCTCATCATGAAGGGCTTCACGTTCCTTCTCAAACTCCTTTTTTGTATCCTCTAATTCTCTTTGAAGACGGTCTAGTTCCAGAGATCTACTAAAAAGGTGATCCTCTCTCTCATTGAGCAACGTTTGTGATTGAAGTAGCCTTTCCTATTCTTGCTGTAAAACCTTCTGCCTTTCAGATAGGGATTGCCTCTCAAGTATGATCTCCTTGTCCTTTTCATCACAACTGAAACACGCACACGCACACCCACACACACACACAACAGAGACCATCATACTTTTTAAACAATCAAATTTTAACAACATATGAAACTTAACATTGAATGTGAGTTGCACCATTCATGATCTGATTATTGTTAGCATTTCAATTCCAAAAATTGAGTAAATTTTTTAAGTAAAAGAAGATTTCAACTCAAAGCAATAACAAATTTCATTAATCAATTTCTTGCTTCAAGGCTTTTCACAGTCTCCTGTATTACTACAGGATTTGTGTATTAAAAAAGAAAGGTTAGGTATCCTCCTAAACAAGCCTTTCTAGACAACACAGGTAGATATTGCATAATCTATTTGTACATGCTCCCAATGACAAGGGAATTAGCAAGTCAATATCATAATTAAAATTACTCTGGGATAAAAGGAAAAATGCAAATTATATAGAAAATAACATACTCTGACTTGAAAGTAATGGTTTGCCGCCTTAGGTTATCTTCCCGTGCTTCAACATCACGAAGCTTCCTTTCTGCAACACCAGTAAATCGGTTAGCCTCTGCTTGCAAAGACTTAGCCGAACGCATCATCGCCTCAGCCTCCGTAAATTTTTTCTAAGCTTCATCTATCAACTGGTGTGTGATGAGCGGATAATTTGTATACTTTTTGGCATTGTTTTTAGTATGTTTTTGATATCTTTTAGTTAGATTTTAGTATATTTTTATTAGTTTTTATTTAAAATTCACTTTTCTGGACTTTACTATGAGTTTGTGTGTTTTTCTGTGATTTCAGGTATTTTCTGGCTGAAATTGAGGGACTTGAGCAAAAATCTGATTCAGAGACCAAAAAGGACTGCAGATGCTGTTGGATTCTGACCTCCCTGCACTCGAAGTGGATTTTCTGGAGCTACAGAAGCCCAATTGGCGCGCTCTCAACGGCGTTGGAAAGTAGACATCCAGGGCTTTCCAGCAATATATAATAGTCCATACTTTATCCAAGATTTGATGGCCCAAACCCGCGAAGCAATCCGGCCTCAGAAATTCCAGCGTTAAACGCCGGAACAGGATTAAAAGTTGGAGTTAAACGCCCAAACTGGCATGGGAGCTGGCGTTTAACTCCAGAAAACGTCTCTACACGAATTTCCTTGATTGCTCAGCCCAAGCACACACCAAGTGGGCCCGGAAGTGGATTTTTATGTCATTTACTCATCTATGTAATAGTTTTCTATAAGTAGGACCTTTTACTATTGTATGAGAGAGTCTGGAGACGACATCTGGGTATCTATCTTTTGATCATGTTTTGATGATTAAACCCTCTTTGGGAGGCTGGCCATTCGGCCATGCCTAGACCTTGTTCTTATGTATTTTCAACGGTGGAGTTTCTACACACCATAGATTAAGGGTGTGGAGCTCTGCTGTACCTCGAGTATTA
This sequence comes from Arachis stenosperma, assembly GCF_014773155.1. Lineage (NCBI taxonomy): Eukaryota > Viridiplantae > Streptophyta > Magnoliopsida > Fabales > Fabaceae > Arachis > Arachis stenosperma. Next base: position 129,236,497 of record NC_080385.1, on the reverse strand, counting down.
ATGCAATTACTATTGTTCTTCCATTCAACTCCACTTGTTCTTTATCCAAGATATCACTTGTTCTTCAACATGATGAAGGTGATGATTGACGCCCATCACCATTCTCACCCATGAACAAGGTGACTGACAACCATTCTTGTTCTACAAGCATCCGAGGCTTAGTGAATATCTCTTGGATTCTTCGGAATCTTCGTGGTATAGGCAAGAACTGATGGCGGCATTCAAGAGAATCCGGAAGGTCCAACCTTGTCTGTGGTGTTCTGAGTAGGATTCAATGACTGAATGACTGTGACGTGCTTCAAACCTGTAACCTACTGGGCGTTAGTGACAGACGCAAAAGAGTGATTCTATTCCGGTAGGGGAGGGAACCAAACCGGTGATTGGCGGCACTGTGACAGAGTGCTCTGCATTAGCTTTCACTGCGCGGATGGGAGGTAGCTGCTGACAACAGTGAGACCCTACACAAGTTTGCCATGGAAAGGAGTAAGAAGGATTGGATGAAGACTGTAGGAAAGCAGAGAGACGGAAGGGAAGGCATCTTCATACACTTGTCTGAAGCTCATACACCAATGATATACATAAGTATCTCTATCTTTACCTTTTCTGTTATTTTCGTTCATCATCATCATATACATTTGAGTCTGCCTGACTAAGATTTACAAGATGACCATAGCTTGCTTCAATACTAACAATCTCCGTGGGATCGACCCTTACTCACGTAAGGTTTTATTACTTGGACGACCCAGTACACTTGCTGGTTAGTTGTGCGAAGTTGTGTAATGCCATGGTATTAGGCGCACCAAGTTCTTGGAGCCATTACCGGGGATTATTTGAGTTGTGAAAAAGTATTGTTCACAATTTCGCCTACCAAGTTTTTGGCGCCGTTGCCGGGGATTGTTCATGTTTTGAGCAAGCTTGTGGTAACATCAGATGCCAAGATCCGGCAACAACATCAAGTTCTTGGTGTTATTGCCCGGGATTGTTTAGGCTGGACAACTGACGGTTCATCTTGTTGCTTAGATTAGGTATTTTTTTTCGAAATTCTTGAAGGTGAATTCTAGAGTTTCATGATGATTTGTTGAAATTTGGCTGGCTGAGAAGCCATGTCTAATCTGATTGGACCGAGGTTTCAACTTATCACCACAAGAGCTTGTTGATTTCGTATCAATCTTGCTCTTGGAGCAGTGATTTGCTAAGATTTGGCTGACCTTTGGTCATGTCTAGTGTTTTGGACCGAAGCTTTCCTTGGAAGCTTGGCTGGCTGTGAAGCCATGTCTAATTCCTGGACCGGAGTCTTAGACTAGCATTGCACTGATTCCTGGAATTCTCATTAAGAATTTTGATGCCTTTTTCCACTTAATTTTCGAAAAACACAAAAAAAAAAAAAAAAATTTTTAAAACCATAAAAAGACCAAAAAGATTTTATGTTTCTTGTTTGAGTCTAGAGTCTCATCTTAAGTTTAGTGTCAAATGCATGTTTTTGTTATAATTTTCGAATTCATGCATATATTTCTTGTTTTGATCTTTGAATTCTATTGACTTGAAGTATTCTGTGTGTCTCATATGCATTCTCATATTGTTAGTGTCAGTAGTGCACAAACTGCTAAGTTTGGTGTCTTGCATGCATTGTTATTTGATTCTTGTTGCATTTTGATTAATAGAAAAATCCAAAAATATTTTTAATTTGAGTCTTTTCAAGTCAATGATACAAGGAATTGAAGATTCAGAACCAACTGCAGAGGAATTATACAGAAAAAGCTGAGCATTCAAAAATGCCCAGTGAAGAAGGCAGACTGGCGTTTAAACGCCAGCCAGGGCACCTGGTTGGGCGTTTAACGCCCAAAAGGGGTGCATTTTGGGCGTTAAACGCCAGAATGTATACCATTCTGGGCGTTTAACGCCAGGATGGTGCCAGGGGGAAGATTTTGTTTTCAAAATCAATTTTTCTTAGTTTTTCAAATCAAATCTTTTTCAAATCAAATCTTTTCAATCAAATGTTTTCAAATTCAATTTCCTTCCTTTTAAAAAGATACTTACCAACAATTAATGATTTGATTGAACATCACAAGATTGTTGCCTTTTCTGTTGAGAGAGGTTTAAATGTTTCAATCATATCTTTTCTTGTTAGGCAAGTCATCAATTTTCAAAATCATATCTTTACAAATTGTTTTCAAATCATATCTTTTAAAAATGTTTTCAAATCATATCTTCTCAATCACATCTTTTTAAACCCATAACTTTTTAATTAAATCTTTTTAACCACATCTTTTTCAAAATAGTTCTCAATCAAATCTTTTTAATTTCTAATTTCAAAATCTTTTTCAAAAATCACTTTATCTCTTTTCCACTTTGATTTTCGAAAATCAATTAACATTTTTCAAAATGTTTTCAAATTTTTTTAATTGAATTTTCGAAAATTCTCTTCCCTCCTTCCCACATCCTTCTATTTATGGAGTACTACTCCTTCTAAATGCACAATTCGAATTTTATCTATTAAAATTCGAATTCTCCTTCTCCTTCTTCTTACTATTTCTCTTTTCCTCTGACATTTCAAGGAATCTCTATACTGTGACATAGAGGATTCCACATTCTCTTCTTCTTTTTCTATTTCTTATGAGCAGAAGCAGAGACAAAGGCATTCTTGTTGAAGCTGATCCTGAACCTGAAAGGACCTTGAAGAGAAAGCTAAGAGAAGCCAAAGCACAACTCTCTTTAGAGGGCTTGACCGAATTCTTCAAGGGAGAAGACATGGCAGCCGAAAACAACAACAATGCCAACAATGCAAGGAAGGTGCTTGGTGACTTTACTGCACCTACTCCTGATTTCTATGGGAGAAGCATCTCAATCCCTGCCATTGGAGCAAACAACTTTGAGCTTAAGCCTCAATTAGTTTCTCTAATGCAACAGAATTGCAAGTTTCATGGACTTCCAATGGAAGATCCTCATCAGTTTTTAGCTGAGTTCTTGCAAATCTGTGACACAGTCAAGACTAATGGGGTTAACCCTGAGGTCTATAGACTGATGCTATTCCCTTTTGCTGTGAGAGACAGAGCTAGAATATGGTTGGACTCTCAACCTAAAGAAAGCCTGGACTCTTGGGAAAAGCTAGTCAATGCCTTCTTGGCAAAGTTCTTTCCTCCACAAAGATGGAGTAAGCTTAGAGTGGAAGTCCAAACCTTCAGACAGAAGGATGGAGAATCCCTCTATGAAGCTTGGGAAAGATACAAACAATTAATCAGAAGATGTCCATCTGACATGCTTTCTGAATGGAGCATCATAGGTATTTTCTATGATGGTCTCTCTGAACTATCCAAGATGTCTTTGGATAGCTCTGCAGGAGGGTCTCTTCATTTGAAGAAGACGCCTGCAGAAGCTCAAGAACTGATTGAAATGGTTGCAAATAACCAATTCATGTACACTTCTGAGAGGAATCCTGTGAACAATGGGACTGGTCAGAAGAAAGGAGTTCTTGAGATTGATGCTCTGAATGCCATATTGGCTCAGAACAAAATATTGACTCAACAAGTCAATTTGATTTCTCAAAGTCTGTCTGGAATGCAAAATGCACCAAACAGTACTAAGGATGCTTCATCTGAGGAAGAAGCCTATGATCCTGAGAACCCTTCCATGGAAGAGGTGAATTACCTAGGAGAACCCTATGGTAATACCTATAATTCTTCATGGAGAAATCACCCAAACCTCTCATGGAAGAATCAAGAGAGACCTCAACAAGGTTTCAATAATAATGGTGGAAGAAACAGGCTTAGCAATAGCAAGCCTTTTCCATCATCTTCTCAGCAACAGACAGAGAGTTCTAAGCAGAATAATTCTGACTTAGCAACCATGGTCTCTGATCTAATAAAGACCACTCAAAGTTTCATGAATGAAACAAGATCCTCCATTAGAAACTTGGAAGGACAAGTGGGTCAGCTGAGCAAGAAAATTACTGAACTTCCTCCAAGCACTCTCCCAAGTAACACTGAAGAAAATCCAAAAGGAGAGTGCAAAGCCATCAATATGGCCGAATTCTGGGAGGAAGAAGAGGCAGTGAACGCCACTAAGGAAGACCTCAATGGGCGTGCACTGGCCTCCAGTGAGTTCCCCAATGAGGAACCTTGGGAATCTGAGGCTCAAACTGAGACCATAGAGATTCCCTTGGACTTACTACTGCCTTTCATGAGCTCTGATGAGTATTCTTCCTCTGAAGAGGATGAGTATGTCACTGAAGAGCAAGTTGCTAAATACCTTGGAGCAATCATGAAGCTAAATGACAAGCTATTTGGAAATGAGACTTGGGAAGATGAACCTCCCTTGCTCACCAAAGAACTGGATAACTTGTCTAGGCAGAAACTGCCTCAAAAGAGGCAGGATCCTGGGAAGTTTTCTATACCTTGTACCATAGGCACCATGACCTTCAAGAAGGCCTTGTGTGACTTAGGGTCAAGTGTAAACCTCATGCCCCTCTCTGTAATGGAGAAATTAGGGATCTTTGAGGTGCAAGCTGCAAAAATCTCACTAGAGATGGCAGACAACTCAAGAAAACAAGCCTATGGACTTGTAGAGGATGTTCTGGTTAAGGTTGAAGACCATTACATCCCTACTGATTTCATAGTCCTAGAGACTGGGAAGTGCATGGATGAATCCATCATCCTTGGCAGACCATTCCTAGCCACAGCAAAGGCTGTGATTGATGTTGATGGAGGAGAGTTGATCATTCAAGTGAATGAAGAATCCATGGTGTTTAAGGCCCAAGGATATCCCTCTATCATCATGGAGAAGAAGCATGAAGAGCTTCTCTCAAAACAGAGCCAAGCAGAGCCCCCACAGTCAAACTCTAAGTTTGGTGTTGGGAGGCCACAACCAAACTCTAAGTTTGGTGTTGAACCCCCACATTCAAACTCTAAGTTTGGTGTTGGGAAGGTCCAACATGGTTCTGAGCATTTCTGAGGCTCCATGAGAGACCTTTGTCAAGCTAGTGACAGTAAAGAAGCGCTTGTTGGGAGGCAACCCAATGTTTTATAATTAATTATTTTCTTTTGTTATTTTATCTTTTTTGTAGGTTGATGATCATAAGAAGTCATAAAAATAATGAAAAAAGCAAAAACAGAATGAAAAACAGGAAGAAAAACAGCACACCCTGGAGGAAGATGCTGCTGGCGTTCAAACGCCAGTCAGCCTAGCAGATGGGCGTTTAACGCCCAGTCTGGCACCTTTCTGGGCGTTTAACGCCAGAAAGGGGCACCAAACTGGCGTTAAACGCCAGTAAAGGTATAAAACCTGGCGTTAAACGCCAGGAATGGGCATCAGCCCGGCGTTTAACGCCAGAATTGGCCCAAAACGTGGATTTTGGTGCCAATTGGTGCAGGGATGCCTTTTCCTTGACACTACAGGATCTGTGGACCCCACAGGACCCTACTACAGGATCTGTGGACCCCACAGGACCCTACAATCACTCTCTCTTCTTCCCCCATTCACCAATCACCTCAACACCTCTTCCCCAAAAACCCCTCACCTATCAAATCCCATCTTTCTCTTCACCACTCACATCCATCCTTCATAAAACCCCACCAACCTCACACTTCAAATTCAAACCACTTTCCCTCCCAAACCCACCCTCAAATGACCGAACTTTCATCCCCCTCTCTCCTATATAAACCCCTCTTTACACCCTTCATTTCCACACAACCTAAACACCACTTCTCTACCCCTTTGGCCGAATACACCTCCATCTCCCTCTTCCTCATTTCTTCTTCTTCTACCCCCTTCTTTCTTCTTTTGCTCGAGGACGAGCAAACATTTTAAGTTTGGTGTGGTAAAAGCGTTGCTTTTTCGTTTTTCCATAACCATTATGGCATCCAAGGCCGGAAAAACCTCTAAAAAGAGGAAAGGGAAGGCAAAGGCTTCCACCTCCGAGTCATGGGAGATGGATAGATTCCTCTCAAAGGTGCATCAAGACCACTTCTATGAAGTTGTGGCCTTGAAGAAGGTGATCCCCGAAGTCCCTTTTTCACTCAAAAAGGGTGAATATCCGGAGATCCGCCATGAGATCCGAAGAAGAGGTTGGGAAGTACTTACCAACCCCATTCAACAAGTCGGAATTTTGATGGTTCAAGAGTTCTATGCCAATGCATGGATCACCAAGAACCATGACCAAAGTGTGAACCCGAATCCAAAGAATTATCTTACTATGGTTCGGGGGAAATACTTGGATTTCAGTCCGGAGAGTGTGAGGATGGCGTTCAACTTGCCCATGATGCAAGGAGATGAGCATCCTTACACTAGAAGGGTCAACTTTGATCAAAGGTTGGACCAAGTCCTCACAGTCATATGTGAAGAGGGCGCACAATGGAGGCAAGACTCAAGAGGAAAGCCGGTTCAATTAAGAAGGCATGACCTCAAGCCCGTGGCTAGAGGATGGTTAGAGTTCATACAACGCTCAATCATTCCCACTAGCAACCGGTCCGAAGTGACCATAGACCGGGCCATCATGATCCATAGTATCATGATTGGAGAAGAAATAGAGGTTCATGAGGTTATAGCTCAAGAACTCTATAAAGTGGCGGACAAGACCTCCACTTTGGCAAGATTAGCCTTTTCTCATCTCATTTGTCACCTCTGTTATTCAGTAGGAGTTGACATAGAGGGAGACACCCCCATTGATGAGGACAAGCCCATCACTAAACGAAGGATGGAGTACACAAGAGAGCCTTCTCATCATGAGATCCCTGAGACACCTCAAGGGATGCATTTTCCTCCATACAACTATTGGGAGCAACTGAACACCTCCCTAGGAGAATTGAGTTCCAACATGGGACAACTAAGGGTGGAGCACCAAGAACACTCCATCATCCTTCATGAGATTAGAGAAGATCAAAGAATCATGAGGGAGGAACAACAAAGACAAGGAAGAGACATTGAGGAGCTCAAGCACTCCATAGGACCTTCAAAAGCAAGGAAGAGCCGCCATCACTAAGGTGGACCCATTCCTTGATTTCCTTGTTCTTTATCTCTCTGTTTTTCGAATTCTATGCTTTATGTTATCCATGTTTGTGTCTTATGATCATTAGTGTCTTAGTGTCTATGCCTTAAAGTTATGAATGTCCTATGAATCCATCACCTTTCTTGAATAAAAATGTGCTTAATTGAAAAAGGAAGAATTGCATGAATTTTGAATTTTATAATAGTTTAATTATGATGATGTGGTGGCAATATTTTGTTCTTTGAATGTATGCTTAAACAGTGCATATGTATCTTGAATTTGTGGTTCATGAATGTTGGCTCTTGAAAGAATGATGAAAAAGGAGACATGTTACTGAGGATCTGAAAAATCAATAAAATGATTCTTGAAGCAAGAAAAAGCTATTCAAAAAAAAAAAAAAATCGAAAAAAAAAAATCGAAAAAAGAAAGAAAAAGAAAGAAAAAGAAAGAATAAGAGTTGTGATCCAAGGTAAATAAGAGTGTGCTTAAGAACCCTGGACACCTCTAATTGGGGACTTTAGCAAAGCTGAGTCACAATCTGAAAAGGTTCACCCAATTATGTGTCTGTGGCATGTATGTATCCGGTGGTAATACTGGAAGACAGAGTGCTTTGGGCCACAGCCAAGACTCAATAAATAGCTATGTTCAAGAATCATCATACTTCACTAGGAGAATCATTAACACTATCTGGACTCTGAGTTCCTAAAGAAGCCAACCATTCTGGATTTCAAAGGAGAGATTGAGATGCCAAAACTGTTCAGAAGCAAAAAGTTAAAAGCCCCGCTCATCTAATTAATACTGATCTTCACAGATGTTTTTGGAATTCATTGCATATTCTCTTCTTTTTATCTTATTTGATTTTCAGTTGCTTGAGGACAAGCAACAATTTAAGTTTGGTGTTGTGATGAGCGGATAATTTGTATACTTTTTGGCATTGTTTTTAGTATGTTTTTGATATCTTTTAGTTAGATTTTAGTATATTTTTATTAGTTTTTATTTAAAATTCACTTTTCTGGACTTTACTATGAGTTTGTGTGTTTTTCTGTGATTTCAGGTATTTTCTGGCTGAAATTGAGGGACTTGAGCAAAAATCTGATTCAGAGACCAAAAAGGACTGCAGATGCTGTTGGATTCTGACCTCCCTGCACTCGAAGTGGATTTTCTGGAGCTACAGAAGCCCAATTGGCGCGCTCTCAACGGCGTTGGAAAGTAGACATCCAGGGCTTTCCAGCAATATATAATAGTCCATACTTTATCCAAGATTTGATGGCCCAAACCCGCGAAGCAATCCGGCCTCAGAAATTCCAGCGTTAAACGCCGGAACAGGATTAAAAGTTGGAGTTAAACGCCCAAACTGGCATGGGAGCTGGCGTTTAACTCCAGAAAACGTCTCTACACGAATTTCCTTGATTGCTTAGCCCAAGCACACACCAAGTGGGCCCGGAAGTGGATTTTTATGTCATTTACTCATCTATGTAATAGTTTTCTATAAGTAGGACCTTTTACTATTGTATGAGAGAGTCTGGAGACGACATCTGGGTATCTATCTTTTGATCATGTTTTGATGATTAAACCCTCTTTGGGAGGCTGGCCATTCGGCCATGCCTAGACCTTATTCTTATGTATTTTCAACGGTGGAGTTTCTACACACCATAGATTAAGGGTGTGGAGCTCTGCTGTACCTCGAGTATTAATGCAATTACTATTGTTCTTCCATTCAACTCCACTTGTTCTTTATCCAAGATATCACTTGTTCTTCAACATGATGAAGGTGATGATTGACGCCCATCACCATTCTCACCCATGAACAAGGTGACTGACAACCATTCTTGTTCTACAAGCATCCGAGGCTTAGTGAATATCTCTTGGATTCTTCGGAATCTTCGTGGTATAGGCAAGAACTGATGGCGGCATTCAAGAGAATCCGGAAGGTCCAACCTTGTCTGTGGTGTTCTGAGTAGGATTCAATGACTGAATGACTGTGACGTGCTTCAAACCTGTAACCTACTGGGCGTTAGTGACAGACGCAAAAGAGTGATTCTATTCCGGTAGGGGAGGGAACCAAACCGGTGATTGGCGGCACTGTGACAGAGTGCTCTGCATTAGCTTTCACTGCGCGGATGGGAGGTAGCTGCTGACAACAGTGAGACCCTACACAAGTTTGCCATGGAAAGGAGTAAGAAGGATTGGATGAAGACTGTAGGAAAGCAGAGAGACGGAAGGGAAGGCATCTTCATACACTTGTCTGAAGCTCATACACCAATGATATACATAAGTATCTCTATCTTTACCTTTTCTGTTATTTTCGTTCATCATCATCATATACATTTGAGTCTGCCTGACTAAGATTTACAAGATGACCATAGCTTGCTTCAATACTAACAATCTCCGTGGGATCGACCCTTACTCACGTAAGGTTTTATTACTTGGACGACCCAGTACACTTGCTGGTTAGTTGTGCGAAGTTGTGTAATGCCATGGTATTAGGCGCACCAAGTTCTTGGAGCCATTACCGGGGATTATTTGAGTTGTGAAAAAGTATTGTTCACAATTTCGCCTACCAGTGTGCTTCCGCAATTTTACTCTCAGCTGCAACCTTGGTTTCAGCACATTCAGTACGCATCTCATGTAACGCCTTCTCAAGCTACCAAAATAAATAAAACATAACCCTCTAGACGTCAGAATAACATTTGGTCAGAACAAACTTTTTCTTATGTTGGGAGAGAGAGAGTATTGAACAAGCTTACACTTGCTATGCATGCTTCTTTGACACCTACTGTCTTCTTCAAACTTTCTTCGCGTTGTCTTGCTTTAGTTAAAGCACATTTAGTCATGGCTGAATTATGTTTATGCATTAACTCAGAAGTCTCAGCCAAGGTCTTAACTTGCTCATACTTGGAAGCCAATTCCCTTCTCTCTATTATGAGAAGGCCCATGTGATGCTGGTGATCATATATCTACATCAAAGTTGCAGGTTAGATAAAAAGTAAAAGTAAGAGATGAATAATGAGTTTTCTAGGTAATTGTATAAGGCCTCAAACCATACATTTCTCACTGAAATGAAATACACCATACACCATTCAGAGTTTTCACTTGAAAATGCAATTCAATAGATAATTAAGTGAGGGGCAGAAGTTGATTTGGTGTAAGCAGTAACAAAACTATTCAACTCAGAACTCTGTGATCTAACTTCCTAGAACTCTTAGGCTAAGAAGCTAAATATTCAAATTTGAACCACTTTAGTTACATGGTCCCTATATCAAAATCCAAACTTCAAAGCATTCTATAAAAAGACATATGGCCATTAATCCTCAGATTCCAAAATCCCACTAATAATCCAAAAAACTACATTTTTTTAAACAACAATAACATCAACATTTATAGTTATTTAGCTATTTACCAATATAGAACATGGCAAAGCATCAACCCATTAATGTTATATTTGACAAGCAACACCGGCAACATGAAAAGAATTGACAAGATGCCATATCAAGTGGCATTTATCTTCTGGAATCAAAGTACGTCTCAAAGGAAAACACATATATATCAGCAAAAGGAAAACTAATCTGAAACTAATACAAGTCAAACAACCAAATAAACAGAAACATCATTATTAAGAAGTAACCATAAGCTTTCAAGTTATAGAACAAACACACAAATTGAACAGTACAAAGTACCCTTTCCATGTAAGGAGAATCACAATCCAACAACTACATACGAGAAACCCTAATTCTTACTAAACATTAAGAATAGACATGCTTCTACACAGAAAGAGGCAGTAGGAGAAGTTCAAAAAAGAAGCATTAGCAGACTAGATACAAAACGTCAAAACCACCAAAGCCCAACACTTTCAATTCAAAGATTCAAATTTCCAAAAATTCACCTAATGAAGATTGCAAAAATATCACCAAAGAGGAAAAACTCTCCAATTGAAAGTACAGAAATTATAACACCAATTATCAGCACGCATACACACCGAGACACATAAATTAAGAATCCCCAAAGTCTACAGCGTAAACCAAACCGCATAGAAGTACCAATTACAATCCTCTATGATAAGTAAACCAAACCTCAAACTTAGCTCAGCACCGCAAAAATCGCAGAGTCCTGTGAACTACGGCTCCTGTAGCACTTTCACCATAGCTCTCAGCAAACTCTGAATCAGCAAGGGCAGTGCCATGGGAAGCAATTTATGAACTGTTAAATAAACAATCAAGTCATCACAAAACTTGACACACAGTGGCTCTTTCATGGTGAATAATCAAAGAACTCGATGAGTTAATCCAAATTTAAGAAAAACAGGCAAACACAGAGATTAAATCACAAAATCGGAAATGAAATCACAAAATCAAAGGCAAACGCTAGCTTAATCCTAAATCAAAAACGGCGAGGAGCAGAGAATTAGAAACAACGCACGGCGAGGAGGGGAGGAACCCTTTGCGATGGCGATGCCACGAGCTCAACTCAGAACTTCATGTGACGGCGAGGAGAGGAGGAACGATGCGAAGAGGGCCGAGTAGAGCTTCCCCAGATGATGAAGGCACCCACGGTCTGTCCCGCCGGTGGCGACAGCACCTTCTACCGGAGGAGAAGAGTTCGAGGGATGAGGGCGAAGAGTTCGACAGCACCTTCTACAGCAACGTTCGAATGGAGTGTGAATGGGTGGTGATAAAATTAGGGTTATTTCAATATTTACCGACGGAAAATTTAAATTACAGACAGATTTTTTGTCTGTAATAATTTAATAAAACGCACCGTTTTTGTCTACTTAATTACAGACGGATTTTCCGTCTGTAATCATTTCTCACGGAAAAAAATTAATTTTTCCGATGGAATTATCGACGGATTCTCTTTTCCATCTGTAATTTATGCTAATACATTTTTTTGGTTTTCCGACAAAAAATTCCTCTAAAATTCCTTCTGTATTTCCGTGGGATAAAATCCGTCGGAAATATCCGTCTGTAATAACTAGTTTTCTAGTAGTGTAGCATTGAAACCGAATATTCGAACTATAAAGCAAATGCCTTGACGATTTGCTCCTGAATTAATCAAAAGATTAAAGAAGAGATTGAACGCTTGATTAAAGCGAAATTTATTTGCACTGCACGTTATGTTGAATGGGTTTTGAACATCAACCCTGTGATGAAGAATAATAAGAAATTGAGAGTATTGATTTCGAGATTTGAATAATGCACTCCGAAAGATGAATATTTTATGCCCATAGCAGATATGTTAATCGATTCTGTTGTAGGAAATGAGATTTTAAGTTTTATGGACGGTTATTCAGGGTATAACCAAATCTTCATTGTAGAAGATGATGTGTCCAAAACTGTTTTTCGATGTTCTGGGGCATTAGGTACATATGAATGGGTTGTTATGCCATTTGGTTTGAAAAATGCTGGTGCGACATATCAACATGCCATGAATACTATTTTTCATGAGTATATTGGAAACTTTATGGAAGTATATATCGATGATGTTATGGTTAATTCGAACTCTATAACTCAATATATCGATCATTTGAGAAAAGCATTTATTACTATACGGAAAAAAAGGGATTAAAAATGAATCCTTTAAAGTGTGCATTCGGTGTATCAGCCGGAAATTTCTTAGGATTTATTGTCCATAAAAAAGGGATCGCTATCGATAAGGGTAAGGCTGATGCAATCTTGGCATTATCCCTTCCTAAGTAAAAGAAGGAAGTGCAATATTTTCTTGGGAAAATTAATTATCTTAGAAGATTCATATCGAAACTTTCGGGTCGAACTCGAGTATTTGCACCTTTGGAGAAACTTAAAAATGAATCTCAGTTCGAATGGACAGAAGAACATCAAGAAACTTTTGAATCACTTAAAGCTTATCTGTCCAAAGCTCCAGTAATGGCAAACGTCCACCCTCGTGAGCCTTTAAAATTATATATTTCAGCATCTATGAATACGATTGGGTGTATGTTGGCTCAAGATGATAAAAATGGACGTGAACGACCTATTTATTACTTTAGTCATGTATTAACTGATATAGAGACAAGGTATTCACCTATCAAAAAATTGTGTTCGTATCTTTATTATGCTTGCACAAAGTTAAAATGCTATATGGTCGCCAAACTTGTGAAAGAAATTGCACAAACCGATCTAGTTAAATATATGTTGACTTATCCAATGTTGAGAGGTCGATTAGGGAAATGGATGTTGGCTTTAACAGAATTTAATCTGCAATATATCCCAGCAAAGGCTGTGAAAGGTTAGGTCATTGCAGATTTTCTAATAGATCATTCGAAAAATCTTAATGACTAAGGGACAAACATAATTGATGTTCACGTCGATTACTGGAAGTTTTATTTCAATGGTTCGAAACATAAAGATGGTGCTGGAGTAGGGATTTTAATTATCTCACTAGACAGGGTTCCATCAGAAATTTTGTTTGAATTAAAATGCCATTATTCAAATAATGTGGCCGAGTATGAGGCTTTAATACTAGGCCTAGAAATCTTGATTGGAAAAGGGGCTTTAGAAGTTCAAATCCTTGGGGATTCTTAGTTAGTTTTGAAGCAGTTGTCAAAGGAATTCAAATGTAATAATGAGAAGTTACAAAAGTATTTGGCAACAGCATAGGAATTGTTAACTTTTTTTCGGAAAATCGCATTAGTTCATATTCCGAGAATTCAAAATGAAATTGTGAATGAGTTGTCTCAAATCGCTTCGAGATATAAGATATTCCCAGAAACACTAAGAAAATTGGTAAAGATTCGTCATATCTTAGTACCAGTCCATGAGAGAGAAGCTTTGTGTTTGGATGAGTGGGAAGATGACGCTTGGAGAAAACCTATTGCTGAATACTTAAAAGATCCCAATGTTCGAGTTGATAGGAAAATAAAGTTGAAAGCGATGAACTTTGTATTGATGGCTGACGAGTTATATAAGAAAGGAATTGATGGAAGCCTTTTGAGATGTTAGGTCAAGCTGATAAAGATATCGCTTTAGGAGAAGTTCATAGAAGTATATGTGGAGTCCATCAGGCTGAGATGAAAATGAAATAGGTGTTATGTCAAAATCATATCTATTGGCCTTCTATGATTAAGGATTGCATCGATTATGCGAAAACATGCCAAGAATGCCAACGTCATGGAGTGGTACAACAGATACTAGCATATGAATTACATTCGATTATTAAACCATGGCCTTTTCAAGGATGAGTTTAGATTTAATTGGGTTGATACACCCTCCTTCGTAAAAAAATGATAAATTTATTTTGGTAGCAATTGATTATTTGACAAAGTGGGTTGAAGCTGTTCCCTTAATAGAAGCTGGGCAGAATGAAGTGATAGATTTTATCGAGGAACATATAATCCATCGATTTGAAATTTCCCAAACTTTGAGTACTGGTCAAGGGACTGATGACAAGTCATCTTAGCCTAGTTTCACTAGTCTTTTTCTTTTAATTTCACTTGAATTATGCACTTTCTTGAGGCTTAAGCAAGCTAATGTAGGTAGATTTTCATGCTTCCTTTGATTGAATCAACCATATGTGAATTAATGCTTTTTCATGAGGTTTGATGCCATAATTGGTGCATATTAGGATATAATGATCATCTCATGATTTCAAGCATAGCTTTGATGTGTTTGGTTGATTTATGATAGGTGAAGAAAGCTTGGAAAAGGATTGAAGTGAGAAGGAATGGCTAGAAGCTAAGAGAGGCAAGTGAAATTGAACCAGGAAGGATGAAGTTGGAAGTGGAAATTTGCTCCCAGGGGTATCCAACGTTAGCCCCAACGTTAGCCCCTAACTTGGAGGCTAACGTTGGGAATGAAAATAACTCCCAGGGGTGTCCAACGTTAGCCCCAACGTTAGCCCCTAACTTGGAGGCTAACGTTGGCGCCATTCCAACTTGATGCAAGGCCAACGTTAGGGGCAAAGTTAGCCCCCTAACGTTGGCTCCAACGTGAAGTGCAGAAAGTGAGTTTTGCTGCATAAAAAAGTTAGCCATGAAGTTAGCCCCTAACTTTGAGGCTAACTTTAAAAACCCAACTTTGCAAAAACTCAATCCGGTTCAATTGATTCACTTGGGTCTCTCTCCAAACTTCAAGAAGCAATCAACCAAGGCCTCCTTCAACCCAATTCCACCAAGAGCAAAGGCCCAAACCAAGGCTTGAAGATCAATTGAAGAAAGTGTATAAATAGGCTAGAATTCAATTTGTTCGGGGAGTTCCCTTTTTAGAATTTTACACAGAACTTTCATTGGGAATTCTAGTTATAGAGAGTGATCTTTAGTTTCTTAGTTTGGGGAAGGAGAATTCCATTCTCTTCCTCTTAGTTTTATTGCTTTCAATTTCAATTATACTTGTCTTGGATCTTGGGTTGGAGAATTGAAGAAATTCTGTTTCAATCTCATCCTTGGATCTTGTTTATTTTCACTGCAATTAAGCTTCCGTTTCTGTTACTTGCTTCTTCATTTAATTTCTTTGCAATTTACAATTCCTTTGCTATTGTTCTTGTTGGATCTAGGAAGGCATTGAGATCTAGACTCAGTTCTCTAGTCTCTGGGTCCTGAGATTCAATTTCCCATTTCAATTTTCTGTTTCTTGCTTTAATTGCTCATTTAATTTTCTGTTTCAATTCCGATCCAATCCCAATTCCCATTTACTTTCTGTTTGATGCAATTTACCTTTTCTTTGTTTAATTTCTGCAAATCCAAGTCCCAATCCCCTTTACATTTCAAGTCATTTACAATTCTTGCCATTTAATTTCCTTGCAATTTACATTACTTGCTCTTTAAGTTCCTGCCATTTAATTTCTTGCTCTTTAAGTTTCAGCACTTTAATTCCTGTTCTCTTTATTTTCAATGCAATTTAAATTCTGCAAATCAATCAACCAAACCTTGATTCGCTTGACTAATTCAACCACTGAACTAAAATTGCTCAATCCCTCAATCCCTGTGGGATCGACCTCACACCCGTGAGTTTTATTACTTGGTGACATCCGGTGCACTTGCCGGTTAAGTTTGGGTGTTTTTTTTTGGGAGAGATTCATTTCTCAAACTCAAAAATATCCCATCAAGTTTTTGGCGCCGTTGCCGGGGATTGATTAGATTGACAATGATTAAGTGAGGTGGTTATTTAGATCAAGTACTTTTTCTTAATTTTTGACTTGCACACTAACTGTTTGAGACTTTGTCTCTACTAACTCTCACTGCACTCAAGCTACAAAATGTTCTGTGTATCTTTGCTGTTTTGGTTGTCTGGCATAAACCAGGAGAAAATTCTCTACCTCTGGAATTTCTGAAGAAGAGCACCAAGAAATGGAGGAAAGGAATCCTACAGCAAGAGGAGAAAAACTGAGGCATTATGATTTTCAACCTCCATAATCAAAGAGCAAGATGTCAAGCTAGTGACAATAAAAGAGCGCTTGTTGGGAGGCAACCCAACCGGAGGTAATTTTTTTTTTATATCTGTTTCAATAAAAAGGTTAATTAGTTTTACCTATATTGCAAGAAGCTAAGTTTGGTGTTGCACACCAAAACAATCTAAGGGAGAATGAAGGATTCTAAGTTTGGTGTTCCACCAAAATTCCATCATACAATATATTCTCACCTTCTGCATAATGCTAGCTTCAAGCATTTAGACAAACTAATTAACTATTCTGCTATTTTCAGTTTTATTGCTTTTGAAAAAAAAAAGGGAGAAAAACAAGAATTTCACACATGGTTAATGAAAACCTTTGGCAAGGTACTAAGTTTGGTGTTCCCACACCAAAGTAAGTTCAAAAAGCCACAAATAAACCATGCAGACTAACCACTGTTTCTAAGTGCTTGGAGAACAAGCAACTTCCAATATCACTGCAGAATATCATACAAACTTTTGGAGATTTTGAGCATCATCAACCAAAGAAGAGAAAGATGAACTTGAAAGCCAGCATTGATGATGATGAGAAGAGGGAAAGCAAGTGAACTCCAACAGGTTGTATTGTTAAGTGATTGTTTTACATCAATTGTTGCTGTGATTGAAAGTTAGATTGTATCCTTAATTGCCCTGTTTGGCTGCATCATTTAGTTTTCTTTTTATGTTCCTGCCTGCCTGCATAGCATAATCTCCCTTTATAATTCAATAAGCAAGATGGCTGATCATTCACAACATTCTTATCTTCAAAACTTGTTTGCACTCAATTTTCAAGAATGCATCACATGATAGTTCTTTGAAAAGAAGGATTGAGGGATTAAAATAATTTTGAGGAAAGCAAAAGATTAGGAGAAGTGGTGGTTCTAGTTGTATGATTATGTATTGAGGTTGCATGCTTGTGAAAACTTGCATGGGAGCTCATAGGCAGGATATGAAGTTCAAAGAAGTATTGTGGAGATTCTCAAAAATCAATTGATCCAAGAAGCAGCAACCAAAACAAAAAGAAAAGAAAAGAAAATACAAAAACAAAAAGAACATGGCCCAAGGCTCTGAGCATCAATTACTAGGCAGAAAAAGAAAGAAAGAAACAAAAACTCAAAGAGTTGCTATCCTAGTAAATGCTTGTGGTTGAAGTGTGTCAAGGAAAGAGGCTTGAGCAAGTAAATCCTGAGGGGTGCTTTAACACCTAATACCTTAAAACCAACTGGTTTAGGAGTATTGATTGAAAGCTTATCTAAAGAGCCGCCTTGAGACATGACACTTAGAGTCGAGGTCAAAGCACAGAAACTATAAGCTGCTTCAAGGTGATTACATATAAAGAGATCTCCATGATACCATTTGGATGAAAATCCTAAAGACCTAAGACTCCCAATGTGTAAGGACTAGTGAGCACTGAAACCCTTGCTTGAGCATATAATCTAGAGTTCACCCCACTGTTGCTTAATCACTTCTCTCACTGAAATTTACAAGTGTTCCTCAATCCATCTTAATTGAAAGAACCTTTGAGCATAATTCATTTCTTGCTTGGGGACAAGCAAGCTTTAAGTTTGGTGTTGTGATGACAAGTCATCTTAGCCTAGTTTCACTAGTCTTTTTCTTTTAATTTCACTTGAATTATGCACTTTCTTGAGGCTTAAGCAAGCTAATGTAGGTAGATTTTCATGCTTCCTTTGATTGAATCAACCATATGTGAATTAATGCTTTTTCATGAGGTTTGATGCCATAATTGGTGCATATTAGGATATAATGATCATCTCATGATTTCAAGCATAGCTTTGATGTGTTTGGTTGATTTATGATAGGTGAAGAAAGCTTGGAAAAGGATTGAAGTAAGAAGGAATGGCTAGAAGCTAAGAGAGGCAAGTGAAATTGAACCAGGAAGGATGAAGTTGGAAGTGGAAATTTGCTCCCAGGGGTATCCAACGTTAGCCCCAACGTTAGCCCCTAACTTGGAGGCTAACGTTGGGAATGAAAATAACTCCCAGGGGTGTCCAACGTTAGCCCCAACGTTAGCCCCTAACTTGGAGGCTAACGTTGGCGCCATTCCAACTTGATGCAAGGCCAACGTTAGGGGCAAAGTTAGCCCCCTAACGTTGGCTCCAACGTGAGTGACAGCAAATTCATTTTGCTGCTAGAAAAAGTTAGCCTTGAAGTTAGCCCCTAACTTTGAGGCTAACTTTGAAAACCCAACTTTGCAAAACTCACATCCGGTTCAATTGATTCACTTGGGTCTCTCTCCAAACCTCAAGAGCAATCAACCAAGGCCTCCTTCAACCCAATTCCACCAAGAGCAAAGGCCCAAACCAAGGCTTGAAGATCAATTGAAGAAAGTGTATAAATAGGCTAGAATTCAATTTGTTCGGGGAGTTCCCTTTTTAGAATTTTACACAGAACTTTCATTGGGAATTCTAGTTATAGAGAGTGATCTTTAGTTTCTTAGTTTGGGGAAGGAGAATTCCATTCTCTTCCTCTTAGTTTTATTGCTTTCAATTTCAATTATACTTGTCTTGGATCTTGGGTTGGAGAATTGAAGAAATTCTGTTTCAATCTCATCCTTGGATCTTGTTTATTTTCACTGCAATTAAGCTTCCGTTTCTGTTACTTGCTTCTTCATTTAATTTCTTTGCAATTTACAATTCCTTTGCTATTGTTCTTGTTGGATCTAGGAAGGCATTGAGATCTAGACTCAGTTCTCTAGTCTCTGGGTCCTGAGATTCAATTTCCCATTTCAATTTTCTGTTTCTTGCTTTAATTGCTCATTTAATTTTCTGTTTCAATTCCGATCCAATCCCAATTCCCATTTACTTTCTGTTTGATGCAATTTACCTTTTCTTTGTTTAATTTCTGCAAATCCAAGTCCCAATCCCCTTTACATTTCAAGTCATTTACAATTCTTGCCATTTAATTTCCTTGCAATTTACATTACTTGCTCTTTAAGTTCCTGCCATTTAATTTCTTGCTCTTTAAGTTTCAGCACTTTAATTCCTGTTCTCTTTATTTTCAATGCAATTTAAATTCTGCAAATCAATCAACCAAACCTTGATTCGCTTGACTAATTCAACCACTGAACTAAAATTGCTCAATCCCTCAATCCCTGTGGGATCGACCTCACACCCGTGAGTTTTATTACTTGGTGACATCCGGTGCACTTGCCGGTTAAGTTTGGGTGTTTTTTTTTTGGGAGAGATTCATTTCTCAAACTCAAAAATATCCCATCAGGGACTATGTTCACTGGTCAGCGAATTAAGAATTTTGCAACCTCAAGAAATATTAATATGGTTACTTCGACTCTATATTATGTGCATGCCGATAGGCAAGTCGAGGCAGCAAATAAAATATTAATCAATTTGATCAAGAAACAAATTGTTAGTAGACTTCAAACTTGGCATGAAACTTTAAGTCAAATACTGTGGGCCTATCGAAATTCACCAAGAGGGTCAACAGGTAGTTCTCCTTATAAATTAGTGTTTGGTCATGACGCAATTTTACCATTAGAGATTAATCTCAACACGTTGAGAATTTTGAGGCAAGATGACTTGCCAGTTGATGATTATTGGAATGTAATGTATGATGAGCTGAATGATTTAGACTCAGAGCGTATTGTGGCACTCGAAATTATGATTTGACAAAAAGAAAGTGTTGCTCGAAACTATAATCATCGAATAAAAGAGAAATGTTTCAGTATAGGGTAATAGGTTTTAAAAGTTGTATTACCAATGAAAAAGAAGTCAAGATTCCTTGGCAAGTGGTCCCATACTTGGGAAGGGTCTTTTCAAGTAATTGAGTTGTATTCTGGAAATGCGTATCAAATTAAAGATATCGATTCGAGGAACATGATTAATTCGATAAATGGAAAATATCTAAAGCAATATCGATGTATGCTGAATCAAGATTAAATAATATAAACAAATAAGGAAGAGCATAAAAAGTGCTATTAAATATAAGAGTGCCTTAAGTAGGTGGAGTAGAAGGTGCTAAGAGTTCTGCTAAGTCAGAGTAAAGTTGGACTCTTTTACTGTCCAAAGCGGAGAGTGCTTCGATTTGCTCATATTCTTCATTTTGATCTTTGTCAAGCTGCTTCTCACATTCTTCTTGTTTAGCTTCTACAATGCAAAGTTCCTTGAAAAGTGTTTGTTGCTTGTCCTGAACTGAAGCCAAGGGTATAGCTAAGTCAGCTTTCCTTTTTCGAATTTTGGCCAATTTTTTATTAATTTGGGCTAGTTCTGCCTCAAGTTCTTCCTCTTGTTTGTTATAATGGGATTGAGCAGTGAAGGCTTGAGTAATCCACAGATCGAATTCTTTGTAGGATGCCTTCATTGGTCGAAGAATTTTGCTAACTTCTTCTGACTCATTCTTGAATGTGGCCACTTTTTTCTTAGTTTCTTATAACTTGTCTTGGACAATGATGCAGTTGTTGAAAAATTTTATAAATTTCTTGACTATAGTAGAGAATTAGGGAAGAACCTGAAATTCAATAGAAGAGCTCAAAATATCAGAAAGGAGTGAGTTCAGGTTTTGTTGGCTGATCCATTCAGTTGGTGGATGTGATAAGAGCTGATGAGCGGATAATTTATACGCTTTTTGGCATTATTTTTAGTATGTTTTTAATATGTTATAGTTAATTTTTATTAGTTTTTATTTAAAAATAACTTTTCTGGACTTTACTATGAGTTTGTATATTTTTCTGTGATTTCAGGTATTTTCTGGCTGAAACTGAGGGACCTGAGCAAAAATCTGATTCAAAGGCTGGAAAAGGACTGCAGATGCTGCTGGATTCTGACCTCCCTGCACTCGAAGTGGATTTTCTAGAGCTACAGAAGCCCAATTGGCTCCCTCTCAATTGCGTTGGAAAGTAGACATCCTGGGCTTTCCAGAAATATATAATAGTCCATACTTTGCCCAAGATTTGATGGCCCAAACTGGCGTTCCCAGTCAGCTTAAGAATTCTGGCGTTTAACGCCAGAACTGGCACAAAAGCTGGAGTTAAACGCCCAAACTGGCACAAAAGTTGGCGTTTAACTCCAAGAAACTCTACACATGAAAGCTTCAATGCTCAGTCCAAGCACACACCAAGTGGACCCCGGAAGTGGATTTTTACGTCATTTACTCATTCCTGTAAACCCTAGGTCACTAGTTCACTATAAATAGGACCTTTTGCTATTGTATTTTCATCTCATGACACTTTACACGTTTCATATTGTATCTTCTATGGCATGAGTCTCTAAACCCCATGGTTGGGGGTGAGTAGCTCTGCTGTGTCTTGATGGATTAATGCAATTACTACTGTTTTCCATTCAGTCACACTTGCTTCTATTCTAAGATATTCATTCGCACTTCAACCTGATGAATGTGATGATCCGTGACACTCATCATCATTCTCACCTATGAACACGTGCCTGACAACCACCTCTGTTCTACATGCAATCAAGCTTGAATGTGTATCTCTTGGGTTTCTAATCTAAGATTGGAACCTTCGTGGTATAGGCTAGAATTATTGGCGGCCATTCTTGAGATCCGGAAAGTCTAAACCTTGTCTGTGGTATTCCGAGTAGGATCTGGGAAGGGATGACTGTGACGAGCTTCAAACTCGCGAGTGTTGGGCGTAGTGACAGACGCAAAAGGATCAATGGATCCTATTCCAACATGATCGAGAACCGACAGATGATTAGCCGTGCGGTGACAGCGTGCATTGAACATTTTCACTGAGAGGACGGGAAGTAGCCATTGACAACGGTGATGCCCAACATAAAGCTTGCCATGGAAGGAGCCTTGCGTGCATGAAGAAGAAGACAGTAGGAAAGCAGAGATTCAGAAGACAAAGCATCTCCAAAACCTCAACCTGTTCTCCATTACTGCATAACAAGTATTTATTTCATGTTCTTTTACTTTTTACAATTAAATCTGAGAATTATTGATATCCTGACTAAGAGTTACAAGATAACCATAGCTTGCTTCAAGCCGACAATCTCCGTGGGATCGACCCTTACTCACGTAAGGTATTACTTGGACGACCCAGTGCACTTGCTGGTTAGTTGTGCGGAATTGCAAAAGTGTGATTGTGATTTTGTGCACCAAGTTTTTGGCGCCGTTGCCGGGGATTGTTCGAGTTTGGACAACTGACGGTTTATCTTGTTGCTTAGATTAGGAATAATTTATTTTTGTTGGTTTAGAGTCACTAAATTTGAGTCTTTTATTTGAGTTTAGTTTCATATTTTAAGTTTGGTGTCAATTGCATGCTTTTATTTTCTTTTAATTTTTCGAATTTGCATGTTCTTAGTTCTTTCTTGATCTTTAAAAATTCTAAGTTTGGTGTCTTCTTTGTGTTTTCCTTTAAATTTTCGAAAATTTGTGTTTGATTTTCTAAAAATTTTAAGTTTGGTGTCCCTTGTGCTTTTATTTACTTAAAAAAAAATTTTCAAAAATTTGTTCTTGGTGTTCATCTTGACCTTCAAAGTGTTCTTGGTGTTCATCTTGACATTCAAAGTTTTCTTGTTGTTCTCTTTGTTTTGATCTAAAATTTCTAAGTTTAGTGTCATTTTGTTGTTTTTCTCTTTCCTCATTAAAATTCAGAATTTAAAAAAATATCTTTCCCTTATTTTACTCATAATTTTCAAAATTTTGCATTAAATTAGTCAAAGATTTTCAAAATCATATCTTTTTTTTTTTAGTCAAGTCAAAATTCTAATTTCAAAAATTGATCTTTTCAAATCTTTTTCAAAAATCAAATCTTTTTAATTTCTTCAATCATATCTTTTCAATCACAACTTTTTTTTTATTAAATTGCAATCATATCTTTTCAATCATATCTTTTTGATTGCTAATTTCAAAATCTTTTTAATTAATCAATTAATTTAGTTTTCAATTTGCTTTTATTCCATTTTCTTCTAATTTTCAAAAATTATATCCAGAATTTTTCAAATCTTTTTAATTAATTAGCCATTTTAGCATTCGAATTATTTATTTATCTTTTTACTTTCTTTCTTAATTTTTGAAACTTTTATTTTATTTTTCATTTATTTCATTTTATTTTATTCGGTTAATTTTAATTAAAATAAAATAAAAACAAAAATATATTTTACTTGCAATCCACATCATCTCCCTTTCTTCATCATGGACCTAAGTGGAAATGAGCAGTCCAGAAGGACTCTGGGGTCATATGCTAACCCCATTACAGCTGCATATGGGAGTAGCATCTGTATACCTCCCATTAAAGCAAGCAGCTTTGAGTTAAATCCTGAGCTCATTATCATGGTGCAGTAAAATTGCCAGTATTCCGGTCTTCCACAAGAAGAACCTACTGAGTTTCTGGCACAGTTTTTACAAATTGCTGACACAGTACATGATAAAGAAGTGGATCAGGATGTCTATAGATTATTACTGTTTCCATTTGCTGTAAAAGATCAAGCTAAGAGGTGGTTGAATAACCAACCCACAGCAAGCATAAAAACATGGAGACAGTTATCAGACAAATTTCTGAATCAATTTTACCCTCCAAAAAGGATGACACAACTGAGGCTGGACATCCAAGGCTTTAAACAAGAGGATCATGAATCCCTTTATAATGCCTGGGAGAGGTACAGAGGTATGCTAAGGAAATGCCCCTCTGAAATGTTTTCAGAGTGGGTACAGTTAGATATCTTCTACTATGGGCTTACAAAAAAAGCTCAGATGTCTATAGACCACTCAGCTGGTGGATCTATACACATGAGGAAGACGATTGAAGAGGCTCAAGAACTTATAGATACGGTTGCTAGAAATCAACATCTATACTCAAGCAGTGAGTCCTCTATAAAAGAAGAAGCTATGGCAGTAACTACTGATCCTAATCCTCAGGAACAGATTGTTGAACTTAATCAGCAATTACTCTTGATGACAAAACAATTAGCAGAATTTAAAGAGATGCTCCAAGACACTAAAAATGCTAACAAGAATATAGAATCACAATTGAATCAAACAAGACAGCAGCTATCTAAACAAATAACAGAAGAATGCCAAGCGGTTCAACTAAGGAGTGGAAAGACATTGAATAATTCAGCTCAAAGTAGCAAAAAGCCAAGAAAGGAACAACTGACAGAGGATGACCAAATCACTGCCCAAAATCCCTCTGAGGATAGGAAGAGCCCAGAGAGGAATACTTCTGGCGTTCAAACGCCAGAAAAGGGTGGGAAGCTGGCGTTAAACGCCCATCCAGCATCCAATCCTGGCTTTCAAATGCCAATGAGGGCTCAGACACCTGCAAGTACTGATAGTAACCTCTCTAAGAAGGCTTTTCCAACCACCTCTGTAGGGAATAAACCTATAGCAACTAAGGTTGAAGAATATAAAGCCAAGATGCCTTATCCTCAGAAACTCTGCCAAGCGGAACAGGATAAACAATTTGCCCGCTTCGCAGACTATCTTAGGACTCTTGAGATAAAGATCCCGTTTGCAGAGGCACTTGAGCAAATACCCTCTTATGCTAAGTTCATGAAAGAGATCTTAAGTCATACGAAGGATTGGAGAGAAACTAAAAAAGTTTTTCTCACTGAAGAATGCAGTGCAGTCATTCTGAAAAGCTTACCAGAGAAGCTTAAAAATCCTGGAAGCTTTATGATACCATGCACATTAGAGGGTACTTGCACCAAGAAAGCTCTATGTGATCTTGGGGCAAGTATCAACGTAATACCTGCATCCACTATCAGAAAGCTCGGCTTGACTGAAGAAGTCAAACCAACCCGAATATGCCTCCAGCTTGCTGATGGCTCCATTAAATATCCATCAGGCGTAATTGAGGACATGATTGTCAAGGTTGGGCCATTTGCCTTTTCCACTGACTTTGTAGTGCTGGAAATGGAGGAGCACAAGAGTGCAACTCTCATTCTAGGAAGACCTTTCCCAGCAACTGGACGAACCCTCATTGACGTCCAAAAAAGGGAATTAACCCTGAGAGTCAATGAGGATGAGTTTAAGTTGAATGTTGTCAAAGCTATGCAGCATCCAGACACCCCAAACGACTGCATGAGCGTTGATATTATTGACTCTTTGGTGGAAGAGATCAATATGACTGAAAGTCTCGAATCAGAGCTAGAGGACATCTTTAAAGATGTTCAGCCTGATATGGAGAAACCAAAGAGAATAATAGAACCTCTGAAAATTCCTCAGGAAGAGGATAAGCCTCCTAAACCCGAGCTCAAACCACTACCACCATCCCTGAAATATGCATTTCTGGGAGAAGGTGACACTTTTCCAGTGATCATAAGCTCTGCTTTAAATCCACAGGAAGAGGAAGCACTAATTCAAGTGCTAAGGACACACAAGACAGCTCTTGGGTGGTCCATAAGTGATCTTAAGGGCATTAGCACAGCAAGATGCATGCACAAGATCCTATTGGAGGATGATGCTAAGCCAGTGGTTCAACCACAGAGGCGGCTAAATCCAGCCATGAAGGAGGTGGTGCAGAAAGAGGTCACTGAGTTACTAGAGACTGGGATTATTTATCCTATTTCTGATAGCCCCTGGGTGAGCCCTGTCCACGTTGTCCCCAAGAAGGGAGGAATGACAGTGGTTCATAATGAAAAGAATGAACTGGTTCCTACAAGAACAGTTACAGGGTGGCGTATGTGTATTGACTACAGAAGGCTCAATACAGCCACCAGAAAGGATCATTTTCCTTTATCATTCATAGACCAGATGCTAGAAAGACTAGCAGGTTATGATTACTACTGCTTTTTGGATGGCTATTCAGGATATAACCAAATTGCAGTAGATCCTCAGGATCAAGAGAAAATAGCATTCACATGTCCTTCTGGAGTATTTGCCTATAGAAGGATGCCCTTTGGTCTGTGCAATGCACTACAACCTTTCAGAGGTGCATGCTCTCTATCTTCTCTGATATGGTAGAGAAGTTCCTGGAAGTCTTCATGGATGACTTCTCAGTATTTGGAGACTCATTCAGCTCCTGTCTTGATCATTTAGCACTTGTCCTGAAAAGGTTCCAAGAGACTAACCTGGTCTTAAACTGGGAAAAATGTCACTTTATGGTGACTGAAGGAATTGTCCTTGGGCACAAAATTTCAAGCAAGGGAATAGAGGTGGATCAAGCCAAGGTAGAGGTAATTGAAAAATTACCACCACCTGCTAATGTAAAGGCAATCAGAAGCTTTCTGGGACATGCAGGATTCTATAGGAGGTTTATAAAAGATTTTTCAAAAATTGCAAAACCTCTGAGCAATCTGCTAGCTGCTGACACGCCATTTATCTTTGATAAGGAGTGTCTGCAGGTGTTTGAGACTCTGAAAGCTAAGCTGGTCACAACACCAGTCATCTCTGCACCAGACTGGACATTACCATTTGAACTAATGTGTGATGCCAGTGACCATGCCATTGGTGCAGTATTGGGACAAAGGCATGATAAGCTTCTGCACGTCATTTATTATGGCAGCCGTATTCTAAATGATGCACAGAAGAACTACACAACCACAGAAAAGGAGTTACTTGTAGTGGTTTATGCCATTGACAAGTTCAGATCTTATTTAGTAGGATCAAAAGTGATTGTGTACACTGACCATGCTGCTCTTAAATATCTATTCACAAAGCAGGATTCAAAACCTAGGCTCATAAGATGGGTGTTGCTTCTGCAAGAGTTTGATATAGAAATAAGAGACAGAAAAGGGACAGAGAATCAAGTAGCTGATCACCTGTCCCGGATAGAACCAGTAGCAGGAGCATCCTTCCCTCCTATTGAGATCTCTGAAACCTTTCCGGATGAGCAATTGTTTGCTATTCAGGAAGCTCCGTGGCTTGCAGACATTGCAAACTATAAGACTCAAGGTTCTCCTTCTACCACCATGGAGAGGAAGCATGAAAAGCTTCTCTCAATACAGAGTCAAACAAAACCCCCACATTCAAACTCTAAGTTTGGTGTTGGGAGGCCACAGCCAAACTCTAAGTTTGGTGTTGAGAGGCCACAACCAAACTCTAAGTTTGGTGTTGAAAGGCCCCAACCCTGCTCTAATTATCTGTGAGGCTCCAAGAGAGCTCACTGTCAAGCTATTGACATTAAAGAAGCGCTTGTTGGAAGGCAACCCAATTTTATTATATCTATTTATTTTCTATTGTTATTTCATGTTTTCTATAGGTTGATGATCATGTGAAGTCACAAAAATAATTGAAAAAGCAAAAACAGAATGAAAAATAGCACACCCTGGAGGAGAAACTTGCTGGCGTTTAAATGCTAGTGAGGGTAGCAGAATGGGCGTTAAACGCCCAGGCTGGCACCATTCTGGGCGTTTAACGCCAGAAATGGGCACCAGACTGGCGTTTAACGCTAGAAAAGGGTAAGAAGCTGGCGTTAAACGCCAGAAATGGGCAGC
This sequence comes from Arachis stenosperma, assembly GCF_014773155.1. Classification (NCBI taxonomy): domain Eukaryota; kingdom Viridiplantae; phylum Streptophyta; class Magnoliopsida; order Fabales; family Fabaceae; genus Arachis; species Arachis stenosperma. The sequence goes on along the minus strand of NC_080385.1, from coordinate 129,208,775 downwards.
AGCCTGGCGTTTAACGCCAGGATTAGCAGCAAAGGGCGTTTTGCACGCCACATGGTGCAGGGATGAGAAATTCTTGACACATCAGGATCTGTGGACCCCATAGGATCCCCACCTACCTCATCTCTTTCTCTCTTCTTCACCCATTCACCAATCCATATCCCTCCATCATAAATCCCACCTACCTCACCATCCAAATTCAAACCACTTTCCCTCCCAAACCCGCCCATACACGACCGAACCACTAAACCCCCTTCATCTCCTCTATTTCTTCCTCTTCTACTCTTTTCTTTTTTCTTTTGCTCGAGGACGAGCAAACCTTCTAAGTTTGGTGTCGTAAAAGCGTTGCTTTTTGTTTTTCCATAACCATTAATGGCACCTAAGGCCAGAGAAACCTCAAGAAAGAGGAAAGGAAAGACAATTGCTTCCACCTCTGAGTCATGGGAGATAGAGAGATTCATCTCAAAGGTCCATCAAGACCACTTCTATGAAGTTGTGGCAAATAATGCAAGGAGACCCCCATCCTTTCACTAGAAGAGTCAGCTTTGATCAAAGGTTGGACCAAGTCCTCATGGACATCTGTGTGGAAGGAGCTCAATGCAAATGAGAGAGCCCACTCATGGACCTCAACAGGAACATGAGGAAAATTCTCATCATGAAATCCCTGAGACGCCTCAAGGGATGCACTTTCCTCCACAAAATTATTGGGAGCAAATCAACACCTCCCTAGGAGAGTTAAGTTCCAACATGGGACAACTAAGGGTGGAACACCAAGAGCATTCCATCCTCCTCCATGAAATTAGAGAAGACCAAAGAGTCATGAGAAAGGAGCAACAAAGGCAAGAAAGAGACATTGAGGAGCTCAAGCACTCCATAAGATCTTCAAGAGGAAGAACAAGCCGCCATCACTAAGGTGGACCCGTTCTTTAATTTCCTTGTTCTTTATTTTCTGTTTTTCAAAAACTGTGCTTTATATTTTATTTATGTTTGTGTCTTATTACATGATCATTAGTGTCTTAGTGTCTATGCCTTAAAGTTATGAATGTCCTATGAATCCTTCACCTTTCTTAAATGAAAAATGTTTTTATTACAAAAGAACAAGAAGTACATGATTTCGAATTCATCCTTGAAACTAGTTTAATTATTTTGATGTGGTGACAATATTTTTTGTTTTCTGAATGAATGCTTGAACAGTGCATATGTCTTTTGAATTTGTTGTTCATGAATGTTAAATATGTTGGCTCTTAAAGAATGATGAAAAAGGAGAAATGTTATTTGATGATCTGAAAAATCATAAAAATGATTCTTGAAGCAAGAAAAAGCAGTGAATACAAAAGCTTGCAGAAAAAAAATTGGCGAAAAAAAAGAGAGAGAAAGAAAAAGAAAAAAAGCAAGCAGAAAAAGCCAATAGCCCTTAAACCCAAAAGGAAAGGGTAATAAAAAGGATCCAAGGCTTTGAGCATCAGTGGATAGGAGGGCCTAAAAGAATAAAATCCTGGCCTAAGCGGCTAAACCAAGTTGTCCCTAACCATGTGCTTGTGTCGTGAAGGTGTCAAGTGAAAAGCTTGAGACTCAGCGGTTAAAGTCGTGATCCAAAGCAAAAAGAGTGTGCTTAAGAACCCTGGACACCTCTAATTTGGGACTCTAGCAAAGCTGAGTCACAATCTGAAAAGGTTCACCCAGTTATGTGTCTGTGGCATGTATGTATCCGGTGGTAATACTGGAAAACAGAGTGCTTTGAGCCACGGCCAAGACTCATAAAGTAGCTGTGTTCAAGAATCAACATACTAAACTAGGAGAATCAATAACACTATCTAAATGCTAAGTTCCTATAGATGCCAATCATTCTGAACTTCAAAGGATAAAGTGAGATGCCAAAACTGTTCAAGAGGCAAAAAGCTACTAGTCCCGCTCATCTGAATGGAGTTAAGTTTCATTGATAGTTTGGAGTTTATAGTATATTCTCTTCTTTTTATCCTATTTGATTTTCAGTTGCTTGGGGACAAGCAACAATTTAAGTTTCGTGTTGTGATGAGCGGATAATTTATACGCTTTTTGGCATTGTTTTAGTATGTTTTAGTTAATTTTTATTATATTTTTATTAGTTTTTATTTAAAAATCACTTTCTGGACTTTACTATGAGTTTGTGTGTTTTTCTGTGATTTCAGGTATTTTCTGGCTGAAATTGAGGGACCTAAGCAAAAATCTGATTCAGAGGCTGAAAAAGGACTGCAGAAGCTGTTGGATTCTGACCTCCCTGTACTCGAAGTGGATTTTCTAGAGTTATAGAAGCCCAATTGGCGCGCTCTTAATTGAGTTGGAAAGTAGACATCCTGGGCTTTCTATAAATATGTAATAGTCCATACTTTGCCCAAGATTTGATGGCCCAAACCGGCATTCCAAGTTAGCTTAAGAATTCTGGCGTTTAACGCCAGAACTGGCACAAAAGCTGGGGTTAAACGCCCAAACTGGCACAAAAGCTGGTGTTTAACTCCAAGAAAAGTCTCTACACATGAAAGCTTCAATGCTCAGCCCAAGCACACACCAAGTTGACCCCAGAAGTGGATTTTCACGTCATTTACTCATTCCTGTAAACCCTAGGTCACTAGTTCACTATAAATAGGACCTTTTGCTATTGTATTTTCATCTCATGACACTTTACACGTTTTATATTGTATCTTCTACGGAATGAGTCTCTAAATCCCATGGTTGGGGGTGAGGAGCTCTGCTGTGTCTTGATGGATTAATGCAATTACTACTGTTTTCCATTCAATCACGCTTGCTTCTATTCTAAGATATTCATTTGCATTTCAACCTGATGAATGTGATGATCCATGACACTCATCATCATTCTCACCTATGAACACATGCCTGACAACTACCTCTGTTCTACATGCAATCAAGCTTGAATGTGTATCTCTTGGGTTTCTAATCTAAGATTGGAACCTTCGTGGTATAGGCTAGAATTATTGGCGGCCATTCCTGAGATCCGAAAAGTCTAAACCTTGTCTGTGGTATTCCGAGTAGGATCTGGGAAGGGATGGTGATGAGCGGATAATTTGTACGCTTTTTGGCATTGTTTTTAGTATGTTTCTAGTAAGATTTAGTTAGTTTTTAGTATATTTTTATTAGTTTTTAGTTAAAATTCACTTTTCTGGACTTTACTATGAGTTTGTGTATTTTTCTGTGATTTCAGGTATTTTCTGGCTGAAATTGAGGGACCTGAGCAAAAATCTGATTCAGAGACTGAAAAGGACTGCAGATGCTGTTGGATTCTGACCTCCCTGCACTCAAAGTGGATTTTCTGGAGCTACAAAAACCCAATTGGCGCGCTCTCAACGGCGTTGGAAAGTAGACATTCTGGGCTTTCCAGCAATATATGATAGTCCATACTTTGCCCAAGATTTGATGGCCCAAACCGGCGTTCAAAGTCACCTTCAGAATTCCTAGCGTTAAACGCCGGAACTGGCACCAAAATGGGAGTTAAACGCCCAAACTGGCATAAAAGCTGGCGTTTAACTCCAAGAAGAGTCTCTACATGAAAATGCTTCAATACTCAGCCCAAGCACACACCAAGTGGGCCCGGAAGTGGATTTTTATGTCATTTACTCATCTCTGTACACCCTAGGCTACTAGTTCTCTATATATAGGACCTTTTACTATTGTATTTTCATCTTGGTTCTTCTGGTTCCCTCTCTGGGGACGAAACCAATGATCACACTATCACTTATGTATTTTCAACGGTGGAGTTTCTACACACCATAGATTAAGGTGTGGAGCTCTGCTGTACCACGAGTATTAATGCAATTACTATTGTTCTTCTATTCAATTCCGCTTGTTCTTTGTCCAAGATATCACTTGTTCTTCAACTTGATGAATGTGATGATCCGTGACACTCATCATCATTCTCACCTATGAATGTGTGACTGACAACCACCTCCGTTCTACCTTAGATTGGGTGGATATCTCTTGGATTCTTTAACCGGAATCTTCGTGGTATAGGCAAGAACTGATGGCGGCATTCAAGAGAATCCGGAAGGTCTAACCTTGTATGTGGTATTCTGAGTAGGATTCAATGATTGAATGACTGTGACGTGCTTCAAACTCCTAGCAGGCGGGGCGTTAGTGACAGACGCAAAAGAATCAATGGATTCTATTCCGGCCTGACCGAGAACCGACAGATGATTAGCCATGCTGTGACAGAGCATAGGAACGTTTTCACTGAGAGGATGAGAGGTAGCCACCGACAACGGTGAAACCCTTGCATAAGCTTGCCATGGAAAGGAGTAAGAAGGATTGGATGAAGACATTAGGAAAGCAGAGAGACGGAAGGGAAAGCATCTTCATACGCTTATCTGAAGCTCTCACCAATGATATACATAAGTATCTCTATCTTTATCTTTATGTTTTATTCATCATCTATACCCATTTGAGTCTGCCTGACTAAGATTTACAAGGTGACCATAGCTTGCTTCATACCAACAATCTCCGTGGGATCGACCCTTACTCGCGTAAGGTTTATTACTTGGACGACCCAGTGCACTTGCTGGTTAGTTGTGCGGAGTTGTGTTTATGCCATGGTATTGAGCACCAAGTCTTTGGAGCCATTACTAGGGATTATTTGAGTTGTAGTGATCACAATTTCGTGCACCAAGTTTTTGGCGCCGTTGCCGGGGATTGTTTCGTGTATGGACAACTGACGGTTCATCTTGTTGCTTAGATTAGGTATTTATTTTTTTCAGAGTTCTTAAGAATGAATTCTAGTGTTTCAAGGTGATGTTCTTATCATCACCAAAGCTGATTGATCCTCATCAATTTAGCTCTTGAATGCAATGTCCTGCTGAAGCTTGGCTAGCCATGTCTAATTCCTTTAGACTGAAGCTTTAGACTAGCATTGCATGATTCCTGGAATTCTCATTAAGAATTTTGATACCTTTATTTTCCTTTTCACTTAATTTTCAAAAAAAAAAACCAAAAAAAAATTACAAAATCATAAAAACCAAAAACATTTTATGTTTGAATCTAGTGTCTCATTTTAAGTTTGGTGTCAATTGCATGTTTCTGTTCTTCTTGCATTTTTCGAATTTATGCATGTGTCTTCATTAGTCTTCAAGTTGTTCTTGATGATTTCCTTGTTTTGATCTTTGAATTCTATTGACTTGAGTGTTTTTGTTGTTTCTCATGTGCATTCTCATTTTGTTAGTGTTAATAGTATACAAACTGCTAAGTTTGGTGTCTTGCATGCATTGTTATTTGATTTTAGTTGCATTTTGATTATTCCTCATTATTAAAAATCCAAAAATATTTTTAATTTGTGTCTTTTCAAGTCAATAATACAGAGAATTGAAGATTCAGAACATACTGCAGAGGAATCACACAGAAAAAGATGGGCATTCAAAAATGCCCAGTGAAGAAGACAGACTGGCGTTTAAACGCCAGCCAGGGTGCCTGGCTGGGCATTTAACGCCCAAAAGGGTAGAGTTTTGGGCGTTAAACGCCAGAATGTGCACCATTCTGGGCGTTTAACGCCAGGATGGCACAAGAGGGAAGATTCTGTTTTTAATTCAGATTTTTTTCAAGTTTTCAAAGTTTTTCAAAATTAAATCTTTTTCAAATCACATCTTTTCAATCAAATGTTTTCAAAATCAATTTCTTTCCTTTTTCAAAGATACTTGCTAACAATTAATGATTTGATTGAACAATTCAAGTATGTTGCCTTTTCTGTTGAGAAAGGTTTAATGTTTGAATCATATCTTTTCTTGTTAGGCAAGTCATTAATTTTTAAAATCAAATCTTTTTAAATTGTTTTTCAAATCATATCTTTTCAATCATATCTTTTTAAAACCATAACTTTTCAATCATATCTTTTTAATCACATCTTTTTCAAAATAGTTTTCAATCAAATCTTTTTGATTTCTAATTTCAAAATCTTTTTCAAAAATCACTTGATCTCTTTCCCACTCTTGGTTTTCGAAAATTAACTAGTATTTTTCAAAATGTTTTTAAAATCTTTTACTTAATTTTCGAAAATTACTTCCCTTCTTCTCACATCCTTCTATTTATGGACTAACATTATTCCTTAATGCAAAATTCGAACTCCATCTTCTTTGATAAGTTCGAATTTTCTACCTCTTTCTTCTATTTTTCTGTTCCTCTGACACCTCAAGGAATCTCTATACTGTGACATAGAGGATTCCATATTTTCTTGTTCTCTTCTCTTTCATATGAGCAGGAACAAAGACAAAGGCATTCTTGTTGAAGCTGACCCTGAACCTGAAAGGACCTTGAAGCGAAAGCTAAGAGAAGCTAAGGCACAACTCTCTGTTAAGGACCTGACCGAATTCTTCAAAGAAGAAGAACCCATGGCAGCCGAAAACAACAACAATGCCAACAATGCAAGGAAGGTGCTGGGTGACTTTACTGCACCTACTCCCGACTTCTATGGGAGAAGCATCTCTATCCCTGCCATTAGAGCAAACAACTTTGAGCTTAAGCCTCAATTAGTTTCTCTAATGCAACAGAATTGCAAGTTTCATGGACTTCCATTGGAAGATCCTCATCAGTTCTTAGCTGAGTTCTTGCAAATCTGTGACACTGTCAAGACTAATGGGATTGACCCTGAGGTCTACAGACTTATGCTATTCCCTTTTGCTGTAAGAGACAGAGCTAGGACATGGTTGGACTCTCAACCTAAAGAAAGCCTGGACTCTTGGGAAAAGCTAATCAATGCCTTCTTGGCAAAGTTCTTTCCACCTCAAAAATTGAGTAAGCTTAGAGTGGAAGTCCAAACCTTCAGACAGAAGGATGGAGAATCCCTCTATGAAGCTTGGGAAAGATACAAACAATTAATCAGAAAATGTCCTTCTGACATGCTTTCTGAATGGAGCATCATAGGTATTTTCTATGATGGTCTCTCTGAACTGTCCAAGATGTCTTTAGATAGCTCTGCTGGAGGATCTCTTCATCTGAAGAAGACGCCTACAGAGGCTCAAGAGCTAATTGAAATGGTTGCAAATAACCAATTCATGTACACTTCTGAAAGGAATCCTGTGAACAATGGGACTAATCAGAAGAAAGGAGTTCTTGAGATTGATACTCTGAATGCCATATTGGCTCAGAATAAGATATTGACTCAACAAGTCAATTTGATTTCTCAAAGTCTGTCTGGAATGCAAAATGCACCAAGCAGTACTAAGGATGCTTCTGAAGAAGAAGCCTATGATCCTGAGAACCCTTCAATGGAAGAGGTGAATTACCTAGGAGAACCCTATGGAAACACCTATAATTCTTCATGGAGAAATCACCCAAATTTCTCATGGAAGAATCAAGAGAGACCTCAACAAGGTTTCAACAACAATAATGGTGGAAGAAACAGGTTTAGCAATGGCAAGCCTTTTCCATCATCTTCTCAGCAACAGACAGAGAATGCTAAACAGAACCCCTCTGACTTAGCAACCATGGTCTCTGATCTAATCAAAACCACTCAAAGTTTCATGACTGAAACAAGGTCCTCCATTAGGAACTTGGAGGCACAAGTGGGACAGCTGAGTAAGAAAATTACTGAACTCCCTCCTAGTACTCTTCCAAGCAATACAGAAGAAAATCCAAAAGGAGAGTGCAAGGCCATCAACATGGCCGAATTTGGAGAGGAAGGAGAGGAAGTGAACGCCACTGAGGAAGACCTCAATGGGCGTGCACTAGCCTCCACTGAGTTCCCCAATGAGGAACTATGGGAATCTGAGGCTCAAAATGAGACCATAGAGATTCCATTGGATTTACTTCTGCCATTCATGAGCTCTGATGAGTATTCTTCCTCTGAAGAGGATGAGTATGTCACTGAAGAGCAAGTTGCTAAATACCTTGGAGCAATTATGAAGCTAAATGACAAGTTATTTGGAAATGAGACTTGGGAGGATGAACCTCCTTTGCTCACCAAAGAACTGGATGACTTGTCTAGGCAGAAATTACCTCAAAAGAGACAAGATCCTGGGAAGTTTTCCATACCTTGTACCATAGGCACCATGACCTTCAAGAAGGCTCTGTGTGACTTAGGGTCAAGTGTAAACCTCATGCCTCTCTCTGTAATAGAGAAGCTAGGGATCTTTGAGGTACAAGCTGCAAGAATCTCACTAGAGATGGCAGACAATTCAAAGAAACAAGCATATGGACTTGTAGAAGATATTTTGGTGAAAGTTGAGGACCATTACATCCCTACTGATTTCATAGTCCTAGAGACTGGGAAGTGCATGGATGAATCTATCATCCTTGGCAGACCCTTCCTAGCCACAGCAAAGACTGTGATTGATGTTGATGGAGGTGAACTGATCATTCAAGTGAATGAAAAATCCTATGTGTTTAAGGCTCAAGGATATCCCTCTATCACCATGGAGAGGAAGCATGAAGAGCTTCTCTCAAATCAGAGTCAAACAGAGCCCCCACAGTCAAACTCTAAGTTTGGTGTTGGGAGGCCACAACCAAACTCTAAGTTTGGTGTTGAACCCCCACATTCAAACTCTAAGTTTGGTGTTGGGAGGTTCCAACATTGCTCTGAGTATCTGTGAGGCTCCATGAGAGCCCTCTGTCAAGCTACTGACATTAAAGAAGCGCTTGTTGGGAGGCAACCCAATGATTATATTTTATCTATTTTCCTTTGTTATTTTATGTTTTTGTAGGTTGATGATCATAAGAAGTCACAAAATCAATTGAAAAAGCAAAAACAGAATGAAAAACAGGAAGAAAAACAGCACACCCTGGAGGAAGAACTCACTGGCGTTTAAACGCCAGTGAGGCTAGCAGTTGGGCGTTTAACGCCCAGTCTGTCACCATTCTGGGCGTTTAACGCTAGAAAGGGGCACCAGACTGGCGTTAAACGCCAGGAAAGGGCAAGAACCTGGTGTTAAACGCCAGAAATGGGCACCAGCCCGGCGTTTAACGCCAGAATTGGCTCAAAACGTGATTTTGCATGCCATTTGGTGCAGGGATGACTTTTCCTTGACACCTCAGGATCTGTGGACCCCACAGGATCCCCACCAACCCTTCACCTATCAAATCCCATATTTCTCTTCACCACTCACATCCATCCTTCATAAAACCACACAACCTCCTCCATCTCCTCCATTTTCTTCTTCTTCTCCTCTATTCTTTCTTCTTTTGCTCGAGGACGAGCAAACCTTTTAAGTTTGGTGTGGTAAAAGCATTGCTTTTTGTTTTTCCATAACCATTTATGGCATCTAAGGCCGGAGAAACCTCTAAAAAGAGGAAAGGGGAGGCAAAAGCTTTCACCTCCGAGTCATGGGAGATGGAGAGATTCATCTCAAGGGTGCATCAAGACCACTTCTATGAAGTTGTGGCCTTGAAAAAGGTGATCCCTGAGATCCCTTTCAAACTCAAAAAGGGTCAACTTTGATCAAAGGTTGGACCAAGTCCTCATAAACATTTGTGAAGAGGGCACTCAATGGAAGAGAAACTCAAGAGGGAAGCCGGTTCAACTGAGAAGGCATAACTTCAAGCCCATCACTAAGAAAAGGATGGAGCAAACAAGAGACCCCTCTCATCAAGAGATCCCTGAGATGCCTCAAGGGATGCACTTTCCTCCACAAGACTATTGGGAGCAACTAAACACCTCCCTAGGAGAATTGAGTTCCAACATGGGACAACTAAGGGTGGAGCACCGAGAACATTCCATCCTCCTCCATGAAATTAGAGAAGATCAAAAAATCATGAGAGAGGAGCAAAAAAGACAAGGAAGAGACATTGAGGAGCTCAAGCACTCTATAAGGCCTTCAAGAGGAAGAACAAGCCGCCATCACTAAGGTGGACCCGTTCTTTAATCTCCTTGTTCTTTATTTTTCTGTTTTTCGAAAATTATGCTTTATGTTTATCCATGTTTGTGTCTTATGATCATTAGTGTCTTAGTGTCTATGCCTTAAAGTTATGAATGTCCTATGAATCCATCACCTTTCTTAAAAGAAAACTGTTTTTATTACAAAAGAACAAGAAGTACAGGATTTCGAATTCATCTTTAAAACTAGCTTAATTAGTTTGATGTGGTGACAATACTTTTTGTTTTCTGAATGTATGCTTGAACAGTGCATATGCCTTTTGAATTTATTGTTCATGAATGTTAAAATTGTTGGCTCTTGAAAGAATGATGAAAAAGGAGACATGTTACTGCAGATCTGAAAAATCATAAAAATGATTCTTGAAGCAAGAAAAAGCAGTGAATACAAAAAAAAAAAAAAAGAAGGAGAAAAATGAAAAAAAAAAGAGAAAGAGAAAAAGAAAGAAAAAGAAAGAAATAAAGTTGTGATCCAAGGCAAAAAGAGTGTGCTTAAGAACCCTGGACACCTCTAATTGGGGACTCTAGCAAAGCTGAGTCACAATCTGAAAATGTTCACCCAATTATGTGTCTGTGGCATGTATGTATCCGGTGGTAATACTGGAAGACAGAGTGCTTTGGGCCACGGCCAAGACTCAATAAGTAGCTGTGTTCAAGAATCATCATACTTAACTAGGAGAATCAATAACACTATCTGGATTCTGAGTTCCTAAAGAAGCCAATCATTCTGAATTTCAAAGGATAAAGTGAGATGCCAAAACTGTTCGGAGGCAAAAAGCTACTAGTCCCGCTCATCTAATTTGGAGCTAAGTTTCATTGATAATTTGGAATCTATAGTATATTTTCTTCTTTTTATCTTATTTGATTTTCAGTTGCTTGGGGACAAGCAACAATTTAAGTTTGGTGTTGTGATGAGCGGATAATTTGTACGCTTTTTGGCATTGTTTTTAGTATGTTTCTAGTAAGATTTAGTTAGTTTTTAGTATATTTTTATTAGTTTTTAGTTAAAATTCACTTTTCTGGACTTTACTATGAGTTTGTGTGTTTTTCTGTGATTTCAAGTATTTTCTGGCTGAAATTGAGGGACCTGAGCAAAAATCTGATTCAGAGACTGAAAAGGACTGCAGATGCTGTTGGATTCTGACCTCCCTGCACTCGAAGTGGATTTTCTGGAGCTACAGAAGCCCAATTGGAGCGCTCTCAACGGCTTTGGAAAGTAGACATCCTGGGCTTTCCAGCAATATTTGATAGTCCATACTTTGCCCAAGATTTGATGGCCCAAACCGGCGTTCAAAGTCACCTTCAGAATTCCCAGCGTTAAACGCCGGAACTGGCACCAAAATGGGAGTTAAACGCCCAAACTGGCATAAAAGCTGGCGTTTAACTCCAAGAAGAGTCTCTACACGAAAATGCTTCAATACTCAGCCCAAGCACACACCAAGTGGGCCCGGAAGTGGATTTTTATGTCATTTACTCATCTCTGTACACGCTAGGCTACTAGTTCTCTATATATAGGACCTTTTACTATTGTATTTTCATCTTGGTTCTTCTGGTTCCCTCTCTGGGGCCGAAACCAATGATCACACTATCACTTATGTATTTTCAACGGTGGAGTTTCTACACACCATAGATTAAGGTGTGGAGCTCTGCTGTACCTCGAGTATTAATGCAATTACTATTGTTCTTCTATTCAATTCCGCTTGTTCTTTGTCCAAGATATCACTTGTTCTTCAACTTGATGAATGTGATGATCCGTGACACTCATCATCATTCTCACCTATGAACGTGTGACTGACAACCACCTCCGTTCTACCTTAGATTGGGTGGATATCTCTTGGATTCTATAACCTGAATCTTCGTGGTATAGGCAAGAACTGATGGTGGCATTCAAGAGAATCCGGAAGGTCTAACCTTGTCTGTGGTATTCTGAGTAGGATTCAATGATTGAATGACTGTGACGTGCTTCAAACTCCTAGCAGGCGGGGCGTTAGTGACAGACGCAAAAGAATCAATGGATTCTATTCCGGCCTGACCGAGAACCGACAGATGATTAGCCATGCTGTGACAGAGCATAGGAACGTTTTCACTGAGAGGATGAGAGGTAGCCACTGACAACGGTGAAACCCTTGCATAAGCTTGCCATGGAAAGGAGTAAGAAGGATTGGATGAAGACATTAGGAAAGCAGAGAGACGGAAGGGAAAGCATCTTCATACGCTTATCTGAAGCTCTCACCAATGATATACATAAGTATCTCTATCTTTATCTTTATGTTTTATTCATCATCTATACCCATTTGAGTCTGCCTGACTAAGATTTACAAGGTGACCATAGCTTGCTTCATACCAACAATCTCCGTGGGATCGACCCTTACTCGCGTAAGGTTTATTACTTGGACGACCCAGTGCACTTGCTGGTTAGTTGTGCGGAGTTGTGTTTATGCCATGGTATTGAGCACCAAGTCTTTGGAGCCATTACTAGGGATTATTTGAGTTGTAGTGATCACAATTTCGTGCACCAGATGGCTGTGACGAGCTTCAAACTCGCAAGTGTTGGGCGTAGTGACAGACGCAAAAGGATCATTGGATCCTATTCCAGTATGATCGAGAACCGACAGATGATTAGCCGTGCGGTGACAGCGTGCGTTGAACATTTTCACTGAGAGGACGGGAGGTAGCCATTGGCAACGGTGAAACCCAACATACAGCTTGCCATGGAAGGAGCCTTGCGTGCATGAAGAAGAAGACAGTAGGAAAGTAGAGATTCAGAAGATATAGCATCTCCAAAACCTCAACCTGTTCTCCATTACTGCAAAACAAGTATTTATTTCATGTTCTTTTACTTTTTACAATTAAATCTGAGAATTATTGATATCCTGACTAAGAGTTACAAGATAACCATAGCTTGCTTCAAGCCGACAATCTCCGTGGGATCGACCCTTACTCACGTAAGGTATTACTTGGATGACCCAGTGCACTTACTGGTTAGTTGTGCGGAATTGCAAAAGTGTGATTGTGATTTCGTGCACTAAGAGCTTAAGAAGAGTGTTCAATTGTTTGCGGGTGTGTCGATTGAGTTTTAAAGGAAGGCTGGATGTAAAAGGGCCTGTAGAAGGTGGAGTTGAAATTGGTACTTTGTCTTCTTGAACAATCCGAGTTAAAACGGCAACCAGTTCAGCAAGGTTAGTATCAGAAGGTTGAGAGGGTATGTCAAGGGCTTTAAATGATGGTTCTGGACCCTGTGTAGTAGAAGGCTCATTGTTTTTGTTTGGACTTGGAGATTTCTTAGGAGTTACAACCGTCTCCCAGTTAACCAAACTAAGACCCCTACCGTTAATATTGTCTTTCCACAAAAATTGATCCATCATCGAGTTGATCCGTTTGCACACATAATCAGGAAAGGAAGACACTTGCATGTGATATATAGGAATAGAAGACACTACAGACTTGATAACATAAAGTCCCCACATTTCCTTGTCCAACTAGACAAACAATTATTTTCTTGAGTTAATTTTGTTTAGACGCATGTGAACTTTCCCTTATTTTATTTGACACACTACGCAAGCAAAGGACTTTGGACTTCTCCACATTCACTTTCATTCCAAATGTAAGACAAAATTTGTGAAGCACATCCATAACCAATCGAACCTAAGCTTAGGAAGTTTTACAAAATAACAGGATATTATCTACGAATATTAGGTAGGAGATATGCAGACCCCTTCTAGACACAACAACTAGCTTCCATAGATCATTAAAAACCTACTTGGTGATAAAGAGACATAGAAGACATAGGATCTCCTTGATAAAGACCCCTACGAGGGGCAAAACCCTTTAACTTGTTGCCATTCCAAAGAATTGATAGAGAAGATGCTTGGCCGCAAGACATAATTAAGGAAACAATAGAAGAGGGAAAGCCAAAACTAACCAAAGAATGCTTTAGGAACCTCTAATCCGCCCTATCAAACAACTTTTCAAGTTTAGGTTTAATTCTCTTAGATCCAACTTTCAATTCTTGTTTTGATTTAGTTTTCTTTCTTAATTTCTTTTATTACATCTTTGCTCTTCTAGTTTTACTTGTTTATTTCCCTTATTTTGTTACTTTTATGTTTATGAACCCTTGTTGGATTTCCATTTTCTTTCAATGCAATTTTATGTTCCCATGTCTCTTTTATGTTGATCTTGATTGTTATTGTTGATTTCTTGCTTATGTTAGTTATGGATTTTGTCAATTCTTGCATTTTGTGATATTTACTTTTATTGCACTCTAGATGTTTGATGAAATGTTTTCTCTAAATTTTGAGTAGTTTTCTTTACTCTTGGCCTAGACTAAGGGAATTGAGTGACCTTGAGTCATTAGGTCTCATTGAATTGGTGATTTGAGAACCCTTGGTGATCAATTTGATACCCATTGATACTAACCTACTACTAATCTAATTAGTAGATAAGTTGGGACTTATGGGTTGATGTGATCAAACCTATTTGACATACTTCAAGCTTAAGAGTAGATATTACGTACTTAAAGCTTTTGGAGGTAGACTTAATAGGTTGGTCCCTCACAATTATCAATATTTGGTATGTAGACAAGAATGGTGATCTCAATTACCTATGTCTAGCCAAGAATGGTGATCTCAATTACCTATGTCTAGCCAAGAGTTCTTTTCTTTATTTTATTAGTTCTTGTTGTTTGCTTTCTTGCTTTTATATTTTCTTGCCCATTTATTTTCTTGCCAATTAAAAATCAAACCCCCTTGCATCTTCATAGCCAATAATTGAGCACTTCATTACAATTCCTTGTGAGACGACCCGAGGTTTAAATACTTCGGTTAAATTTTATTGGGGTTTGTACTTGTGACAACCAAAATTTTTGATGTGAGAATTGTTTGTTGGTTTGGAGCTATGCTTACAACGAAGTTCTTATTTCTATAAGAGAAATTCTAGACCGACACGACAAATTTCTTATCATCAAAATGGCGCCGTTGCTGGAGAATTGCAATGGTGTTATATTATTGGCTATTGTGAATATTGTGAATATGTTTGTCTTTTGCTTATTTGTTAGTTTTTGTTAGCTTTAGGACTTTGTTGCTTATTTTTGTTAGCTTTTGTTTTTATTTGCTATTATGATTTCTCACCACTTTGGCTATGAGTTTGGTTCAAATTATGTTGTAGGGAATGGGAGCTACAATGATAACATGCATCAATGATGGAACCATCAAAGATGAGAGGAGCCTTAAGGGATTGATCAACCTTCTTGGCAACAACAACCTCCCCGGATTCTTATGGGTATAATTCCAATCCTAATGCATATCAATCTAATGGATGTGGTGACCCTTATTGTGATTGTCAACAACCACCACCATATGCCTATGAACCACCTCCTCAACATAATTTTGAACCACCTTACTCACAAGCCCCTTCTCACCAAATACCTCCATATGACCCTAATCCTTATCCACCATACCAACCACCTTATGAGCCATATGAACCATATGTAGAACCACCCCAATTCCACCACCAATACCCTCAAGAACCACCATCTCACTATCCTTACCAAGATGAATCACCTCCCATGTATGATAACTTTCAACCACAAAATGAATTCTCCTTTCCACCATAACCCTCTATGGAAGAATACCCATATCCATCAATCCAAAGCAATATGATCCTAGTTATACTAGCCAAGTGTAACAAGAGCCAATGGATTGTCTCAAGGAAGCAATAGATCGGCTTCAAGCAATAATCCGTCAAAAGGAGCAAGAGGAAGCCCAAAAGATGAATGAAACTATCGAGGCTAACCTTGCCAAAATTAAAGCCGCCTTGGACTCATGCAACAAGCAAAGTACCTCCACGGATGAATGTGAGAAATCAACCGAAGAGAGGAGTATGAAGGAGATTTTGGAATTCCAACATGAGGACAAGGAGATGGGGCATGTCTTGCAACAAGTGAAGGAGGAAAAGATTGTTGAAGAAGAAGAAGTGGTTGAAGAGTTAGAGTAAGTTAAACAAGAGGTGGATTTCAAGCTTGAGAACACTTCCACACCAAGTGATATTGTTGATGATCTTGTGGAAGTTGTTGAACCTTCTTCTAATGAGCTTAAATTTGGTGTTGAGGAGGATAATGCGCAACCTCCAAGGCATAGTACGAATGATGAAAGATTGGAAGAGGTTGATCAAGAGATGGATTCAATCATTGAGAATTTCTTATCCACAATTGAATCCTCTCCCATTGTGCTTAAAATTGAGATCAAAGAAGATGATGCACAACCTCCCATGCCCTTGGTGAACAATGAAGAAGAGATTGAATTGGAAGAGAGCCACTGGTGCACAGAATTGCGATCTTCAATGTCACCAAAAGCTTGGTGCGCACGTTCATAATCTCAATTCCTTTTCACAACTCCGCACAACTAACCAGCAAGTGCACTAGGTCGTCCAAGTAATAAACCTTATGTGAGTAAGGGTCGATCCCACGGAGATTGTCGACTTGAAGCAAGCTATGGTCATCTTGTAAATCTCAGTCAGGCGGATTCAAATGGTTATGAGATTTTGATAATTAAAATATAATTAAAACAGAAAATAGGATAGAGATACTTATGTAATTCATTGGTGAGAATTTCAGATAAGCGTATGGAGATGCTTTATTCTTTCTGAATCTCTGCTTTCCCACTGCCTCCATTCAATCATTCATACTCCTTTCCATGGCAAGCTGTATGTTGGAGGATCACCGTTGTCAATGGCTACCGTCCGTCCTCTCAGTGAAAATGGTCCGAAATGCGCTGTCACCGCACGGCTAATCATCTGTCGGTTCTTGATCATGTAGGAATAGGATCCATTGATCCTTTTGTGTCTGTCACTACGCCCAATACTCGCGATTTTGAAGCTCGTCACAGTCATCCCATCCCAGATCCTACTCGGAATACCACAGACAAGGTTTAGACTTTTCAGATATCAAGAATGCTGCCAATTGATTCTAGCTTATACCATGAAGACTCTAATATCTCGGACTCGGTCCCCTGTATTAGATATCTAAGAGATACTCATTCTAGCTTGTCTTCATGTAGAACGGAAGTGGTTGTCAGGCACGCGTTCATGAGTGAGAATGGTAATAAGCGTCACATAATCATCACATTCATCATATTCTTGAGTGCGAATGAATATCTTAGAATAAGAATAAGCTTGAATTGAATAGAAAAATAATAGTACTTCGCATTAATTCATGAGGAACAGCAGAGCTCCACACCTTAATCTATGGGGTGTAAAAACTCCACCGTGAAAAATACATAAGAACAAGGTCCAAGAATGGCCGTGAGGCCAGCCCCCAAAACATGATCAAAGTTCAAAAGTTATACAAAGATAGGCTTAAAAATGATCCAAAGAAGTGAAATAAATCACTAAAAGTAGTTTTTATACTAAACTAGTAGCTAGGGTTACAGAAAATGAGTAATTGGTGCAGAAATCCACTTCCGGGCCCACTTGGTGTGTGCTTGGGCTGAGCATTGAAGCTTTCATGTGTAGAGACTCTTATTGGAGTTAAACGCCAGGTTGTAGCCTGTTTCTGGCATTTAACTCTGGTTTGCAACCTGTTTCTGGCGTTTAACTTCAGAATAAGGCAGGAAGTTGGCGTTTGAACGCTAGTTTGCATCGTCAAAACTCGGGCAAAGTATGGACTATTATATATTGCTGGAAAGCCCCATATGTCTACTTTCCAAGCAATTAAGAGCGCGCCAATTGGGTTTCTGTAGCTCCAGAAAATCCATTTCGAGTGCAGGGAGGTCAGAATCCAACAGCATCTGCAGTCCTTCTTCAGTCTCTGAATCAGATTTTTGCTCAAGTCCCTCAATTTCAGCCAGAAAATACCTAAAATCACAGAAAAACACACAAACTCATAGTAAAGTCCAGAAATGTGATTTTTATTTAAAAACTAATAAAAATATAATAAAAAGTAACTAAAACATACAAAAAATTACCTAAAAACAATGCCAAAAAGCGTATAAATTATCCGCTCATCACAACACCAAACTTAAATTGTTGCTTGTCCCCAAGAAACTGAAAATAAAATAGGATAAAAAGAAGAGAATATACTATTAAATTCCAAAATATCAATGAAACTTAGCTCCAATTAGATGAGCGGGGCTAGTAGCTTTTTTGCCTCTGAACAGTTTTGGCATCTCACTTTATCCTTTGAAGTTCAGAATGATTGGCATCTATAGGAACTCAGAATTTAGATAGTGTTATTGATTTTTCTAGTTTAGTATGTTGATTCTTGAACACAGCTACTTTATGAGTCTTGGCCGTGGCCCTAAGCACTTTGTTTTCCAGTATTACCACCGGATACATAAATGCCACAGACACATAACTGGGTGAACCTTTTCAGATTGTGACTCAGCTTTGCTTGAGTCCCCAATTAGAGGTGTCCAGAGTTCTTAAGCACACTCTTTTTGCTTTGGATCATGACTTTAACCGCTCAGTCTCAAGCTTTTTACTTGACACCTTCACGCCACAAGCACATGGTTAGGGACAGCTTGGTTTAGCCACTTAGGCCAGGATTTTATTCCTTTGGGCCCTCCTATCCACTGATGCTCAAAGCCTTGGATCCTTTTTACCCTTGCCTTTTGGTTTAAAGGGTTTATTGACTTTTTGCTCTTGCCTTTTGGTTTAAAGAGCTCTTGGCTTTTTCTGCTTGCTTTTTCTTTCTCTTTCTCTTTTTTTTTTCTTTTTTTTCGCCATTTTCTTTGCAAGCCTTTGTTTTTCACTGCTTTTTCTTGCTTCAATAATCAATTTTATGATTTTTCAGATTATCAATAACATTTCTCCTTTTTCATCATTCTTTCAAGAGCCAACAAATTTAACATTCATAAACAACAAATTCAAAAATATGCACTGTTCAAGCATTCATTCAGAAAACAAAAAGTGTTTCCACCACATCAAAATGATTAAGCTAACCTCAAGGATGAATTCGAAATTCATGTACTTCTTGTTCTTTTACTTTTAGAACATTTTTTATTTAAGAAAGGTGATGGATTCATAGGACATTCATAGCTTTAAGGCATAGACACTAAACACTAATGATCGTGTAGTAAGACACAAACATAAATAAAATTAAAGCATAGAGAATGAAAACAGAAAAATTAAATAGACAAGGAGATTAAGGAATGGGTCCACCTTAGTGGGGGTGGCGTCTTCTTCCTCTTGAAGAACCAATGGTGTTCTTGAGCTCCTCTATGTCTCTTCCTTGCCTTTATTGCTCCTCCCTCAGAGCTCTTTGATCATCTCTAATCTCATGGAGAATGATGGAGTACTCTTGGTGCTCCACCCTCAGTTGTCCTATGTTGGAACTTAATTCTCCTAGGGAGGTGTTAATTTGCTCCCAATAGTTTTGTGGAGGAAAGTGCATCCCTTGAGGCATCTCAGGGATTTCATGATGAGGAATTTCCTCATGCTCTTGTTGAGGTCCATGAGTGGGCTCTCTTGTTTGCTCCATCCTTTTCTTAGTGATGGGCTTGTCCTCATCAATGAGGGTGTCTTCCTCTATGGCAATTCCAGCTGAATTGCAGAGGTGACAAATGAGGTGAGGGAAGGCTAACCTTGCCAAAGTGGAGGACTTGTCAGCCACCTTGTAGAGTTCTTGAGGTATAATCTCATGAACTTCCACTTCCTCCCCAATCATGATACTATGGATTATGATGGCCCGATCCACAGTTACTTCAGATCGGTTGCTAGTGGGAATGATAGAGCATTGGATGAACTCCAACCATCCTCTAGCTACAGGCTTAAGGTCCGGTCTTCTCAATTGAACCGGTTTGCCTCTTGAGTCAACTTTCCATTGAGCTCCTTCCACACATATGTCCATGAGGACTTGGTCCAACCTTTGATCAAAGTTGACCCTTCTAGTGTAGGGGTGTGCGTTTTCTTGCATCAGTGGCAAGTTGAACACCAACCTTACATTTTTCGAACTGAAATCTAAGTATTTCCCCCGAACTATTGTAAGCCAATTCTTTGGATTTGGGTTCATACTTTGATCATGGTTCCTAGTGATCCATGCGTTTGCATAGAACTCTTGAACCATTAAGATTCTGACTTGTTGAATAGGATTGGAGAGAACTTCCCATCCTCTTCTTCTAATCTCTTGTCGGATCTCTGGATATTCGCCCTTTTTGAGCTTAAAAGGGACCTCAGGGATCACTTTTTTCTTGGCCACAACTTCATAGAAGTGGTCTTGATGGACCTTTGAGATAAATCTTTCCATCTCCCATGACTCAGAGGTGGAAGCAATTTCCTTCCCTTTCCTCTTTCTTGAGGTTTCTCTGGCCTTAGGTTCTATTAATGGTTATGGAAAAATAAAAAGCAGTGCTTTTACCACACCAAACTTAAAAGGTTTGCTCATCCTCGAGCAAAAGAAAAAATAAAGTAGTAGAAGAAGAAGAAATAGAGGAGATGGAGGGGGAGAGTGTATTCGGCCAAGGGGTAAAAGTAGTGGTTGTAATGTGTGAAAATGAAGGAGTGTGGAGGGGTTTATATAGGGGTGAGGGGAGGGTTAGGTTTCGTGGATTAGGGTTGGGGTTGGGAGGGAAAGGTTTTGAATTTAGAGGTAGGTGGGGTTTTTTTTTTGGGGAAGAGTGGATGGATTTGATTGGTGAAGGATATTTGGAGAAGAGATATGGAGGTGAGAAGAAGAGAGAGAGTGAGTTGAGGTAGGTGGGGATCCTGTGGGATCCACAGATCCTGAGGGGTCAAGGACTTAGCATCCCTGCTCCAATTAGGCGTGCAAAACGCCCTTAGAGTGCAATTCTGGCGTTAAACGCCAGATTGCTGCTTGTTTCTGGCATTTAACGCCAGTTTTTCTCCCTTTCTTGGCGTTAAACGCCAACTTGATGCTCTGTTCTAGCGTTAAACGCTAGTCTGGTGCCTGTTTCTGGCGTTAAACGCCAGTCTGGTGCCTGTTTCTAGCGTTAAATGCCAGTCTGGTGCCTGTTTCTGGCGTTAAACGCCTAGAATGGTGCCAGACTGGGCGTTTAACGCCCATTCTGCTACTCTTACTGGCGTTTAAACGCCAGTAAGCTCTTCCTCCAGGGTGAGCTATTTTTCATGATGTTTTTATTCTGTTTTTGATTTTTCAGTTGTTTTTGTGACTTCACATGATCATCAACCTAAAGAAAACATAAAATAATAATGGAAAATAAATAGAGATAATTAAATAACATTGGGTTGCCTCCCAATAAGCGCTTCTTTAATGTCAATAGCTTGACAGTGAGCTCTCATGGAGTCTCACAGATAATCAGAGCAGGGTTGTGGCCTCTCAACACCAAACTTAGAGTTTGGTTGTGGCCTCCCAACACCAAACTTAGAGTTTGAATGTGGGGGTTTTGTTTGACTATGTATTGAGAAAAGCTTTTCATGCTTCCTATCCATGGTTACAGAAGGAGAACCTTGAGTCTTAAATACAAGGTAGTCTTCATTCAACTGAAGGACCAAATCTTCTCTGTCAACATCAATCACAGCTTTTGCTATGGCTAGAAAGGGTCTGCCAAGGATGATGGATTCATCCTCATCCTTCCCAGTGTCTAGGATTATGAAATTAGCAGGGATGTAAAGGCCTTCAAACTTTACTAGCACATCCTCTACTAGTCCATAAGCCTGTTTCATTGATTTGTCTACCATCTCTAGTGAGATTCTTGCAGCTTGTACCTTAAAGATTCCCAGTTTCTCCATTACAGAGAGTGGCATGAGGTTTATCCCTGACCCCAGGTCACACAGAGCCTTCTCAAAGGTCATCGTGCCTATGGTACAAGGTATGAAGAATTTCCCGGGATCCGGTTTCTTTTGAGGTAATGTCTGCCTCATTAATGCACTCAGTTCGTTGGTGAACAAGGGGGGTTCATCCTCCCAAGTCTCATTACCAAACAACTTGGCATTCAGCTTTATGATTGCTCCTAGATACTTAGCAACTTGCTCTTCATTGATGTCTTCATCCTCTTCAGAGGAAGAATATTCATCCGAGCTCATGAATGGCAGAAGGAAGTTCAATGGAATCTCTATGGTCTCTGCATGAGCCTCAGATTCCTTTGGTTCATCAAAGGGAAACTCCTTTCTGTTCAGAGGACATCACATGAGGCTTTTCTCACTGGGACTCACGTCCTCCTCACTCTCTCTAGGTTCGGCCAAAATTGGTCATAGTTATGGCCTTGCACTATCTCTTGGGATTTTCTTCTGTATTGCTTGGGAGAGTACTGGGAGGAGTTTTAGTAATCTTCTTACTCAGCTGACCCACCTGTGCCTCCAAACTTCTAATAGAGGACCTTATTTCATTCATGAAACTTAGTGTGGTCTTGGATAGATCAGAGACTGTGGTAGCCAGGCCATAATGGCTTTGTTCAGAATTCTCTGTTTGTTGCTGAGAAGATGATGGAAAAGGCTTGCTATTGCTAAACCTATTTCTTTCACCATTATTGTTGAAGCCTTGTTGAGGCTTCTGTTGATCCTTCCATGAGAAATTTGGATGATTTCTCCATGAAGGATTATATGTGTTTCCATAGGGTTCTCCCATGTAATTCACCTCTGCCAATGCAGGGTTGATGAGCGGATAATTTATACGCTTTTTGGCATTGTTTTTAGTATGTTTTAGTTAGTTTTTATTATATTTTTATTAGTTTTTAATCAAAATTCACATTTCTGGACTTTACTATGAGTTTGTGTGTTTTTCTATGATTTCAGGTATTTTCTGGCTAAAATTGAGGGACCTGGGCAAAAATCTGATTCAGAGGCTGACAAAGGACTGCTGATGCTGTTGGATTCTGTCCTAGCTGCACTCGAAATGGATTTTCTGGAGCTACAGAACTCCAAATGGTGCGCTCTCAATTGCGTTGGAAAGTAGACATCCAGGGATTTCCAGAAATATATAATAGTCCATATTTTGCCCGAGTTTAGATGACGCAAACTGGCGTTGAACGCCAGCTCTCTGCCCAATTCTGGAGTCAAACGCCAGAAACAGGTTGCAAAGCAGAGTTAAACGCCAGAAACACGTTACAAACTTGCGTTTAACTCCAAGAAAGACCTCTCCACGTGAAATCTTCAAGCTCATCCCAAGCACACACCAAAGTGGGCCCCGGAAGTGGATTGCTACATCATTTACTTATTTCTGTAACCCTAGTAACTAGTCTGATATAAATAGGACCTTTTACTATTATATTAGACGTCTCTCTTTTTGACCATCTTATGCATTCTTAGTTTATCTTTGGATCATATTGATCACGTCTAGGGGGCTGGCCTCTCGGCCATGCCTAGACCTTGTTCTTATGTATTTTCAACGGTAGAGTTTCTACACACTATAGATTAAGGTGTGGAGCTCTGCTGTTCCTCATGAATTAATGCAATTACTACTATTTTCCATTTAATCAAGCTTATTCCTATTCTAAGATATTCATTCACTCCCAAGAACATGATGGATGTGATGATTATGTGACGCTCATCACCATTCTCACCTATGAACGCGTGCTTGACAACCACTTCTGTTCTACATGCAAACAAGCTTGAATGTGTATATCTAAGCCTCCTGATCGTGAGATCAGAGTCTTCGTGGTATAAGTTAGAACCCATGGACGACCATTCTTGAGATTCGAAAAGTCTAAACCTTGTCTGTGGTATTCCGAGTAGGATCCAAGAAGGGATGGCTGTGACGAGCTTCAAACTCGCAAGTACTGAGCGTAGTGACAGACGCAAAAGGATAGTAAATCCTATTCCAGTATGATCGAAAACCTACAGATGATTAGCCGTGCTGTGACAGAGCATTTGGACCATTTTTACTGAGAGGACGGGATGTAGCCATTGACAACGGTGATGCCTAACATACAGCTTGCCATGGAAGGAAGTAGGAATAATTGAATGAAGACAGCAGGAAAGCAGAGAGACAGAAGGAACAAAGCATCTCCATACACTTATCTGAAATTCTCACCAATGAATTACATAAGTATCTCTATCCTATTTTATGTTTTATTTATATTTTAATTATTAAATCTCCATAACCATTTGAATCCGCCTGACTGAGATTTACAAGATGACCATAGCTTGCTTCATACCAACAATCTCCGTGGGATCGACCCTTACTCACGTAAGGTTTATTACTTGGACGACCCAGTGCACTTGCTGGTTAGTTGTGCGAAGATGTGACGAAGAATTAAGATTATAAACGCACATATTGAGGTTTCAGCGCCGTTACCAAGGAATGAACGATCACGATTTCGTGCACCAAGTTTTTGGCGCCGTTGCCGGGGATTGTTCGAGTTTGGACAACTGAAGGTTCATCTTGTTGCTCAGATTAGGTAATTTTATTTTAATTTTAAAGCTTTTTGTTTTTATTAATTTTATTTTATTTTCGAAAAAAAAAATTTATGAAAATAAATTATTCTATGGCTTCAGAATTTTTAAGAATGAATTCTAGAGTTTCATGAAGCATGTTGAAGCATGGCTGGCTGTAAAGCCATGTCTAATTCATTTGGACTAGGGCTTCCACCCATCAGCATAGAGGCAAGTTAATTGAAGTATCAGCTGTCGTATGACTGATTTATATCCGCTGAAGCTTGGCTGGCCATGTCTAGTGTTTTGGACCGGAGCTTTCACTGAAAGCTTGGCTGGCTAGTTTGCCATGTCTAATTCCTGGACCGGAGCTTTAGACTAACATTGCTTGATTCCTGGAATTCATATTAAAAATTTTGAAATCCTTATTTGATGTTTCTTGTTTGAGTCTAGTGTCAATTTTTAAGTTTGTGTCAATTGCATGTTTCTATGTTTCTTGCATTTTTCAAAAATTCATGCATTCCATTCTTCATGATCTTCAAGTTGTTCTTGATGAATTTTCTTGTTTGATCTTCATATTTTATTGTTTTGTGTTATATGGTGTTTTTCATATGCATTTTCAATTTGTTAGCGTCTAAAGTTTGAAATTTCTAAGTTTGGTGTCTTGCATGATTTTCTTTTCTTAAAAATTTTCAAAAATAAGTTCTTGATGTTCATTTTTGACATTCAAAGTGTTCTTGGTGTTCATCTTGACATTCATAGTGTTCTTGCATGCATTATGTGTTTTGATTCATAATTTTTATGTTGTGAGTCTTTTCATTGTTTTTCACTTTCATCATAAATAAATTCAAAAATAAAAAATATCTTTCCCTTTTTCTTCTCATAAAAATTCGAAAATTTGAGTTGACTTTTTCAAAAATCTTTAAAATTCAATTGTTTCTTATGAGTCAAATAAATTTTCATTTTAAAATTCTATCTTTTTCAAATCTTTTTCAAAAATCAAATCTTTTTCATTTTTCTTACATAATTTCGAAATTTTCAAAATTTATTTTCAAAATCTTCACTAACAATTAATGTGATTGATTCAAAAAATAGTAAGTTTGTTACTTGCCTAGTAAGAAAGA
This sequence comes from Arachis stenosperma, assembly GCF_014773155.1. Taxonomy (NCBI): domain Eukaryota; kingdom Viridiplantae; phylum Streptophyta; class Magnoliopsida; order Fabales; family Fabaceae; genus Arachis; species Arachis stenosperma. The sequence continues at coordinate 129,183,536 of NC_080385.1, read as the reverse complement.
TTCAATCTTTAAATTTTAAAATCATATCTTTTTGTTTCTTGTTAGTCAAGTAATCAACTTTAATTTTCAAAATCAAATCTTTTTAAATTTTCAAATATTTTTCAAAATAAATGTCAATCACATCTTTTTCAAAATCAATTTCAAAATATTTTCTAACCTCTTATCTTTTCAAAATTGATTTTCAAATCTTTTTCAATTAATCTTATCTTTTTGTTTGATTCTTATCTTTTTCAAAACTACCTAACTAATTCTCTCTTTAATTTTCGAAAATCACCTCCCCACTTTTTTCAAAATTCCTTTTTAATTAATTAATTGTTTTAAAATTTTAATTTAATTTCAATTTTTAAATTTTCGAATTTTAATTTTAATTTTAATTTTATTTAATTTTCGAATTCTTCTCTTTCTCATCTCCTTCTATTTATTTATTCATCTTCTAACACTTCTTTTCCACCCAAAATTCGAACCCCATCTCCCTCTTTGTGTTCGAGTTTTTCTCTTCCCCTTCTCATATTCTTCTCTTCTTACACTTGCATAAGGAATCTCTGTACTGTGACATAGAAGATTCCATATTTTCTTTTGTGTTCTCTTCTTTTTCATATGAGCAGGAACAAGGATAAGAACATTCTTGTTGAAGCCGATCCTGAACCTGAAAGGACTCTGAAGAGGAAGCTAAGGGAAGCTAAAGCACAACTCTTTGGAGAAAATCTGACATAAATTTTCAAAAAAGAAGGAGACATGGCCAAAAATAATAATAATGCAAAGAAGATGCTTGGTGACTTTACTGCACCAAATTCCAATTTACATAGAAGAAGCATCTCAATCCCTGCCATTAGAGCAAACGATTTTGAGCTTAAACCTCAACTAGTTTCTTTGATGCAACAGAACTGCAAGTTTCATGGACTTCCATCTGAAGATCCTTTTCAGTTCTTAACTGAATTCTTGCAGATCTGTGATACTGTTAAGACCAATGGGGTTGATCCTGAGGTCTACAGGCTCATGCTTTTCCCGTTTGTTGTAAGAGACAGAGCTAGAATATGGTTGGATTCTCAACCTAAGGATAGCCTGAACTCTTGGGATAAGCTGGTCACGGCTTTCTTAGCCAAGTTCTTTCCTCCTCAAAAGCTTAGTAAGCTTAGAGTGGATGTCTCTGGGAGAGATATAAGCAACTGACCAAAAAGTGTCCTTCTGACATGCTTTCAGAATGGACCATCCTGGATATATTCTATGATGGTCTGTCTGAGTTATCAAAGATGTCACTGGACCATTCTGCAGGTGGATCCATTCACCTAAAGAAAACGCCTGCAGAGGCTCAAGAACTCATAGACATGGTTGCAACTAACCAGTTTATGTACACTTTTGAAAGGAATCCTGTGAGTAATGGGACGCCTCAGAGGAAGGGAGTTCTTGAAATTGATGCTCTGAATGCCTTATTGGCTCAGAACAAAATATTGACTCAGCAAGTCAATATGATTTCTCAAAGTCTGAATGGATTACAAAATGCATCCAACAGTACTCAAAAGGCATCTTCTGAAGAAGAGGCTTATGATCCTGAGAACCCTACAATAGCAGAGGTGAATTACATGGGTGAACCCTATGGGAACACCTATAATCCCTCATGGAGAAATCATCCAAATTTCTCATAGAAGGATCTACAAAGGCCTCAACAAGGCTTTAATAATGGTGGAAGAAACAAGGTTAGCAATAGCAAGCCTTTTCCATCATCCACTCAGCAACAGACAGAGAATTTTGAGCAAAATCCATCTAGCTTAGCAAATATAGTCTCTGATCTATCTAAGGCCACTTTGAGTTTTATGAATGAAACAAGGTCTTCCATTAGAAATTTGGAGGCATAAGTGGGCCAGCTGAGTAAAAGAGTCACTGAAACTCCTCCTAGTACTCTCCCAAGCAATACAGAAGAGAATCCAAAGAGAGAGTGCAAGGCCATTGATATAACCAAAATGGCTGAACCCACAAGAGAGAAGGAGGACGTGAATCCTAGTGAGGAAGACCTCCTGGGACGTTCAGTGACCAATAAGGAGTTTCCCTTAGAGGAACCAAAGGAATCTGAGGCTCATCTAGAGACCATAGAGATTCCATTGAACCTCCTTCTGCCCTTCATGAGCTCTGATGAGTATTCTTCTTCTGAAGAGAATGAAGACGTTACTGAAGAGCAAGTTGCTAAGTACCTTGGTGCAATCATGAAGCTGAATGCCAAATTATTTGGTAATGAGACTTGGGAAGATGAACCTCCCTTGCTCACCAATGAACTGAATGCATTGGATAGGCAGAAATTACCTCAAAAGAAACAGGATCCTGGTAAATTCTTAATACCCTGTAACATAGGCACCATGACCTTTGAGAAGGCTCTGTGTGACCTGGGGTCAGGCATAAACTTAATGCCACTCTCTATAATGGAGAAACTTGGGATCTTTGAGGTGCAAGCTGCCAGAATCTCATTAGAGATGGCAGACAACTCAAGAAAACAGGCTTATGGACAAGTAGAGGACGTGTTAGTAAAGGTTGAAGGCCTTTACATCCCTGCTGATTTCATAATCCTAGACACTGGGAAGGATGAGGATGAATCCATCATCCTTGGAAGACCCTTCCTAGCCACAGCAAAAGCTGTGATTGATGTGGATAGAGGAGAGTTGGTCCTTCAACTGAATGTGGACTACCTTGTGTTTAAGACTCAAGGTTCTCCTTCTGTAACCATGGAGAGGAAGCATGAAAAGCTTCTCTCACTGTAGAGTCAACCAGAGCCCCCACAGTCAAACTCTAAGTTTGGTGTTGGGAGGCCACAACCAAACTCTAAGTTTGGTGTTGAACTCCCATATCCAAACTCTAAGTTTGGTGTTGGGAGGTATCAACAATGCTCTGAACATCTGTGAAGCTCCATGAGAGCTCACTGTCAAGCTATTGACATTAAAGAAGCACTTGTTGGGAGGCAACCCAATGTATTTAATTATATCTATATTATTTTTATTTTTATTTTCATGTTTATTTCATGTTTTATTAGGTTGATGATCATGTGGAGTCACAAAAAAATTACAGAAAAATAAAAAAACAGAATGAAAAATAGCTCACCCTGGAGGAAGAGCTTATTGGCGTTTAAACGCCAGTAAGGCTAGCAGAATGGGCGTTAAACGCCCAGACTGGCACCATTTTGGACGTTTAACGCCAAGAATGGGCAGCAAACTGGCGTTTAACACCAGAACAGAGCATGAAGCTGGCGTTAAACACCAGAAACAAGCAGCAGTCTGGCGTTTAAACGCCAGGATTGCACCCTGAGGAAAGCTGGCGTTAAACAAGCATGGAAGTGGCATTTAACGCCAGAAACAAGCATGAAAGTGGCGTTAAACGCCAGAAATGGGCAGCAGTCTGGCGTTAAACGCTAGGATTGCATACATAGGGCGTTTTACACGCCCAAAAGGTGCAGGGATGTGAAATCCTTGATACTTCAGGAACTGTGGACCCCACAGGATCACCTCAGGATCTGTGGACCCCACAGGATCCCCACCTACCTCAACTCACCTTCTCTCTTCTTCCTCACACAATCCAATAACCCTCTTCCCCAAACACCCATTCACCAATCACCTTAATCTATCTTCCCCATCACCTCTTCACCACTCACATCCATCCACACTTTCCCATAAACCCCACCTACCTTCAAAATTCAAAATCTCTTTCCCACCCAAACCCACCCTAAATGGCCGAACCCTAACCCCTCTCCCTCCACTATATAAACCCCTCATTACTTCTTCATTTTCACACAACACAACCCTTTCTTCTTACCCTTGGCCGAATACACACCTCTCTCCCTCTCCTCCATTCTTCTTCTTCTTCTCCTTCTTTCTCTCTTCTTTTGCTCGAGGACGAGCAAACATTCTAAGTTTGGTATGGTAAAAGTATAGTTTTTTTTTGTTTTTCCATAACCATTGATGGCACCTAAGGCCAGAGAAACCTCAAGAAAGAGGAAAGGGAAGGCAATTGCTTCCACCTCTGAATCATGGGAGATGGAGAGATTCATCTCAAAAGTCCATCAAGACCACTTCTATGAAGTTGTGGCCAAGAAGAAAGTGATCCCTGAGGTTCCTTTCAAGCTCAAGAAGAATGAGTATCCAAAGATCCGACTTGAGATCCAAAGAAGAGGTTGGGAAGTCCTCACCAACCCCATTCAACAAGTCGGGATCCTAATGGTTCAAGAGTTCTATGCAAACGCATGGATCACTAGGAACCATGATCAAAGTATGAACCCGAATCCGAAGAATTGGCTTACCTTGGCTCGGGGAAATACTTAGATTTCAGTCCGAAAAGTGTAAGGTTGGCATTCAACTTGCCAATGATAGAAGAAAATGCACGCCCCTACACTAGAAGGGTCAACTTTAATCAAAGATTGGACCAAGTCCTCATGGACATATGTGTGGAAGGAGCTCAATGGAAGATTGACTCAAAAGGCAAACCGGTTCAACTGAGAAGACTGAACCTTAAGCCTGTAACTAGAGGATGGTTGGAGTTCATTCAACGCTCAATCATTCTTACTAGCAACCGGTCTGAAGTTATGTAGACCGGGCCATCATGATCCATAGTATCATGATTGGGGAGGAAGTTGAAGTTCATGAGATTATACCTCAAGAACTCTACAAGGTGGCTGACAAGTCTTCCACTTTAGTAAGGTTGGCCTTTCCTCACCTCATTTGCCACCTCTGCAATTCGGCTGGGATTGACATAGAGGGAGACATCCTCATTGATGAGAATAAGCCCATCACCAAGAAGAGGATGGAGCAAACAAGAGAGCCTATTCATGGAGTTCAAGAGACGCATGAGGAAGCTCATCATTAAAAAATCCCTGAGACGCCTCAAGGGATGCACTTTCCTCCACAAAACTATTGGGAGCAAATCAATACCTCCCTAGAAGAATTAAGTTCCAACATGGGACAACTAAGGATGGAACACCAAGAGCATTCCATCATCCTCCATGAGATTAGAGAAGATCAAAGAGCTATGAGGGAGGAGCAATAAAGGCAAGGAAGAGACATAGAGGAGCTCAAGAACACCATTGGTTCTTCAAGAGGAAGAAGACGCCACCCTCACTAAGGTGGATCCGCTCTTTAATCTCCTTGTTCTTATTTTCATGTTTTTCGGTTTTTGAGCTTTATGTTTTATTTATATTTTTGTCTTTACTATATGATCATCATTGTCTAAGTATCTATGCCTTAAAGTTATGAATGTCCTATGAATCCATCACCTTTCCTAAATGAAAAATGTTTTAATTACAAAAGAATAAGAAGTACATGATTTCGAACTCATCCTTGAAATTAGTTTAATTATATTTATGTGGTGACAATACTTTTTGTTTTCTGAATGAATGCTTGAACAGTTCATATGTCTTTTGAATTTGTTGTTTATGAATGTTAAATATGTTGGCTCTTGAAGAATGATGAAAAAGGAGAAATGTTATTTGATAATCTGAAAAATTATAAAATTGATTCTTGAAGCTAGAAAAAGCAGTGAATACAAAAGCTTGCAAAAAAAAAATGGCGAAAAAAAAGAGAAAGAAAAAGAAAAAGCAAAAGCAAGCAGAAAAAGCCAATAGCCCTTAAAACCAAAAGGTAAGGGTAATAAAAAGGATCCAAGGCTTTGAGCATCAGTGGATAGGAGGGCCTAAAGGAATAAAATCCTGGCCTAAGCGGCTAAACCAAGCTGTCCCTAACCATGTGCTTGTGGCGTGAAGGTGTCAAGTGAAAAGCTTGAGACTGAGCAGTTAAAGTCATGATCCAAAGCAAAAAGAGTGTACTTAAGAACCCTGGACACCTCTAATTGGGGACTTTAGCAAAGCTGAGTCACAATCTAAAAAGGTTCACCCAGTTATGTGTCTGTGGCATGTATGTATCCGGTGGTAATACTAGAAAACAGAGTGCTTTGGGCCACGGCCAAGACTCATAAAGTAGCTGTGTTCAAGAATTAACATACTGAACTAGGAGAATCAACAACACTATCTAAATTCTAAGTTCCTATAGAAGCCAATCATTCTGAACTTCAAAGGATAAAGTGAGATGCCAAAACTATTCAAGAGGCAAAAAGCTACTAGTCCCGCTCATCTGATTGGAGCTAAGTTTCATTGATAGTTTGGAGTTTATAGTACATTCTCTTCTTTTTATCCTATTTGATTTTCAGTTGCTTGGGGACAAGCAACAATTTAAGTTTGGTGTTGTGATGAGCGGATAATTTATACGCTTTTTGACATTGTTTTTAGTATGTTTATAGTATGTTTTAGTTAGTTTTTATTATATTTTTATTAGTTTTTAATCAAAATTAACATTTATAGACTTTACTATGAGTTTGTGTGTTTTTCTGTGATTTTAGCTATTTTCTGGCTGAAATTGAGGGACTTGAGCAAAAATCTGATTCAGAGGCTGACAAAGGACTGCTGATGCTGTTGGATTCTGACCTCCCTACACTCGAAATGAATTTTCCGGAGCTAAAAAACTCCAAATGGCGCGCTCTTAATTGCGTTGGAAAGTAGACATCCAGGGCTTTCCAGCAATATATAATATTCTATACTTTGCCTGAGTTTAGATGATGCAAACTGGCGTTCAACACCAGCTCTCTGCCCAATTCTGGAGTCAAACGCCAGAAACACGTTGCAAAGCAGAGTTAAACGCCAGAAACACGTTACAAACTGGCGTTTAACTCCAAGAAAGACCTCTCCACGTGAAAGCTTCAAGTTCAGCCCAAGCACACACCAAAGTGGTCCCCGAAAGTGGATTTTTGCATCATTTACTTATTTCTGTAACCCTAGTAACTAGTCTGATATAAATAGGACCTTTTACTATTGTATTAGACGTCTCTCTTTTTGACCATCTTATGCATTCTTAGTTTATCTTTGGATCATATTGATCACGTCTAGGGGGCTGGCCTCTCGGCCATGCCTAGACCTTGTTCTTATGTATTTTCAACGGTAGAGTTTCTACACACCATAGATTAAGGTGTGGAGCTCTGCTGTTCCTCATGAATTAATGCAATTACTACTATTTTCCATTGAATCAAGCTTATTCCTATTCTAAGATATTCATTTGCTCCCAAGAACATGATGAATGTGATGATTATATAACGCTCATCACCATTTTCAAGTAGAGATACTCATTCTAGCTTGTCTTCATGTAGAACGGAAGTGGTTGTCAGGCACGCGTTCATGAGTGAGAATGGTGATGAGCGTCACATAATCATCACATTCATCATGTTCTTGAGTGCGAATGAATATCTTAGAATAAGAATAATCTTGAATTGAACAGAAAAACAATAGTACTTCGCATTAATTCATGAGGAACAGCAGAGCTCCACACCTTAATCTATGGGGTGTAGAAAGTCCACCGTGAAAAATACATAAGAACAAGGTCCAGGCATGGCCGTGAGGCCAGCCCCCAAAACGTGATCAAAGATCAAAAGTTATACAAAGATAGTCTAAAAAATGATCCAAAGAAGTGAAATAAATCACTAAAAGTAGTTTTTATACTAAACTAGTAGCTAGGGTTACAGAAAATGAGTAATTGGTGCAGAAATCCACTTCCAGGCCCACTTGTTGTGTGCTTGGGCTGAGCATTGAAGCTTTCATGTGTAGAGACTCTTCTTGGAGTTAAACGCCAGGTTGTAGCCTATTTCTGGCGTTTAACTCTGGTTTGCAACCTATTTCTGGCGTTTAACTTCAGAATAGGGCAGGAAGTTGGCGTTTGAACGCCAGTTTGCGTCGTCAAAACTCGGGAAAAGTATGGACTATTATATATTGCTGGAAAGTCCTGGATGTCTACTTTTCAACGCAATTGAGAGCGCGCCAATTGGATTTCTGTATTTCCAGAAAATCCATTTTGTGTGCAGGGAGGTCAGAATCTAATAGCATTTGCAGTCCTTCTTCAGCCTCTGAATTAGATTTTTGCTCAAGTCCCTCAATTTCAGCCAGAAAATACCTGAAATCACAGAAAAACACACAAACTCATAGTAAAGTCCAGAAATGTGATTTTTATTTAAAAACTAATAAAAATATAATAAAAAGTAACTAAAACATACTAAAACTACCTAAAAACAATGCCAAAAGCGTATAAATTATCCGCTCATCAGTCACCAAGAGGAAGGGGTTGAAGTTGAGGAAGGTTGTAAAGAGGTGGAGGTAATCATGGAAGAGTACAAGGGAGTAAAACTTGCAAGATCATTGGAACCACCCCTTCCTAAGTCACCATCCTACACAACATTCAAGTGGGTAAAATTCTTATCCCTAAGCTTTGCTTTCTCACTTGAATATGGTTTGATTGAAAATGATGGTCAACTTAGAGCTCTTTGTGGAGTTAAGAGTAGGAGAGAATTGTGTAGTGGTTGGAATAATAATGTTAGGCTCATAAAGGTTGAACCGTCAAGGCATAGATACTATGGTTGGAGGAATGTTAAATTGTATGGGTCTAGGAGGAGGTGTGGACGCTCAAAGGAGAATTCTATGTGCCTACCACCCCGATGGAACAATGTTGATCAATTAGAAGATGGGTATGAAAATAAGATATGGGATCCCGGATCACAACATGAAGACCAATTTTGGGAGCTCATATCATGGGAAGGACTTCCCCAAGCTTGGTGAAAATGGTTCGAAATTCTGACAACCAATTGAGGAGCAAGCATTCTTGGAGGTTCAAGGATGAGTACAAGCATAAGCCACCTTGAAAAGGAGCCTCCCAAATGTCCAACTTAAGGACTTAAACTAAAAGTGCTAGGTGGCAGACACCCCCACCATGGTAACCTCTTTCCATTCTCTTGTATATATAATCAATGAAGAAATTGAGTTGCCATTGTAGGTAATTTTTTTTTATTTTCTATACTCTTATACATTTTGCTTTGATTGATTGGTTGTTTTTTAGTTTGTTTTGATTAGTTTATGAAAGTTGTGGTAGGCTTAGAGAAGGGGGGTTGAATCTATGCCTTCCTTTTAAGTTGCTGTTATGACCCTTTTAAAACAAACTTTCAATTCAGATTCGGTTTGTACTTAGCAGCGGAAATTTATGAGACAATTTATTTTTGTCTCATGAATATTAGAAAACAGAACACATCAGAGAAGAGAAAAGCTAACACCAGCATGTATCCTGGTTCGGTTGCCTTGTGCTATGCAACCTATGTCCAATCTCCTCCACAACAATGGAAGAATTTTCACTATAGTTAACAGTATTACATACACCAATTTCACAGGATTGACCCAATCCTTTCACACTCAAGTTCTAACCTAACTTGACATTGGCTATGCTAATACCTAACTATTCACTCTTAGTGCTAACCCAACTAAGGAAGGGATACCTTACAAGTACAAGATACAAGACATAGACATACCTAAAGAAATCAGAAAATAACTCTAAGCTTTTCTCTCAAGTGTATTACTCAGCCTTTTTCCACTCATGGCTTTTACTTGAGCTTTCTCACAATGCCTTTTCTCACAAGAAATTACAGAAAGATAAACATAAAAAAGTACATCACAATCTGTAAAACATGAAGGAGATTGACTTCATCAAATAGCCTCTTTGTTATGTGCAAAACCAGATTTGCAAACCTCAGATACAGTTCTTCAGTATTGGTCGAATGCTTCTTTGAAAGAAAGCATTATCCAAGTAGAGAAACTTCTTTATAGAACAAAACTCACACAACTCTGGTTTTCTCTCCTTAGCTTCTGAATGAGCAGAAAGTCTTCTTTTAACTCCTTGCATGTTGCTGTGTTCCTCTTTCAAGGTCAACACCTTGAGCTTTGAGCTTTACCAACCCACAGATTCACTTTTTCTCATTAAACCTTAGAGTAGAAACTTTGCTTCTGACTTCTCCATCTTGACCGAAAGCCATAAAGCAGCAACCATAATAGTCTTCCAATGGTCAACTTGATCTGAGCCCTTGAAAACCAACTTGGTCCCCAAGACTTGTTTGAGACCGTGGATTTGCAGTAGAGAGGAACAGAAATCCTCTTTTCCATATAGCTCAAAACGGAGATACAGAGAGTTGAAGATGAAGAGAAGAAAGTGTGTTGAATGTAAAAAGAAATGAGTTACCTTTAACCTAAGCTTGATTTGGTTTGGATTTTCTGATTAGACTTCTGTGTTACAAGCTTGGACTTTCTCTTTCTTGCTTCTTTGAAGATCACCTTGGGGAAGAAGCTTTCTCTTTCTCTTTCTCACTTTTCTGAGTTTGTGATTTGATTAAGACAGAGGAGAGAAGAACGTTGCTTTGGTAAAAGCAAGTGAGAGGGAATTTGCTTGCTGAATTCGACTCGGGCTTGGATCGGGTAGAGATTTGCTTGGCCCGTTTTGATTTCTCAACTTTGATTCCTTTTGGGCTTCAATAATTTTTATTAACCCATTAGCCTTGTTTTTATTTTCCATTCCATTTGGGCTTTTGTTTGAATTTTGGCCTACAACATTTAATAAATAATTAGTAATATACAATTATAATTAATCAACGATAATTATTCATTTTGCCCAAAAATAATGTTTATCATCACTAATTTATTTTGTTAATTTCTTAACTCAACAATCTCCCCCTTGATGACAAACATATTTAAGCTAAAAAACCAAAAGAATTTAAAGTTTTAGTAAGGTTAGAGAAACTCCCTTTGAATGATGTTACTTGCTATTGTGTTGCTCCCCCTTTCCTTTTCAAGAGTAGCTCCCCCTGGATTTATGCTTTCCTCTTTATTCCTGTTTTACATTGTACTTAAAGAGAACACAATAGAGAGCTGTACACATTTATCTTGTCTAAGGGATATCCAACAAACAATACTACATATTCAGCCTAACATCAAGCTAATATTAGCAGCAAAAAGATTCAACATGTGAAAGCAAGTTTTAATGCAGCAATTAGACAAAAAATCCCAAAAGAAATACTAGTAGCTGCAGCAAAGACTAAAAATTCATATGACACATTTACCATCCTATTATCCTATTGCTATTACTCCCCCTTTTGTCATCAAGGGTGGATAATAAGCAAGATCAACAAAAACAATATCTTGAACCTACAGGAAAGAGTTAGATCACAGTTTAAAGTACCAACTAAACTATCCAAAGTGTAGCAGTATTTAGAGTAAATACAGTCATCCAAAATGAAACAGTTCAATAGTAGCAAAAGAAAACATAGTTCATGAGACAAAAAAGAGAGCAGCAGCAGCAGTTTTCATGAGACAAATCCTAGGCATCATAACCATTTCCCTCCGAGTCAGCTTCCTCTTCAACATCAGTGGCAGGGTCTTCATCCTTTTGAAGGTTATCAATGAAAGTCATGAACACAGCCACTCTATCCCTTGATTTCTTTAGGAAATTCTCATGCTTGCTGGCTAGCTTCCTTTGTTCCTTGCTCATGGCAATCATATGATTGGATTGGGAGACGAACTCCTGAACAACATCTTTGACCACATTCAACAGAGCTGATTTCTTTCCAGTAGATATGGATGTACCCTCAGTGGAGAGAGAAGGAGATTCCTCAAGAACAAAATCATCATCTTCATCATCCAAGACCACCCGTTCAGATCGAGTAGGTCATTTGGGCTGTTTCACTAAACCACCCCCTTTTAGGTATGAATGTCTATTTTGATATTCCTCATTGGTCAAGTCAACACCAAAATACTCAAATATGCAAGTTAGAAACATGCCATAAGGAAGTTCTTTGTCCTTTTCACTCCTAACAGAGTCAAACATATATCTAACCATCAAGTATGCAAATGAAATTTCAGTTTTGGTGAGAAGGGCATATAAAACAAGAGTATCAGTATAGGAAACCCTTTGATATGATCCACTTTGAGGGAGAATAATGTGGTTGACCATTCAGTGCAACTGAGCACGCTCATATCCTAGGGCTTTGTGAGTGGGTGTAATGCCATCAATTAAAGAAACATGTTCACATATGTGAGCCAATGCATCATGGTAAGAGATTCCAACACCTTCATCCCACTTAACCGAAGTGTAAGCACAAGGCCCAATATCAGTATACTTCAAAGCATCACTGATAGTTTCATTGTTTAAAACTATGTCTCGGCCCTTTACATATAAGTGAGCAGTGCCTTCATGATAAGTCATGTTGGCATAAAATTCTTTGACTAATAAGGGATAAACAGGCTTTTTGATGTCAAAAAGATGATTCCAGTCCAAAAAAATGAAGTTATCAACAAATGAAAAACCTTTTCTTTTCAAAGATTGCAAATCAGCTAGAAAAGATGGACACAGGGTACGATACTTGATAACCCCATCATAAAAGTCATGATTCATGGCAGATTTGAATTTATAGGGATTATAGTTCGAATGAGAGGTCAAAAAATGAGTTTTGTGATCAAAAGGTCCAATGTCTAGTTCTTTAACATTTTTCAGAGGGACTCGAGTTTTACCTCGTTGAGAGCGCACAGGAACCAACTTGAATTTAGGTTGTGTTGGTTCGGAAACTGGTTCCTCAGCCACCGGACGTTTGCCTTTGGAGGAGCTAGGCTTTGAAGAAGTAGGTTTTGAGGAGCCAGGTTTGGAAGGCGTCGTGTTTGGTGGTGGCGTCGGCTTGGCAGGGGCAGGGTATCTGGGAGTAATTTTGGTTCGAGCCATGGGATCACAGCGAGGAGGAGAGGTAGGAGGAGAAGGAGAGGGTGTGAAGGTTTGGTTGTGAGAGTTGATGGCTTGGTGGAGTGCTTGAGGATTTTCTCACGAGGAGGCCTTTTAGCAATAGTTTTTGTTCATACCCCAGGTCAAGATGTCTGACCCGGGATGTTCTACTGACAAGACGACCGACCTCTTTAGGTCAGACCGTTCGACCTCTTTTCAAAGAGTTTGGCCAAATCACCAGGAAAAGCCCAATAAGGGCCCAACAGAGGAACAAGACCCAAAATCCTAAGGCAGCCCAAGCCCCTAGAGATAAGGGCGGTTCCCTTGAAGATAAGATGACCTCGCTCAAAGATAGGATAAGATATGATAACTAACTTATCTTATCTAAAGAAGGTCACTCCACACCTCTATAAATACACTGGAGCACCCAGGTATAACTCATACTCTGATTCTACTAAAAAACCTGCTTAATACCTTGCTAACTTATGCATTGGAGTCCCTTGCAGGTACCCTCCACCTTTCGGTGACAAAGGATCAGCTGCATCACCAGTTCAACTGATCGGACGCGGTAGCTCCGGCCACCACCTACACGCCAGACGCGTCATCTCCGACCAGCACTGAAGATCTCGACCGTGATCGACCTACGGTTTCAGGTAACACTCAGAACATTGGCGCCGTTGCCGTGGACCTGGAAGTCATCCTATCACCATGGCGGAAGACTATGACAATGGCCACGATTTAGATCTAGAAGATAGAACGCCGCACAAAAACGCGGACACTACACCAAAAGATACCCCGGAATCTAACGGGGACAAAAACTCACCAAACCCGGGAGCGATAAAGGCGCTTCAAGATCGTTTAAAGCAACTCAAAAAAGAAGCCCAACATCAGCGAGAAGCTGGGGGGACAAAAACTCACCAAACCCGGGAGCGATAAAGGCGCTTCAAGATCGTTTAAAGCAACTCAAAAAAGAAGCCCAACATCAGCGAGAAGCTGGGAAAGATCTACAAAGGGAGATAAGGCGACACCGGGAATTAGAAGATAAACTTCTAAAACTCGAAGCCGATCTCAAAGCCAAAGCTACTCGATCCACCCATGAGGACAGCTCTCGCAAGGATCAAGATCCTTTCACTAGGGAGATCATGAAGACCAAAATCCCTAAGGACTTTAACCTCCCGGATATGACTTTGTACGATGGCACTACAGATCCCGGCCATCATTTTAGCAATTTTAGAAGTAGAATGTACCTTACCGACGTCTCAGATACAGTTCGCTGCAAAGCCTTTCCAACTACTTTAACGAAAACAGCAATTAGATGGTTCGACAATCTACCTCTTAAGTCCATCTCAAGCTTCGACGACTTAGCCAAGAAGTTTCTGGCCAGATTCTCCATCCAAAAAGATAAGGCTAAACACGCCCCAAGTCTGTTAGGAATCAAGCAAGGAGATCGGGAAAGTCTTCGCAGTTACATGGAAAGATTCAACAAAACATGCCTGGACATACAAAGCCTACCAACAGAGGCCGCCATTATGGGCCTCATCAATGGCCTGCGAGAAGGACCTTTTAGCCAGTCTATATCGAAAAAATACCCTACATCTCTGAACGAAGTGCAAGAACGAGCCTGAAAAAATACCCCCAGCTCGACCACTCAAAGGCAAAAAAGGAGGAGGAAATTGGACCGAATATTGTGAATACCATCGAATCCGTGGGCATTCCACCAACGAATATTTCGACTTAAAGAATGTCATAGAAAAGCTAGTAAGAGAAGGGAAATTAGATCGGTACCTGGCCACCCGGGACGATGAACAAAGAAAAAGAAGAAGGGACGAAGATGTCGGACGAATCGAGCGATCACCTCGTACACCAGAAAGACACGTCCACATGATACACGGTGGATTTGCGGGAGGAGGAATCTCCAAATCATCTCGCAAAAGATATCTTAAAGAAGTATATCATGTTGAGGGGAAGGAGGAAGCGCCCGACACCCCCGCAATTACCTTCACCAAAGAAGATGCATCCGATATCATCTCAGGACACGACGATCCCATGGTCATCACTATCATCTTGGCAAACGCAAATCCCCATCGCACACTGATAGACTAAGGGAGCTCCGCCGACATCCTGTTCAAAAACGCCTTCGACAAGCTCGGCCTGGACAAAAAAGAACTTAGAGCATACCCAAACAGCCTTTTCGAATTGGGAGACACCCCAGTTCAACCACTGGGATACATCCCACTACACACAACCTTCGGAAAAGGAAACCAGTCAAGAACATTCAAGATAGACTACATCGTGGTCGACGTGAGTTCAGCCTACAACGCCTTAATAGGTCAGACAACCTTGAATCAGCTCGGCGCAATAGTCTCGACTCCACATCTATGCATGAAATTCCCAAATCCAGAAAGGATAGCTACAATAAAAACAGACCAGAAGATGGCGCGTCGCTGTTACAACGAAAGTCTAAACCTCAGAGACAGAGGAGAAGAGTTCCACATAATCGAACTCGGTGGAGTTCAGAAGTGGGAAGAACTCCGCCCACAACCCGAAGGTGAAGTAGAGAAAGTCCATATCGGAGACATCTCGAATAAAACAACCAATATTGGTACGATCTTAAAAGGAGACATAAAAGAATCACTCGTACAGTTCTTACGAGATAACGTCGACCTCTTTGCATGGAAGGCTGCAGACATGCCAGGCATAGACCCCAAGTTAATGTGCCACAAGTTGGCGGTCTACCCAGGATCTCGGCCAGTACAACAGAGACAAAAAAAGCTCGGACCAGAACGATCCCAAGCTGTAGAAGAGCAGATACAAGCTCTACTGGAGGCAGGATTCATAAGAGAAGTCAAGTACCCACTATGGCTAGCTAACGTCGTCTTAGTAAAAAAATCAAATGGGAAGCAGCGAATGTGCACTGACTACACTGATCTCAATAAAGGCTGCCCAAAAGATCCTTATCCACTCCCAAGTATCGCCGCTCTGGTAGATGCCTCCTCCGGATATAAATACCTCTCATTTATGGACGCATATTCGGGATACAATCAAATCCCAATGTATCCACCTGACCAAGAAAAAACTTCATTCTTAACCACAAAAGCAAACTACTGCTACATCGTCATGCCCTTTGGTCTTAAAAACGCGGGAGCTACTTATCAGAGATTAATGAATAAGGTCTTTACGGATCACATCGGAAAAATCATGGAAGTCTATGTGGACGACATGTTAATAAAGACACAAAGTGAAGAGACGCTATTGTCCGACCTGACCCAAGTATTCGACATTATAAGAAGGCATGGCATGCGACTCAATCCTGCAAAATGCACCCTCGCAGTAGAAGCTGGCAAATTCTTGGGTTTTATGCTCACACAAAGAGGAATCGAGGCAAACCCGGATAAATTTTGGGCCATACTCGACATGAAGAGCCCGACTTGTGTCAAAGAGGTACAACAACTCAACGGGAGGTTGGCAGCCTTGTCCAGATTTCTAGCCGGATCAGCAATAAGATCTTTCCCCTTCTACGCCACTCTAAGGAAGGGAAAGAAGTTTGAATGGACACCGGAGTGCGAGCAAGCCTTCCAAGATTTCAAAAGATTCCTGGAACAACCACCTATCTTAACTCGGCCACGGGAAGGAGAACCACTCATGCTGTACTTCGCGGTGGGAAGCCGGGCAGTAGCCTCAGCACTAGTTTGAGAAGACGACAGCAGGCAACAACCCGTATACTTCATCAGTAAAGCATTACAGGGATCCGAGCTGAACTATCAAAAAATAGAAAAATTTGCCTATGCTCTCATACTAACATCTCGACGACTTCGTCCATATTTCCAAGCTCACACCATTAGGGTTCGGACCAACCAGCCCATAAAAGGGATTTTGCAGAAAATAGACCTAGCAGGCAAAATCTTGCAATGGGCAATCGAGTTGTCCGAATTCGACCTTCAATACGAGGCTCGGACAGAATCACAATACCTGGCCAACTTCATTGCAGAATTTACAGACACCCCAAAAATCCCCACAGAATGGAAAAGGAGGCAAAGAGGTTAAAACGGGAGGCACAACACTACACTATCATAAACAACACTCTATACAAAAGAGGGATTTCAATACTGTTCCGAGGGTTACCTGAAACTGTAGGTTGATCTCGGATGAGATCTTCTGTACTGGTCAGAGCCGACGTGTCCGGCTGGTGGATGGCGGCCGGGGCTGGTGGATGGCGGCCGGGGCTGGTGGATGGCGGCCGGGGCTGGTGGATGGTGGCCGGAGCTGGTGCGTCCGACTTGTTGGACTGATGGTGCTGCTGATCCTCTGTCACTGAAGGGTGGAGGTACCTCCAAGGGACTCCGATGCTTAAGTTAGCAAGGGTATTAAGCAGGTTTTTAGTAGAATCAGAGTATGAGTTATACCTGGGTGCTCCAGTGTATTTATAATAGTGTGGGATGACCTTCTTAAATAAGATAAGTTAGTTATCTTATCTTATCTTATCTTTTGGCGAGGTCATCTTATCTTCAATGGAACCGCCCTTATCCTTTATAGGCTTGGGCTGCCTTTGGATCTGGGTCGTATCCCTTGAGTTGGGCCCTTTTTGGGCTTTCCTGTCGATTTGGCCGAGCTCTTTTAGAAAGAGGTCGGATAGTCTGACCTGAAGAGGTCGGTCGCTTTGTCTCCAATCATCCCAGGTCGGATAGCTCGACCCTGGGTATGAACAGTGCCCCTGCTTGAGCTCGGTCTTTCTCTAGTGAAGCCAAACTCAAGCATTTTGTCGATTCCTTTCTTTGTAGAGCCTTTTTTGAATGTGGAACGTTTTCCTTTAAAAGCGCGCGCTTTTATATCGGTGCTTTGGGAACGTGCAAGGGTTTAATACCCTTATTAATTAGCTTTAAATGCCCCGTTTTCCTTGGTTTTTATTTTGAATTTTGCCATCAGAAACGATTTCTCTTCTTCATTTTCTTTGTAACTTCTCCCTTTACTCTCTTATTTTCTGTTTTCCCTAGAGTTCACAGTTTCTTCCTGCGATGCCTGCTCTACTACCGCTTTTTGTGGAAGAGGAGTGATTCTGGATTTCTCCTTCAGTCTTCTTCTGGTGAATTTTTTTTTCGTTCGAGGGGTGACTCTGTCGCTTCTGCTCTTCAGCTTTCTTTCGAGGTTTTCTCCTATTTTCCAGGTTCGGTTTTTCTTCCTTTTTCTTTCCGCGTCAATTTTTCATGTCTGATTTTGAGAAAGCTTTGATTTTTGCTTGGAGAAAGTTTGGATCTTTCTGCTTTTACTACGCCTGATTGCTGCGTGTTCTAGAGTTTCTTCGTCTTTTGTGTGAACTTTTTTGCTTTTCCTATTGCTTGATGCTTTTGGGGCTTTTGCATGTTATCACCATTTCTGCTTGTGCTTTCGATGATGGTTTTTGCTTGATTCTGAAAAAGGTTGTGTCTTTGACGATTTTCTGCTTGGCATTTTTGATGTTGACAATGCTCTTTGCTGGTAGACTGTAGAAAGATAGTGGCTTTGATGACTTTTTGTGTTTTTACTTTCCTTTTTCGAAACGTTTGTTTATTTGAAATCTTCTTTTCTTGTTTGAAAGATGCCGGAAGTAAGCTGTAGATTTTTCCTGAAACCTTGCTTTGTTACTGCCTCCAAAGGATGCCCCAGGACTTTGGTTTGAGTCTTGGGGTTTTCCTTTTCTGTTTGTTCGCCTGTATCATATTAGTCGAGTTGTTTTGCCCCTCGTCCGAGATGTTTTTTAGTAATCCAATCTTCTTTTCTTATTGTAGGATTAGTTGGCCTAATGTCTTCTCGCAATAACGTTGTAGAGATATCTTCCAAAGTTTCCGAGGGGATGTCCGATTGGCTGGACTCCCTTGCCTTAATGTGTGTCTCTGTCGTGGACGCTGAATTTTGTGTAGAGCTGAGGAAACATCATAGGATTTGTGGTAACAGTGCCCGGGAGAGGGATTATGAGCTTGTAGCTCTCGACTCTGACGAGAGGGTTTGTTTTTCTACTTTCGTTGAGGGGGAGCGTCCCTTCTTCTATGCCTATGAATATTTCTTCAGCCAGTTGGACATTACTTTTCCTTTTACTGCTTTCGAGACCGACTTGTTGTGGTTGTGTAACATTGCCCCATCCCAGCTTCACCCGAATTCCTAGGGTTTTATTAAGATCTTTCAGCTGCTTTGCCAAGAGTTAGGCGTAACTCCTTCTCAGACTCTTTTCCTTTATCTGTTTGTCTCTGCCAAGCCTGGTGCCTCTTCCAAGAAGAAAGCTTCCTGGGTTTCTTTCAGGTCTGTCCAGGGCCATAAAGTTTTTGCCATGTATGATGAGTCTTTTAAGGATTTGAAGAATTACTTCTTTAGAGTTCGTGCTGTCGAGGGGGCCCGCCCCTTTTTTCTTGATGAAAATGATGAGCCTGCTTTCCCTTTAGAGTGGCAGAAGGATGTTAGGGTGTCTCGTTAAACATGGGAGATGCTTGAAGATTTGTGGGGGGAACTACCCCATCTTGATACAAAAAGGCTTTTGAGTGATCCGTCTCTGGTTCGGACTGTTTTGGTTACTGTCTGGCTTGTGTATGTATTTGTTTCTTAATTTGCTTCCTCTTGTTGTGATTGTAACCCTTTACTGTGGCTAATTCTGTTTTTGCAGAGATGTCAAAAAACAATGATTCCATGAAGGCCTTCAAAAAGGCAAGGAAGGTGGCTGCTGCTCAAAACATCTCGGCCAAGGCAGCCGGAGAGGGATCTTCTCAAGTTCAAGTGAAGCTTGATGATTGGATTTTTGATGGTTTAGAATTTCACAATTGAATTCTCGTTGCAAGTATAGTTTCTAAACCAACAATAATCCTTTCATACAAAAGATTGTTTGTCACAAGTAACAAACCCCTAAAATTAATAGCCGAAGTATTCAAACCTCGGGTCGTTCTCCCTAGGAATTACAATCAAGTGTCTTGTTATTGGTTAGAAATGTGTTTTGGGGTTTTGGATATGAAGCATGAAAGTAAATGGCAATGAAAATAAACTAACAACTATAAAAGGCTCTTGGCAAGGTATGAAAATTAGAAGTTCTATCCTAGTTATCCTTCTCAATTGTGATGAGAATTGTTCATTGCTACCACTTAGTTAACCCTTACTAAATAAAGGAAAGTCAAGTGGATGGATTGATTTGAGCCACAAGTTCTAGCCAACTCCCAAGGAAAGACTAGCTTTAGTGCACTCCAAACCAATTAGCAATCTCTCCAATTACCAATCAACAAAGGAATTAGATAACTCAAGTGTCACTAATTACTCTACCTAGGCCAAGAGGAACAAAATCTATACTATATCTAGAAGAGGCATTTCAACAAACACATAAAAGGCAATAAAAGTAAACAACATAAATTGCAAGAGTTAAAGAGAGATCTAACTACAAAGGCAAGAGATCAACAATAGAAAAGCAAAGAAGAACAATTATTATGAATTACCTCTTATTGAATTGCAAGAAAATGGAAGGAACAAAAGTAGATCTTCAACAAAACATAAGAACAACATAAAGGAAATTTCAACAAAAGAATAGAAGAAGATGAATGTAGCAACAAAGAATTGAGAGATAGAAGTGGAAGAAAGCAAAGATTAAAACCTAGATCTAAGAACTAATCCTAATCCTAATCCTAATTCTAGAGAGAAGTGAGAGCTTCTCTCTCTAGAAACTAATTCTAACTACTAAACTATGACTAATGGTAACTAACATCTAAAGTATGAAAAGTATGTAAAGTATGAAAAGTATGTAAAGTATGTAAAGTATGAAAAGTATGTAAAGTATGTTGATTCTCCCTTCAATCCTTGGCTTAAATAGCATCAGAAATGAGTTGGATTGGGCCCACAAGGCTTCTAAAATCGCTGGCCACGTTTTGCTTTAAGTGAACCAGGTGGCAGCAATGGCGCGTGCGCGTACTATGCGCGTACGCGCCACCATACGTGTAGCAACTATGGCAAATCTTATATCGTTTCGAAGCCCCGGATGTTAGCTTTCTAACCCAACTTGAACCGCATCATTTGGACCTCTGTAGCTCAAGTTATGGTCGTTTAAGTGCGAAGAGGTCGGCTTGACAGCTTTTCGGTTCTTTCATTTCTTCATGAGTTCTCCAACTTTTCATGCTTCTTTCTTCATTCCCTTGATCCAATATTTGCATCCTAAACCTTAAATCACTTAACAAACATATCAAGGCATCTAATGGAATCAAGGAGAATTAGATTTAGCTATTTTAAGACCTAAAAAGCATGTTTTCACTTTTAAGCACAATTAAAGGAGAAGTTATAAAACCATGCTATTTCAATGGATAAATGTGGGTAAAAGGTTATAAAATCCCCTAAAATCAATACAAGATAAACCCTACAAATGGGGTTTATCAAAGCCACCCATGCCGAGTTTTCCCGGGCCGAGGAAGGTGATTCCCACTCTTCGGGTTTGTCTGGCTGAGCCTCCACAGTCTTCTGCCGCTGCTTCTGGTGCTCCTCCCAACAAGAAGCAAAAAACAATTGAGCCTTTCAACCTTGATTCCCCTGATTGTGATGCGGTCGAGTTCGTAGATCAGCAAATCGGTCCTTATGGTGTCCTTCCTATGGATGACGTATCACTCCTTCACCATTTGGATTTTATAACTCGGAGCAGTATTAGGATGGCACATATGGGAGCTGCCCTGTACCGAACTGCTCAAAATCTTCCTCTCCATGCCACTAAAGCCTTTATGGAGGAGGCTAAATGGGAATTTGATCGGATGAAGGGCTTGAAGGAGGAGCTTGAAGTGAGGGTGGCCAAGCTGGATAAGGATCTGGAGAACGAAAAGGCGAGTTCCCTTTCTCTGGCGACTTCTGTGAGGCTGGCCGAGGACACGGCCCTGAGGCATAAAGACAACTATGTCACATCCTATCGGGAGGGAATGCGTCTGAAGGAGGAGTTGGAGAACGCCCGAGCTGATTACTCCGAGCTCCAGGGTCATCTTGTTGGTAGCATAAATGCTGCCTATGAGAACCTGAAGGAGCAGGTTCGGATTATTGCTCCCGAGGCCGACCTTACTCTCTTCAGCCTGGATAATGTTGTGAGGGATGGTAAGATTGTCCCTGATGACCAGGATGATGACGATGTTGAACCTCCCCCTGTGCCTTCTGCCAAAGTGTCAACCTCTTCAGTTCCTCCAGTTATGTCTGATCCGGATTGCCAGATTCTGAACCGGGATGATGGAACCGTAGATGCTGTGCCTATTCAGACTCGCCCTCCTTCTCCCCGTACTGATGCTGCCGAGAAAGCTCCCGATCTTTGCTGATTTCTCTTGGATATTTGTGTAAATAGCCCAGTTTGTGGGCTTTAAAACTCTTTATTTTGTTGTTTGAATATTTTGCTGATTGTTGGTACTCCTTCTAGTTGCTTGTTTAGCAACTTTTATTTTGCAAAAAACAGCAAGTAGTTTTCAATCTTTTGGGCCTGACCCTGAAGCTTGTTTAATATTGTATTTTATATCATGCTTGTTTGCGCTTGTCTTGGCACTTTCTAAGCTTTGGAAGTCTCCTTGCTGCTCAGCCTCTTTGGATTTCTTTGTACTTATGTTTGTAGCTTGGATCCTTTGAGGTCGTGGCTGTGTGGGTCCAACTTGTTTTTCGGTTTTCTTTCTCTTGCTTATATTTCTAGCAATCCATAACCGATTTCTTTACGTTGGTCCTCTTTCCAGTTATTTTTGTAGTCCTCTTTCTTGGACCTTTACCAGGTCTCTTTCAGGGACTACTTTTATAACTTGTTTGTGGGAGACCAACTTCTTTACGTCGTCCTTTTCTAAGTTATTTTTATAATCCTCTTTCTTGGACCTTTGTCAAGTCTCTTTCAGGGATTACTTTTATAACTTGTTCGTAGGAGGCCGACTTCTTTACGTCGTCCTTTCTAAGTTATTTTTGCAATCCTCTTTCTTAGACCTTTGTTAGGTCTCTTTCAGCGATTACTTTTATAACTTGTTTGTAGGAGGCCGACTTCTTTACGTCGTCCTTTTCTAAGTTATTTTTGTAATCCTCTTTCTTGGACCTTTGTCAGGTCTCTTTCAGGGATTACTTTTATAACTTGTTTGTAGGAGGCCGACTTCTTTACGTCGTCCTCTTCTAAGTTATTTTTGTAATCCTCTTTCTTGGACCTTTGTCAGGTCTCTTTCAGGGATTACTTTTATAACTTGTTTGTAGGAGGCCGACTTCTTTACGTCGCCTCTTCTAAGTTATTTTTGTAATCCTCTTTCTTGGACCTTCGTCAGGTCTCTTTCAGGGATTACTTTTATAACTTGTTTTTGTAGGAGACCGACTTCGTCCTGTCAATCTCTTCTAAGTTATAGCAATTCCTCTTTCATAGGGTTGGCCAGACCTCTTTCCAGAATTTGCTGATAACTTGGGTTGACTTGGTCCGACTTTTTAGTGTCGGCCAGTCTTTTAAGTTATTATTTAGCAATCCATAAGACCTCGTCAGGTTCTTTTTCTGGATCACTTTCGATAACTTCTTGCATTATTCTGTGTTCATCTTTGCCGATTTGTAGAAGGTGGTTTCTATCTTTGTTTGGTCGACCTTTAGATGAATCGCGTTTTCATCTCTATTGGTCTTTATCGTGATCGTGCAGTGAATCTGTTTTTCACTTTCTGCCGATCTGTTGCTTTATAATCGGACGATGAATGCTTCAGATTAATGCGTCTTGAGAATTTGTAGAATATCTAAAATATATTTTATTCAAAAGAAAGTGCAAATATATACATGCGGGAGTTTTTCATCCCTTTAAGTCGGATAATTTCTGAATCTCAACTTGGTGCCTCATTAAAAAACCTTTTCAGGAAAAAGAGTGCATCCTATGATGAGATCTTTTACCTTCTCTAGCTATAGTACCTTCTTAGGTTGCAGGCGTGCCATGATCTGGGAAGCTCTCGTCCATCGAGTTCGGACAGTCTGTAGTAGCCCTTCCCAAGTACTTCTATGACTCGGTAGGGTCCTTTCCAGTTTGCTGCCAGCTTTCCTTCTCCGGGTCGAGTTGTTCCAATATCATTTCGGATTAGGATGAGATCATTCTCAGCGAAACCTCTTGGCACTACCTTTTGATTATATCTGGAAGCCATTCGACGTTTTAGCGCTTCTTCCCTGATCCGAGCTCTTTCTTGGATTTCCGGAAGTAGGTCGAGCTCTTCTCTTTGAAGTTGAGAGTTGGCTTGTTCATTGTAGTGGACCACTCTAGGGGACCCTTCCTCGACCTCTACTGGGATCATTGCCTCCACTCCGTACGCTAATCGAAATGGTGATTCGTTTGTGGTGGAATGTGGTGTTGTTCGATATGCCCATAGGACTTGTGGAAGTTCTTCGGCCCAAGCTCCCTTTGCTTCTTGCAGTCTCTGTTTCAGCCCAGCCAATATGACTTTGTTGGCCGCTTCGGCTTGTCCATTGGCTTGGGGATGTTCGACGGATGTGAACTGGTATTTTATATTCAAGTCGGCTACTAATTTTCTGAAGCCTGCATCTGTGAATTGGGTGCCATTGTCTGTGGTGATGGAGTATGGGACCCCGAACCTTGTGACAATGTTCCTATATAGGAATTTCCGGCTTCTTTGAGCAGTGGCGTTGGCTAGGGGCTCTGCCTCGATCCATTTTGTGAAATAGTCTACTCCTACTATGAGGAATTTGACTTGTCCTGATCCCTGGGGAAAGGGTCCGAGAAGATCGAGTCCCCACTTTGCAAATGGCCAAGGTGAGGTCACGCTGATGAGCTTTTCTGGCGGGGCGATGTGAAAGTTGGCATGTTTCTGACATGGTGGACATGTCTTTACAAATTCTGTAGCTTCCTTTTGTAAAGTTGGCTAATAAAATCCCGCCCGGAGTATCTTTTAGGTGAGAGCTTGCGCTCTGAGATGGTTGCCACAAATGCCGCTGTGTACTTCCTCCAAGACTTCCCTTGTATTGGAGGTCGGTACACATTTTAATAATGGTATTGAGATCCCTCTTTTGTACAGGGTTTTGTTTAAGATAGTGTAGTACTGTGCCTCCCTTTTTAACCTCTTTGCCTCATTTTCATCTGTGGGGAGTGCTTCTGTTTTGAGGTAGTTAATTATGGGGGTCATCCATCCTTGATCCCGAACTGTTATGGCTAGGACTTTTTCTTCTTCCGATATTGATCGGTTCTGTAGTATTTCCTGGATGAGGCTTCTATTGTTGCCCCCTGGTTTGGTGCTGGCTAGTTTTGAGAGTGCGTCAGCTCGGGCATTTTGTTCACGGGGTATGTGGCGGATCTTATATTCCCCGAGTTGTCCAAGTTGTTCCTTGGTTTTATCCAAATATTTTTTCATGGTAGGATCTTTGGCTTGATAGCTCCCTGTTATTTGTGAGGTGACGACTTGTGAATCGCTGAAGATGTTGAGTTTTTGAGCTCCAACCTCCTTAGCTAGCTTCAAACCAGCTAGTAACGCTTCGTACTCCGCCTGGTTGTTTGAGGCTGGGAATCCAAAATTGAGGGAAAGCTCAAGTTGGGTTCCTTGGTTGCTTTCGATTATCACACCTGCGCCGCTTCCGGTTTTATTTGAGGAACCGTCTACGTATATATTCCACTCTAGGGGGGGTCTCCGGGGTGTCTGTAAATTCTGCAATGAAGTCGGCTAGGTATTGTGATTTAGTGGCTGTCCGTGCCTCGTATTGGAGGTTGAACTCGGACAACTCAATTGCCCATTGTAGGATTCTTCCTGCTAGATCTGTCTTCTACAATATCCTCTTTATGGGCTGGTTGGTCCGAATCCTAATGGTGTGGGCCTGGAAGTACGGGCGAAGTTGTCGAGATGTTACTATGAGAGCGTAGGAAAACTTCTCTATTTTTTGGTAGTTTAGCTCGGATCCTTGTAGTGCTTTACTGATAAAGTACACGAGTTGTTGCCCACTGTCGTCTTCTCGAACTAGTGCTGAGGCTACCGCTCGATTCCCCACCACGAGGTATAATATGAGTAGTTCCCCTTCTCGTGGTCGAGATAGGATGGGTGGCCGTCCTAGAAATTTTTTGAAATCTTGGAAGGCTTGTTCGCACTCCGTTGTCCATTCGAAGTTCTTTCCTTTCCTTAAAGTAGCATAGAAAGGAAGGGATCTTATCGCTGACCCTGCTAGAAATCTGGACAAGGTTGCCAATCTCCCGTTGAGTTGTTGTACCTCTTTGACACAAGTTGGGCTCTTCATGTTGAGTATGGCCTGGTATTTATCTGGATTTGCCTCGATTCCTCTTTGTGTGAGCATAAAACCCAAGAATTTGCCTGCTTCTACTGCAAAAGTGCATTTTGCCGGATTGAGTCACATGCCATGCTTCCGTATAGTGTCGAACACTTGGACCAAGTCGGACAATAATGTCTCTTCACTTTGTGTCTTTATCAACATGTCATCCACGTAGACCTCCATAATTTTTCCGATGTGGTCTGAGAAGACCTTGTTCATTAGCCTTTGATAAGTAGCTCCGGCATTCTTAAGACCAAAAGGTATTACGATGTATCAATAGTTCGCTTTGGGTGTTAAAAATGAGGTTTTTTCTTGATCCGGTGGATACATTGGGATTTGATTGTACCCAGAATATGTGTCCATAAACGAGAGATACTTATATCCAGATGAGGCATCTACTAGAGCGTCGATGCTTGGGAGTGGATAAGGATCTTTTGGGCAGGCTTTGTTGAGGTCAGTATAGTCGGTGCACATTCGCCACTTCCCATTTGATTTTCTCACCAAGACGACGTTTGCTAGCCATAGTGGGTACTTAACTTCTCTTATGAATCCTGCCTACAGTAGTGGTTGCACCTACTCTTCCACATCTTGGGACCGTTATGGCCCAAGTTTTCTTCGTCTTTGCTGTACCGGCCGAGATCCTGGATAGACTGCCAACTTGTGGCTCATCAGTTCGGGATTTATGCCTGGCATGTCGGCGGCTTTCCATGCAAAGAGGTCGACATCATCCCGTAGGAACTGTACGAGTGATTCTTTTGCTTCTCCATTTAGAATCGTGCCGATATTAGTTAAGTTGTCCGAGGTGTCTTCGATCTGAACTTTCACTACCTCTCCTTCGGGTTGTGGACGAAGTTCTTCTCGCCTCTGAACTCCGCCAAGTTCAATTGTGTGGAACTCTTCGCCTTTGCCTCTGAGGTTTAGACTCTCGTTATAACAGTGGCGCGCCATCTTTTGATCTGCTTTTATTGTAGCTATCCCTTCTGCAGTTGGGAATTTCATGCATAGATGTGGAGTTAAAACTATTGCGCCGAATTGGTTTAATGTTGTCCGACCTATTAAGGCATTGTAGGCTGAGCTTACGTCGACCACGATGTAGTCTATCTTGAGTGTTCTGGATTGGTTCCTGGTGTGCGAAATTGTGATCACTACTTTTCACAACTCAAATAATCCCTAGTAATGGCCCCAAGAACTTGGTGCTCACTACCATGGCATAAACACAACTTTGCACAACTAACCAGCAAGTGCACTGGGTTGTCCAAGTAATAAACCTTACGCGAGTAAGGGTCGATCCCACGGAGATTGTTGGTATGAAGCAAGCTATGGTCACCTTGTAAATCTTAGTCAGGCAGACTCAAATGGGTATAGATGATGAATAAAACATAAAGATAAAGATAGAGATACTTATGTATATCATTGGTGAGAGCTTCAGATAAGCGTATGAAGATGCCTTCCCTTCCGTCTCTCTGCTTTCCTACTGTCTTCATCCAATCCTTCTTACTCCTTTCCATGGCAAGCTTATGCAAGGGTTTCACCGTTGTCAATGGCTACCTCCCATCCTCTCAGTGGAAATGTTCAACGCACCCTGTCACGGCACGGCTATCCATCTGTCGGTTCTCGTTCAGGCCGGAATAGAATCCATTGATTCTTTTGCGTTTGTCACTAATGCCCCGCCTACTAGGAGTTTGAAGCACGTCACAGTCATTCAATCATTGAATCCTACTCAGAATACCACAGACAAGGTTAGACCTTCCGGATTCTCTTGAATGCCGCCATCAGTTCTTGCCTATACCACGAAGACTCTGATCTCACGGAATGGCTGGCTCGTTTGTCAGGCGAGCACTCGGTTGTCAGGCGATCAACCATGCATCGTGTATCAGGAATCCAAGAGATAAACACTAGAGCCTTGATTGCTTGTAGAACAAAAGTGGTTGTCAGTCACTTTGTTCATAGGTGAGAATGATGATGAGTGTCACGGATCATCACATTCATCAAGTTGAAGAACAAGAGATATCTTGGACAAAGAACAAGCGGAATTGAATAGAAGAACAACAGTAATTGCATTAATACTCGAGGTACAGCAGAGCTCCACACCTTAATCTATGGTGTGTAGAAACTCCACCGTTGAAAATAGATAAGAACAAGGTCTAGGCATGGCCGAATGGCCAGCCTCCCAAAGTGAGTTCAATCATAAAAACATGATCAAAAGCTATCAAATACAATAGTAAAAGGTCCTATATATAGAGAACTAGTAGCCTAGGGTGTACAGAGATGAGTAAATGACATAAAAATCCACTTCTGGGCCCACTTGGTGTGTGCTTGGGCTGAGCAATGAAGCATTTTCGTGTAGAGACTCTTCTTGGAGTTAAACGCCAGCTTTTATGCCAGTTTGGGCGTTTAACTCCCATTTTGGTGCCAGTTCTGGCGTTTAACGCTGGGAATTCTGAGGGTGACTTTGAACGCCGGATTGGGCCATCAAATCTTGGGCAAAGTATGGACTATTATATATTGCTGGAAAGCCCAGGATGTCTACTTTCCAACGCCGTTGAGAGAGCGCCAATTGGGCTTCTGTAGCTCCAGAAAATCCACTTCGAGTGCAGGGAGGTCAGAATCCAACAGCATCTGCAGTCCTTTTCAGTCTCTGAATCAGATTTTTGCTCAGGTCCCTCAATTTCAGCCAGAAAATACCTGAAATTACAGAAAAACACACAAAATCATAGTAAATTCCAGAAAAGTGAATTTTAACTAAAAACTAATAAAAACATACTAAGAACTCAACTAAAACTACTAAAAACATACTAAAAACAATGCCAAAAAGCGTACAAATTATCCGCTCATCACAACACCAAACTTAAATTGTTGCTTGTCCTCAAGCAACTGAAGATCAAATAAGATAAAAAGAAGAGAATATGCAATGAACTCCAAAAACATCTATGAAGATCAGTATTAATCAGATGAGCGGGGCTTTTAGCTTTTTGCCTCTGAATAGTTTTGGCATCTCACTCTATCCTTTGAAATTCAGAATGATTGGCTTCTTTAGGAACTCAGAATCCAGATAGTGTCATTGATTCTCCTAGTTAAGTATGATGATTCTTGAACACAGCTACTTATTGAGTCTTGGCCGTGGCCCAAAGCACTCTGTCTTCCAGTATTACCACCGGATACATACATGTCACAGACACATAATTGGGTGAACCTTTTCAGATTGTGACTCAGCTTTGCTAGAGTCCCCAATTAGAGGTGTCCAGGGTTCTTAAGCACACTCTTTTTGCCTTGGATCACAACTTTATTTCTTTCTTTTTTCTTTCTTTTTCTTTTTCTTTCTTTTTTTTTCGCTTTTTCTTCTCTTTTTTTTTGTATTCACTATTTTTTCTTGCTTCAAGAATCATTTTTATAATTTTTCAGATCCTCAGTAACATGTCTCCTTTTTCATCATTCTTTCAAGAGCCAACATTCATGAACCACAAATTCAAAAGACATATGCACTGTTTAAGCATACATTCAGAAAACAAAAGTGTTGCCACCACATCAAAATAATTAATCTGTTATAAAATTCAAAATTCATGCAATTCTTCCCTTTTTCAATTAAGAACATTGTTTATTTAAGAAAGGTGATGGATTCATAGGACATTCATAACTTTAAGGCATAGACACTAAGACACTAATGATCATAAGACACAAACATAAACAAACATAAGCATGAAAAATTCGAAAAACAGTAAAATAAAGAACAAGGAGATTAAAGAACGGGTCCACCTTAGTGATGGCGGCTTGTTCTTCCTCTTGAAGATCTTATGGAGTGCTTGAGCTCCTCAATGTCTCTTCCTTGTCTTTGTTGCTCCTCTCTCATGATTCTTTGATCTTCTCTAATTTCATGGAGGAGAATGGAGTGTTCTTGGTGCTCCACCCTTAGTTGTCCCATGTTGGAACTCAATTCTCCTAGGGAGGTGTTTAGTTGCTCCCAATAGCCTTGTGGAGGAAAGTGCATCCCTTGAGGCATCTCAGGGATCTCATGATGAGAGGGGTCTCTTGTTTGCTCCATCCTTCTCTTAGTGATGGGCTTGTCCTCATCAATGAGGATGTCTCCTTCTATGTTGAATCGGCTTTCCTCTTGAATCTCTCTTCCATTGGGCGCCCTCTTCACAAAGGTCTATGAGGACTTGGTCCAACCTTTGATCAAAGTTGACCCTTTTTCATGGCCACAACTTCATAGAAGTGGTCTTGATGCACCCTTGAGATGAATCTCTCCATCTCCCATGACTCGGAGGTGGAAGCTTTTGCCTTCCCTTTCCTCTTTCTACAGGTTTCTCCGGCCTTAGATGCCATAAATGGTTATGGAAAAACAAAAAGCAATGCTTTTACCACACCAAACTTAAAAGGTTTGCTCGTCCTCGAGCAAAAGAAGAAAGAAGAGAGTAGAATAAGAAGAAATGAGGAAGAAGGGAATGGCTTTGTGTTCGGCCAAAGAGGGGGAGAAGTGGTGTTTGGGTTGTGTGAAAATGAAGGAGTGAAGAGGGGTTTATATAGGAGAGTGGGGCTTATGGTTCGGTCATGTATGGGTGGGTTTGGGAGGGAAAGTGCTTGGATGGATGTGAGTGGTGAAGAGAAAGATGGGATTTGATAGGTGAGGGGTTTTTGGGGAAGAGGTGTTGAGGTGATTGGTGAATGGGTGAAGAAGAGAGAGAGTGGTGGGGTTGGTGGGGATCCTGTGGGGTCCACAGATCCTGAGGTGTTAAGGAAAAGTCATCCCTGCACCAAATGGCATGCAAAATCACGTTTTGAGCCAATTCTGGCGTTAAACGCCGGGCTGGTGCCCATTTCTGGCGTTTAACGCCAGGTTCTTGCCCTTTCCTGGCATTTAACGCCAGTCTGGTGCCCCTTTCTGGCGTTAAACGCCCAGAATGGTGCCAGACTGGGCGTTAAACGCCCAACTGCTAGCCTCACTGGCGTTTAAACGCCAGTGACTTCTCCTCCAGGGTGTGCTGTTTTTCTTCCTGTTTTTCATTCTGTTTTTGCTTTTTTAATTAATTTTGTGACTTCTCATGATCATCAACCTACAAAAAACATAAAATAACAAAGGAAAATGGATAAAATATAACATTGGGTTGCCTCCCAACAAGCGCTTCTTTAATGTCAGTAGCTTGACAGAGGGCTCTCATGGAGCCTCACAGATACTCAGAGCAATGTTGGAACCTCCCAACACCAAACTTAGAGTTTGAATGTGGGGGTTCAACACCAAACTTAGAGTTTGGTTGTAGCCTCCCAACACCAAACTTAGAGTTTGACTGTGGGGGCTCTGTTTGACTCTGATTTGAGAGAAGCTCTTCATGTTTCATCTCCATGGTGACAGAGGGATATCCTTGAGCCTTAAACACAAAGGATTCTTCATTCACTTGAATGATCAGTTCACCTCCATCAACATCAATCACAGCCTTTGCTGTGGCTAGGAAGGGTCTGCCAAGGATGATGGTTTCATCCATGCACTTCCCAGTCTCTAGGACTATGAAATCAGCAGGGATGTAATGGTCTTCAATCTTTACCAGAACATCCTCTACAAGTCCATATGCTTGTTTCTTTGAATTGTCTGCCATCTCTAGTGAGATTCTTGCAGCTTGTACCTCAAAGATCCCTAGCTTCTCCATTACAGAGAGAGGCATGAGGTTTACACTTGACCCTAAGTCACACAGAGCCTTCTTGAAGGTCATGGTGCCTATGGTACAAGGTATGGAAAACTTCCCAGGATCTTGTTTCTTTTGAGGTAATTTCTGCCTAGACAAGTCATCCAGTTCTTTGGTGAGCAAAGGGGGTTCATCCTCCCAAGTCTCATTTCCAAATAACCTGTCATTTAGCTTCATGATTGCTCCAAGGTATTTAGCAACTTGCTCTTCAGTGACATACTCATCCTCTTCAGAGGAAGAATACTCATCAGAGCTCATGAAAGGCAGAAGTAAGTCCAATGGAATTTCTATGGTCTCATTTTGAGCCTCAGATTCCCATGGTTCCTCATTGAGGAACTCAGAGGAGGTCAGTGCACGCCCATTGAGGTCTTCCTCAGTGGCGTTCACTTCCTCTCCTTCCTCTCCAAATTCGGCCATGTTGATGGCCTTGCACTCTCCTTTTGGATTTTCTTCTGTGTTACTTGGGAGAGTACTAGGAGGGAGCTCAGTAATTTTCTTGCTCAGCTGTCCCACTTGTGCCTCCAAATTCCTAATGGAGGACCTTGTTTCAGTCATGAAACTTTGAGTAGTCTTGATTAGATCAGAGACCATGGTTGCTAAGTCAGAGGGGTTCTGCTTAAAACTCTCTGTCTGTTGCTGAGAAGATGATGGAAAAGGCTTGCCATTGCTAAACCTGTTTCTTCCACCATTATTGTTGTTGAAACCTTGTTGAGGTCTCTCTTGATTCTTCCATGAGAAATTTGGGTGATTTCTCCATGAAGAATTATAGGTGTTTCCATAGGGTTCTCCTAGGTAATTCACCTCTTCCATTGAAGGGTTCTCAGGATCATAAGCTTCTTTCTCAGATGAAGCATCCTTAGTACTGCTTGGTGCATTTTGCATTCCAGACAGACTTTGAGAGATCAAATTGACTTGTTGAGTCAATATTTTATTCTGAGCCACTATGGCATTCAGAGTGTCAATCTCAAGAACTCCTTTCTTCTGACTAGTCCCATTGTTCACAGGATTCCTTTCAGAAGTGTACATGAATTGGTTATTTGCAACCATTTCAATTAGCTCTTGAGCCTCTGTAGGCGTCTTCTTCAGATGAAGAGATCCTCCAGCAGAGCTATCCAAAGACATCTTGGATAGTTCAGAGAGACCATCATAGAAAATACCTATGATGCTCCATTCAGAAAGCATGTCAGAGGGACATTTTCTGATCAATTGTTTGTATCTTTCCCAAGCTTCATAGAGGGATTCACCATCCTTCTGTCTGAAGGTTTGGACTTCCACTCTAAGCTTACTCAATTTTTGAGGTGAAAAGAACTTTGCCAAGAAGGCATTGACTAGCTTTTCCCATGAGTCCAGGCTTTCTTTAGGTTATGAGTCCAACCATGTCCTAGCTCTGTCTCTTACAGCAAAAGGGAATAGCATTAGTCTGTAGACCTCAGGGTCAACCCCATTAGTCTTGACAGTGTCACAGATTTGCAAGAATTCAGCTAAAAACTGATGAGGATCTTCCAATGGAAGTCCATGAAACTTGCAATTCTGCTGCATTAGAGAAACTAATTGAGGCTTAAGCTCAAAGTTGTTTGCTCCAATGGCAGGGATAGAGATGCTTCTCCCATAGAAGTCGGGAGTAGGTGCAGCAAAGTCACCCAGCACCTTCCTTGCATCGTTGTTGTTTTCGGCTGCCATGGCTTCTTCTTCTTTGAGGATTTCTGTTAGGTCCTCTACAGAGAGTTGTGCCTTAGCTTATCTTAGCTTTCGCTTCAAGGTCCTTTCAGGTTCAGGGTCAGCTTCAACAAGAATGCCTTTGTCTTTGTTCCTGCTCATATGAAAGAGAAGAGAACAAGAAAATGTGGAATCCTCTATGTCACAGTATAGAGATTCCTTGAGGTGTCAGAGGAACAGAAAAATAGAAGAAAGAGGTAGAAAATTCGAACTTATCAAAGAAGATGGAGTTCGAATTTTGCATTAAGGAGTAGTGTTAGTCCATAAATAGAAGGAGGTGAGAAGAAGGGAAGTAATTTTTCGAAAATTAAGTAAAAGATTTTAAAAACATTTTGAAAAACACTAATCAATTTTCGAAAACCAAGAGTGGGAAAGAGATCAAGTGATGTTTGAAAAAGATTTTGAAATTAGAAATCAAAAAGATTTAATTGAAAACTATTTTGAAAAAGATGTGGTTAAGAAGATATGATTGGTTTTTTTTTAAAAAGATGTGATTGAGAAGATATGATTTGAAAAACATTTTAAAAAGATTTGATTTTAAAAATTAATGACTTGCCTAACAAGAAAAGATATGATTCAAACATTAAACCTTTCTCAACAGAAAAGGCAACATACTTGAAATGTTCAATCAAATCATTAATTGTTAGCAAGTATCTTTGAAAAAGGAAAGAAATTGATTTTGAAAACATTTGATTGAAAAGATATGATTTGAAAAAGATTTGATTTTGAAGAACTTTGAAAACTTAAAAAAAAATTGATTTGAAAAACAAAATCTTCCCCCTTGTGCCATCCTGGCGTTAAACGCCCAGAATGGTGCACATTCTGGCGTTTAACGCCCAAAACTCTACCCTTTTGGGAGTTAAACGCCCAACCAGGCACCCTGGCTGGCGTTTAAACGCCAGTCTGTCCTTCTTCACTGGGCGTTTTGAACGCCCAGCTTTTTCTGTATAATTCCTCTGCAGTATGTTCTGAATCTTCAATTCTCTGTATTATTGACTTGAAAAGACACAAATTAAAAATATTTTTGGATTTTTAATAATGAGGAATAATCAAAATGCAACTAAAATCAAATAACAATGCATGCAAGACACCAAACTTAGCAGTTTGTATACTATTAACACTAACAAAATGAGAATGCATATGAGAAACAACAAAACACTCAAGTCAATAGAATTCAAAGATCAAAACAAGGAAATCATCAAGAACAACTTGAAGATCAATGAAGACACATGCATGAATGCAAGAAGAACAGAAACATGCAATATTTTTGGATTTTTATGATTTTGCAAATTTTTTTTTTTGGATTTTTCGAAAATTATATGAAAATAGAAAACAAAGGTTTCAGAATTCTTACTTTGAGTTCCAGGAATCATTGCAATGCTAGTCTAAGACTCCGGTCCAGGAATTAGACATGGCTTCACAGCCAGCCAAGCTTTCAAAAAAAGCTTCGGTCAAAAAACTAGACATGGCCAATGGCCAGCCAAGCCTTAGCAGATCATTGCTCCAATAGCAAGATTGATAGAAATCAACAAGCTATTGTGATGATTAGTTGAAACCTCGGTCCAATAAGATTAGACATGGCTTCTCAGCCAGCCAGACTTCAACAGATCATCATGAAACTCTAGAATTCATTCTTAAGAACTCCGAAGAAAAATACCTAATCTAAGCAACAAGATGAACCGTTAGTTGTCCATACACAAAACAATCCCCGGCAACGGCGCCAAAAACTTGGTGTGCGAAATTGTGATCACTACTTTTCACAACTCAAATAATCCCTAGTAATGGCCCCAAGAACTTGGTGCTCACTACCATGGCATAAACACAACTTTGCACAACTAACCAGCAAGTGCACTGGGTCGTCCAAGTAATAAACCTTATGCGAGTAAGGGTCGATCCCACGGAGATTGTTGGTATGAAGCAAGCTATGGTCACCTTGTAAATCTTAGTCAGGCAGACTCAAATGGGTATAGATGATGAATAAAACATAAAGATAAAGATAGAGATACTTATGTATATCATTGGTGAGAGCTTCAGATAAGCGTATGAAGATGCCTTCCCTTCTGTCTCTCTGCTTTCCTACTGTCTTCATCCAATCCTTCTTACTCCTTTCCATGGCAAGCTTATGCAAGGGTTTCACCGTTGTCAATGGCTACCTCCCATCCTCTCAGTGGAAATGTTCAACGCACCCTGTCACGGCACGGCTATCCATCTGTCGGTTCTTGTTCAGGCCGGAATAGAATCCATTGATTCTTTTGCGTCTGTCACTAATGCCCCGCCTGCTAGGAGTTTGAAGCACGTCACAGTCATTCAATCATTGAATCCTACTCAGAATACCACAGACAAGGTTAGACCTTCCGGATTCTCTTGAATGCCGCCATCAGTTCTTGCCTATACCACGAAGACTCTGATCTCACGGAATGGCTGGCTCATTTGTCAGGCGAGCACTCGGTTGTCAGGCGATCAACCATGCATCGTGTATCAGGAATCCAAGAGATAAACACTAGAGCCTTGATTGCTTGTAGAACAAAAGTGGTTGTCAGTCACTTTGTTCATAGGTGAGAATGATGATGAGTGTCACGGATCATCACATTCATCAAGTTGAAGAACAAGTGATATCTTGGACAAAGAACAAGCGGAATTGAATAGAAGAACAACAGTAATTGCATTAATACTCGAGGTACAGTAGAGCTCCACACCTTAATCTATGGTGTGTAGAAACTCCACCGTTGAAAATACATAAGAACAAGGTCTAGGCATGGCCGAATGGCCAGCCTCCCAAAGTGAGTTCAATCATAAAAACATGATCAAAAGCTCTCAAATACAATAGTAAAAGGTCCTATATATAGAGAACTAGTAGCCTAGGGTGTACAGAGATGAGTAAATGACATAAAAATCCACTTCCGGGCCCACTTGGTGTGTGCTTGGGCTGAGCAATGAAGCATTTTCGTGTAGAGACTCTTCTTGGAGTTAAACGCCAGCTTTTATGCCAGTTTGGGCGTTTAACTCCCATTTTGGTGCCAGTTCCGGCGTTTAACGCTGGGAATTCTGAGGGTGACTTTGAACGCCGGATTGGGCCATCAAATCTTGGGCAAAGTATGGACTATTATATATTTCTGGAAAGCCCAGGATGTCTACTTTCCAACGCCGTTGAGAGCGCGCCAATTGGGTATCTGTAGCTCCAGAAAATCCACTTCGAGTGCAGGGAGGTCAGAATCCAATAGCATCTGCAGTCCTTTTCAGTCTCTGAATCAGATTTTTGCTCAGGTCCCTCAATTTCAGCCAGAAAATACCTGAAATTACAGAAAAACACACAAACTCATAGTAAAGTCCAGAAAAGTGAATTTTAACTAAAAACTAATAAAAACATACTAAGAACTCAACTAAAACTACTAAAAACATACTAAAAACAATGCCAAAAAGCGTACAAATTATCCGCTTATCAGTTCCCTTTTCCGAAGGTTGTTGATGCCAAGGCATCTTAGGCTAGTTTCACTAGCCTTTTTCTTTTATTTTTAGTTATTTTATGCATTTTCTTGAGCCTTAAGTAATCATTTGGGCCAAATAGTCATGCTTGTTTTAAATCATTCAAACATGAAGATTTTGATGCAAATTCCATGAGTTTTTAGTTATATTCCTTGAATGCTATGAATGGAAGAATTCTCATGAATTTTAGCAAGACTTTGATGCAGTGTTTGAATGATTTCAGGGAAGAAGAGGCTAGGCAAGGAAGCTACAAAATCAATAAAGGAAGCTTGAATATCACATGTGGAGTTTAAGCTCCAGTTTAAGCTTAAACTGGAGCTTAAACGCCAAAATCATGAAAGCTGAGAAATGCTGGAACTGGCGTTTAACCTCCAGTTTAACCTTAAACTGGAAGTTAAACGCCAGAATGAGAATTTCACCAAGGGAGCATTTCCACGTTTAACCTCCAGTTTAACCTTAAACTGGAGGTTAAACGCCAGAAGCAAGAGAGGCACCAGGAGCATTCCCACGTTTAACCTCCAGTTTAACCTTAAACTGGAGGTTAAACGTGTTCGACTATTTCTCTCCTCCAGGGTTGCCTTTTCATTTTCCACGTTTAACCTCCAGTTTAATCTTAAACTGGAGGTTAAACGTGTTCGACCCAATTGTGCCTCCAGGGAGTGCCAGCGTTTAAGCTCCAGTTTAAGCTTAAACTGGAGCTTAAACGTGTTATATGGAACAGCTTGACTATGCCTTCTTCAAACATAAATAACTTGAGCTACAAAACTCCAAATGAGGTGATTCAAAATGCATTGGAAAGAAGACATCTAGAGCTTTCCAAGCATATATGGCATGCATGGTGGATACTAAAAATTGAGGGAGAAAACAGCCCCGTAATGTGCATAGAAGAGCAGAGTACCAACATGCAATCAGGCCAGCTGACCTCTTCACCTTCCATGGAGTATAACTCGAGTTGTAGAACTCCAAATGATGCGCTTCCAGTTGCGTTAGAAAGCTGACATCCATAGCTTTCCAACGAGGTATAATAGTCTATATTTGGCATCAAATTGGCAAGGTTGACAAGAGAACAAAGTGACGACTCAAGAAAGGGGGGTGCAACGTTTGAGTGTAGTTTAATGGATCATTATCCTTTTTGGATCAATTATGTCACTCTACCCTTCAAGCAAGCAAGGCCCATCAACAACACCAAATCAAGGCCACAAGAATCATCTAGAATAGTTTAGTTTCATTTGATTGTAATTTGCTTTTAATTTCATTTTCATTTTGTAATTTAGGGAGCCTATTTAAAGGCCTTAGTTTCTGCATTTGAGGAGAGACTGGGGAAAAGGGGAATCCAGCCCCTGAGGGGGATACTTTTGAGACACTGGAGAACTTTTCATCAGTTTTGTAATTGAATTCTGAGCAATGAATCACTAAACCCCTTTCATTGGGTTAGAGAGCTCTATTGTAATTCAATGAATCAATAATAGTTTTATCTTCTTCTTCAATCTTTTCTCTTGAATTTTGTTAGAAAGCTTCTCGATCTAATTCCATTGGGTAGTTGTCTTGGGAAAGAAACTACCCATAATTGGAATCCTTCAGAACCTTGGGAAAGGAATGATGGATTCATGCTAGAGAAACTTTCTCACAGTGAATTGGATTGGGGTTTGGATGGATATTGTGACATGTAATCCTACCAAATTGTGGTTCATGAAACTGTGTGGTATAATCAGTGATCGAGCATCATCTTCTTATGAACATTTAAACCAAGGGATTGGGAATTGTTTGTTTTTAGAGAGAATTGGTGAGCCAAGGAATTGGGATCCAATCATATAAGATTGCCAAGCAAGATTCAATGAATGCATTGGTTGAGGAAGAGATGAAAATGTTTTGATTCGGAGATTTCAATATCTCCTGACCCCAATGAACTCCCCATCTCTGATCTACCTTTTCTATTTACATTCTGCAATTTCAATTCATGCAAATCCTCCCCAATTCCCTTTTAATTTCAGCAATTTACTTTCTCGCACCTTAATTCTCGCAATTTAAGTTTATGCAATTTAAATTCCTTGCAATTTACGTTTCCTGCCACATTTATTTTATGCAATTCACATCCAAAAGTTGATTCCGCTCAACTAAACAAACTTCTAATTCGAATTGCTCATTCAACCAATCCTTGTGGGATTCGACCTCACTCTATTGTGAGTTTTTACTTGACGATAACCGGTGCACTTGCCGGAAGGAATTTTGCCGATTGTGCAATTTCCTAAATCGTAGCATAACAAGTTTATGCAAGCATCAAGTTTATGGCGCCGTTGCCGGGGATTGGTTTTCGATTGACAATTCTCCAATTGGAAGTTAACTAGATTGAGCAATTTTTCTTTTCTTTTGTTAATAGTTTTTGTTTCAGTTTATTACTGCTAATTTCTGCAAATTTTAATTTGTTTTCTTTGCTTATTCACTTGTTAGCATACTAACCATTAGCTGTTTGTGATATTGCCTCACTATGGAATTTCCACTATCTTTGGATGAGTATTGTTTGAGACTGAGCACATTGCAAAAAAGAAAGGAGTATCCATCATCTTTTGGTCAATCAAAATTCATGAGAAACTCTCCACCACCACAGAATGATTCATGTTATTATGCTCATGGTGGGTGGGAGTATCAGGAACAGGAAACGGGGTACTTCCCAGAGCCACAAAATGGTCCATGTTTTGGTGAATTTGATCACTACTCAAGTTGTGGCTGGGAAGATCAAAACCAAAGAGATTTCACTTATTCACACCCCATTCATCAAGAGCCATCACCCCTGAATTATCCAACCTCACCTCCTAGTTTTACATATCCAAATTCTTCATCACTTGAGCATTTCTCAGCACAAAATTCCTTCTCAAATTCATACAATTCATTTCACTATCCACAAGACTCATTCCACTACACACAAGAGTCATACCACTACCAACACTCCAACCAAAGACTCTATCAGCCCACACAAAACACATACTCCCAGCCACCATATCACAGCCAAGATAATCAACCTCATCAACCCAATCCGAACCAACAATTTCAAGATCAATTAAACAGGATAGAAGGAATGATTGTAACTATGGGCAGAGATGTGGCCGATTTGAAAGGCTTTAAGGAAGAAGTGATATCCAATTTACAAAATCAAGGTGCTGCCATTCAAAAGCTAGAAGCGCAAATTGGATATCTATCAAAGCAAATCCCTACCCACAATTCTTTTAGTGATACCATGGCAAACCCAAGGGAGGAATCAGAAGAACAAGAAAGGGAGAAAGTCAATCAAGGGAGATCACACTCCAATGAAACAGAGAGTTGCAAAGAGGAAGGGTTCATTGAACCACAAATTCAGGAAGCTTTTGATGAACAGGATACTCCAACTGTCCAACAACAACCAAGTTTTGAGATCAAGGATGTGAAGGCAGTAGAAACAAGCACCAAAATGAGGATTGTGACCGAGAAACAAAGGACCATATCCATGAAGAAGAGAAGGTCGAAGAACAATCCAACTCCTGAGCCAACAAGCAAGTTCACTCAAGCCAATCACAAGGGAAAGCTTGCTGGAAAGAGGCATTCACAACAAGGGGCACTAACTAGCTCCTTTATCCACTTGAAGTCATTCCTCTTAACAAACTGGAGGAAGAGGAAGAAAGTCAGGAACAGCATGTCAAGCTAATGACAGTAAACGAGCGCTTGTTGGGAGGCAACCCAACCAAAGGTAGTTTTTCTTTTCTAGTTATTTCAATAAAAGAGTTAAGTAGATTTATCTGTATTGCAAGGAGCTAAGTTTGGTGTTGCACACCCAAAACAATTCAAGGGTGAATGTGAGATTCTAAGTTTGGTGTTCCACCAAAAACTTCATTAAAAGCACATTTCTACCTCAGCATGACTAGTCACTAGCTCCAACCAATCAGGGAAACTACTTAAACAATAGTTTAATTTCTAGTTCATAGTTTCTTTTTCTAGTTCATAGTTATTTTCTTAATAAAAGCACATGAGGTTTTCTGCATATGATCCAAATTGCTGCATATGGCAAGGAACTAAGTTTGGTGTTCACACACCAATCTAAGTTCAGAGGCCTACAAACATACATGCATGCTAACCAATTCTCAAAGTGCTTGGGGAACAAGCAACTTCTAATAGCTTTGCAGGAAGACAATCAATCTCATGGAAGGAATATACATCATCATCAAAGAGAACACCAAGGCTAGGAAGGATGATGAACAATAAAGAAGATGCTAAAAGGTTGTATTGTCACTTAATTGCTTGTACTGTGAATTGCTGATATTGGAAGTTTGCATGCACCCCTGCTTTAAGTTTGAGTCATTGCAGTTTTTGTTTGTCTGTTTGTTTAATTTCCAAATAAGTGATAGTCTAAGTGTCTGGATAAACTTCACTTGCTTAAATGTATGCTTGCCCTGCTTGTTCTGTTTCCAAAAATAAAAGAAATGTTTGAACAAAAGTAACTCAATTCCATTTGGTAAAAAATCAAATAAGATTAAGTGGTGGTATGCATGTTTGATTGAATAGTCAGCTCACTAAGAAATAAAGTTAGAATTGTCACTTTTAGTGGAAATTAGGATGCTGTCTATGGATCTTGATGAATAAATGTCTTTGGCCATGAAAAAGAAAGAAAAAGAAGAAGAAAAAGCCACTGAAAAAGGGCAACCAAAAAGCAAAAAAATTGAGAAAATAAGCTAGGCACCAATGGTTTGAACTTCTGAGACAAATGCCTGTGGTGTTTATGTATTAAGGATATGCTTGGATGAATAGGTTCTGAGGAGTGTTTCAACACTTGGTAACTTGGGTTAACTAACCCGGGATTATCAACCAAAAGTCCATTATCAAGAGCAACCTAAATACAAAACATTTAGTCACACAAAGAGGTGCTGGGCACCAATGTCTCAAGAAGAAATGTGAACTAAAATGCCTGTGGTGGATATGTGTGAGCACTGATAAGGAAAGAAAAATGTCAAAAGCTTGTGCAACACATGACGCTGAGCAACAAGGAGCAAATAAGCTCAAAGAAAAAGAAAAACAAAGAAAAGAAACTTGCCAAGGATATGTGAATAACAAGAGGCCATAGCAGTGTTTTAGTGGAAACATAAAAAGTGACATTCTTACCTAAGAAACAATAAAGTGATGCTGCAACAACTTTCTGCATGAACACCCCATTAATCAATGTCAATTACTTACTGATATGGCTAATGAATTTACTTTCTGTTTCATTCTTTCTTCTCAAATAATTCAGAACTTTCTTGGGGACAAGCAAGGATTAAGTTTGGTGTTGTGATGCCAAGGCATCTTAGGCTAGTTTCACTAGCCTTTTTCTTTTATTTTTAGTTGTTTTATGCATTTTCTTGAGCCTTAAGTAATCATTTGGGCCAAATAGTCATGCTTGTTTTAAATCATTCAAACATGAAGATTTTGATGCAAATTCCATGAGTTTTTAGTTATATTCCTTGAATGCTATGAATGGAAGAATTCTCATGAATTTTAGCAAGACTTTGATGCAGTGTTTGGATGATTTCAGGGAAGAAGAGGCTAGGCAAGGAAGCTACAAAATCAATAAAGGAAGCTTGAATATCACATGTGGAGTTTAAGCTCCAGTTTAAGCTTAAACTGGAGCTTAAACGCCAAAATCATGAAAGCTGAGAAATGCTGGAACTGGCGTTTAACCTCCAGTTTAACCTTAAACTGGACGTTAAACGCCAGAATGAGAATTTCACCAAGGGAGCATTTCCACGTTTAACCTCCAGTTTAACCTTAAACTGGAGGTTAAACGCCAGAAGCAAGAGAGGCACCAGGAGCATTCCCACGTTTAACCTCCAGTTTAACCTTAAACTGGAGGTTAAACGTGTTCGACTATTTCTCTCCTCCAGGGTTGCCTTTTCATTTTCCACGTTTAACCTCCAGTTTAACCTTAAACTGGAGGTTAAACGTGTTCGACCCAATTGTGCCTCCAGGGAGTGCCAGCGTTTAAGCTCCAGTTTAAGCTTAAACTGGAGCTTAAACGTGTTATATGGAACAGCTTGACCATGCCTTCTTCAAACATAAATAACTTGAGCTACAAAACTCCAAATGAGGTGATTCAAAATGCATTGGAAAGAAGACATCTAGAGCTTTCCAAGCATATATGGCATGCATGGTGGATACTAAAAATTGAGGGAGAAAACAGCCCCGTAATGTGCATAGAAGAGCAGAGTACCAACATGCAATCAGGCCAGCTGACCTCTTCACCTTCCATGGAGTATAACTCGAGTTGTAGAACTCCAAATGATGCGCTTCTAGTTGCGTTAGAAAGCTGACATCCATAGCTTTCCAACGAGGTATAATAGTCTATATTTGGCATCAAATTGGCAAGGTTGAAAAGAGAACAAAGTGACGACTCAAGAAAGGGGGGTGCAACGTTTGAGTGTAGTTTAATGGATCATTATCCTTTTTGGATCAATTATGTCACTCTACCCTTCAAGCAAGCAAGGCCCATCAACAACACCAAATCAAGGCCACAAGAATCATCTAGAATAGTTTAGTTTCATTTGATTGTAATTTGCTTTTAATTTCATTTTCATTTTGTAATTTAGGGAGCCTATTTAAAGGCCTTAGTTTCTGCATTTGAGGAGAGACTGGGGAAAAGGGGAATCCAGCCCCTGAGGGGGATACTTTTGAGACACTGGAGAACTTTTCATCAGTTTTGTAATTGAATTCTGAGCAATGAATCACTAAACCCCTTTCATTGGGTTAGGGAGCTCTATTGTAATTCAATGAATCAATAATAGTTTTATCTTCTTCTTCAATCTTTTCTCTTGAATTTTGTTAGAAAGCTTCTCGATCTAATTCCATTGGGTAGTTGTCTTGGGAAAGAAACTACCCATAATTGGAATCTTTCGGAACCTTGGGAAAGGAATGATGGATTCATGCTAGAGAAGCTTTCTCACAGTGAATTGGATTGGGGTTTGGATGGATATTGTGACATGTAATCCTACCAAATTGTGGTTCATGAAACTGTGTGGTATAATCAGTGATCGAGCATCATCTCTTCTTATGAACATTTAAACCAAGGGATTGGGAATTTGTTTGTTTTTAGAGAGAATTGGTGAGCCAAGGAATTGGGATCCAATCATATAAGATTGCCAAGCAAGATTCAATGAATGCATTGGTTGAGGAAGAGATGAAAATGTTTTGATTCGGAGATTTCAATATCTCCTGACCCCAATGAACTCCCCATCTCTGATCTACCTTTTCTATTTACATTCTGCAATTTCAATTCATGCAAATCCTCCCCAATTCCCTTTTAATTTCAGCAATTTACTTTCTCGCACCTTAATTCTCGCAATTTAAGTTTATGCAATTTAAATTCCTTGCAATTTACGTTTCCTGCCACATTTATTTTATGCAATTCACATCCAAAAGTTGATTCCGCTCAACTAAACAAACTTCTAATTCGAATTGCTCATTCAACCAATCCTTGTGGGATTCGACCTCACTCTATTGT
Organism: Arachis stenosperma; assembly: GCF_014773155.1. Classification (NCBI taxonomy): domain Eukaryota; kingdom Viridiplantae; phylum Streptophyta; class Magnoliopsida; order Fabales; family Fabaceae; genus Arachis; species Arachis stenosperma. The sequence goes on along the minus strand of NC_080385.1, from coordinate 129,139,367 downwards.
GAGTTTTTACTTGACGATAACCGGTGCACTTGCCGGAAGGAATTTTGCCGATTGTGCAATTTCCTAAATCGTAGCATAACAAGTTTATGCAAGCATCAGTTGTATGTAGTGATACGTATCCCAGTGGTTGTACTGGGGTATCTCCCAGTCCGAACAGGCTGTTCGGGTATGCTCTAAGCTCCTTTTCTTCTAAGCCGAGCTTGTCGAAGGCAGTTTTGAAAAAGATGTCGGCAGAGCTCCCTTGGTCAATTAATGTACGGTGGAGATTGGCGTTTGCCAGTATGATGGTGATGACCATGGGATCGTCGTGTCCCGAGATGATACCGGATGCGTCTTCTTTGGTGAATGTGATTGCAAGGATGTCGGATGCTTCCTCCTTTCCTTCGACATGATATACTTCTTTGAGATATCTATTGCGAGATGATTTGGAGATTCCTCCTCCTGCGAATCCGCCGTGTATCATGTGGACGTGTCTTTCTGGTGTACGAGGTGATTGCTCAGTTCGTCCGACATCTTCGTCCCTTTTTCTTTTTCTTTGCTCATCATCCCGGGTGGCTAAAAACCGATCTAGTTTTCCTTCTCTCACTAATTTTTCTATAACATTTTTTAAGTCAAAGCATTCATTGGTGGAATGTCCTCGGACTCGATGATATTCGCAGTATTCGTTCCGATTTCTGCCTCCTCTTTTGCCTTTGAGTGGTCGAGTTGGGGGTATTTTCTCTGTGTTACAGACTTCTTTGTAGATATCCACAAGGGACACCCGAAGAAGGGTGTAATTGTGATATTTTTTGATTTTTTCCCCTGTTCGATCTTCCTTCTTTTTGGATTCCTTATCTTTATCTCGGTAGGTGAAACCGGATCTCGAGGCTTCTCCAAGTCTAGAATTTTCTTCCCTGTTGATGTACTTCTCTGCCCGCTTTTGCACTTCATCCAGAGACGTGGGGTATTTCTTTGATATAGATTGACTAAAAGGCCCTTCTCGTAGGCCATTTATGAGACCCATGATGAAGGCCTCTGTTGGTAGGCTTTGTATGTCTAGGCATGTTTTGTTGAACCTTTCCATGTAGTTACGAAGACTCTCCCGATCTCCTTGCTTGATTCCTAGTAGACTGAGGGCGTGTTTAGCCTTATCTTTTTTAATGGAGAATCTGGCCAGGAACTTTTTGGCCAAGTCGTCGAAGCATGAGATGGACTTTGGAGGTAAGTTGTCGAACCATCTAATGGCCGTCTTGGTAAGAGTTGTTGGGAAAGCTTTGCAACGAACTACGTCTGAAGCGTCAGTGAGGTACATTCTACTTCTGAAATTGCTGAGGTGATGGTTGGGGTCTGTAGTGCCATCGTACAAAGTCATATCCGAAAGTTTGAAGTCTTTTGGGATTTTGGTCTTCATGATCTCCCTAGTGAATGGATCTTGATCCTTGCGAGAGTTATCCTCAGGGGTGGATCGAGTAGTTTTGGTTTTGAGATCGGCTTCGAGTTTTAGAAGCTTATCCTCTAATTCCCAGCGTCGCCTTATCTCCCTTTGTAGATCCTTTTCTTTTTCTCGCTGATATTGGGCTTCTTTCTTAAGTTGCTTTAAACGATCTTGAAGCGCCTCTATCGGATTTGATGAGTTTTTGTCCCCGTTTGGATCCGGGGTATCTTTTGGTGTAGTGTCCGTATTTTTGTGCGGTGTTCTATCTTCTAGATCTGAATCATGGTCGTTGTCATGGTCGTCCGCCATGGTGGTAGGATGACTTCCAGGGTCCCCGACAACGGCGTCAATGTTCCGAGGGTTACCTGAAACTGTAGGTCGATCTCAGATGAGATCTTTTGTACTGGTCGGAGCCGACGTGTCTGACTGGTGGATGGCGGCCGGAGCTGGTGTGTCTGACTTGTTGGACTGATGGTGCTGCTGATCCTTTGTCACCGAAGGGTGGGGGGTACCTGCAAGGGACTCCGATGCTTAAGTTAGCAAGGGTATTAAGCATGTTTTTAGTAGAATCAGAGTATGAGTTATACCGGGGTGCTCCAGTATATTTATAATAGTGAGGGATGACCTTCTTAGATAAGATAAGTTAGTTATCTTATCTTATCTTATCTTTAGGCGAGGTCAGCTTATCTTCAATGGAACCGCCCTTATCCTTTATAGGCTTGGGCTGCCTTTGGATCTGGGTCGTATCCCTTGAGTTGGGCCCTTTTTGGGCTTTCCTGTCGATTTGGCCAAGCTCTTTTAGAAAGAGGTCGGATAGTCTGACCTGAAGAGGTCGGTCACTTTGTCTCCAATCATCCCAGGTCGGATAGCTTGACCTTGGGTATGAACAAATACCATTGTTAAAATGCGTGCCGACTTCCAACACAAAAGAAGTTCTAGAAGAAGTACACAGTGGCATTTGTGGCAATCATCTCGGAGCGCAAGCTCTTACCAAAAAAGTACTCCGGGCAGGATTTTATTAGCCAACTCTACAAAAGGAAGCCACAGAGTTCGTAAAAACATGTCCACCATATCAGAAACATGCCAACTTCCACATCGCCCCGCCAGAGGAACTTATCAGCGTAACCTCACCTTGGCCATTCGCAAAATGGGGACTCGACCTTCTCGGACCCTTTCCTCAGGGATCGGGACAAGTTAAATTCCTCATAGTAGGGGTAGACTATTTCACAAAGTGGATCGAGGCAGAACCCCTAGCTAACGCCACTACTCAAAGAAGTCAAAAATTCCTGTATAGAAACATTGTCACAAGGTTCGGGGTTCCATACTCCATCACCACAGACAAGGGCTCCCAATTCACAGATACAGGCTTCAGAAAGTTAGTGGCCGACTTGAACATAAAACACCAGTTCACTTCCGTAGAACATCCCCAAGCCAACGGACAGGCCGAAGCTGCTAACAAAGTCATATTGGCAGGGCTAAAACGGAGATTACAGGACGCAAAAGGAGCATGGGCTGAAGAACTCCCACAAGTCCTATAGGCATATCAAACAACGCCACATTCCACCACAAAGGAATCACCCTTCCGATTAGCATACGGAATGGAGGCAATGATCCTAGTAGAGATTGAAGAAGGTTCGCCTAGAGTGATCCATTATAATGAAGAAACTAACTCCCAACTTCAAAGGGAAGAACTCGACCTACTTTCGGAAGTCCAAGAAAGAGCTCGGATCAGGGAAGAAGCATTAAAACGTCGAATGGCTTCGAGATATAATCAAAAGGTAGTGCAGCGAGTTTTTGCTGAGAACGACCTCATCCTAATCCGAAATGATATCGGAGCAACTCGACCTGGAGAAGGAAAGCTGGCAACAAACTGGAAAGGATCCTACCGAGTCGTAGAAGTTCTTAGAAAGGGCTACTACAGACTGTCCGAACTCGATGGGCGAGAGCTTCCTAGGTCATGGCACACCTGCAACCTAAGAAGGTACTATAGTTAGGAATGATAAAGGATCTTAGGATAAGGCGCACTCTTTTTCCTAAAAAGATTTTTTAATGAGACGCCAAGCCAAGACCTACAAACTGCCCGACTTAAAGGGATAAAAACTCCCGCATGTATATATTTGCATTTTCTTTTGAATAAAATCTGTTTAGATCTTCTACAAATTCTCAAGACGCATTAATCTGAAACATTCATCGTCCGATTATAAAGCTACAGATCGGCAGAAAGTGAAAATCAAATTTACTACACGATTACGATAAAGACCAACAGAGATGCAAACTAAATTCATTAAAAGGTCGACCAAATAAGGATTAAACCCAATTTCTACCAAATCGGCAAAGATGAAAACAGAATAATGCAAGAAGTTATCGAAAGTGATCCATAGAAAGGACCTGACGAGGTCTTAATAAAACGGATTGCTAAAAGATAACTTAAAAACTCGCCGACGTAAAGAAGTCGGACCAGTCGCAACAACCAAAGTTATAAGTAACTCCCTGGAAAGAGGTCTGGCCAACCCTATAAAAGAGGATTACTATAACTTAGAAGGGCCCGACATGATGAAGTCAGCCCAAAACATAAAAGTTATAAAAGTAATCCCTGAAAGAGACCTCAACAAGGTCCAAGAAAGAGGATTACAAAAATAACTTAGAAAGGTCCGACATGATGAAGTCGGCCCAAAATATAAAAGTTATAAAAGTAATCCCTGAAAGAGACCTGAACAAGGTCCAAGAAAGAGGATTACAAAAATAACTTAGAAGGGCCCGACATGATGAAGTCGGCCCAAAACATAAAAGTTATAAAAGTGATCCCTGAAAGAGACCTGAACAAGTTCCAAGAAAGAGGATTACAAAAATAACTTAGAGGGGCCCGACATGATGAAGTCTGCCCAAAAAATAAAAGTTATAAAAGTAATCCTTGAAAGAGACCTGAACAAGGTCCAAGAAAGAGGATTACAAAAATAACTTAGAAGGGCCCGACATGATGAAGTCGGCCCAAAAACATAAAAGTTATAAAAGTAATCCCTGAAAGAGACCTGAACAAGTTCCAAGAAAGAGGATTACAAAAATAACTTAGAGGGGCCCGACATGATGAAGTCTGCCCAAAACATAAAAGTTATAAAAGTAATCCCTGAAAGAGACCTGAACAAGGTCCAAGAAAGAGGATTACAAAAATAACTTAGAAGGGTCCGACATGATGAAGTCAGCCCAAAACATAAAAGTTAGGAAAATAGCCCCCGAAAAAGACCTAAACAAGGTCCAAAAAAGAGGGTTATTAACAACAACTCAGACAGAACCGACATGACGAAATCGGCCTCCCGAAAACCTTAGCATTATACAAAGTAATTCCTAATAAAGACCTGAACAAGGTCCAAATAAAACGAATTACTGGAAATAACATCAGGCAAAGGCTCAAAGGAATCAAGCCAATCCGAAGAGGTCAGATAACGAAAGTCCCAACACTCCCAAAACCTAGAAAGGTACCAAGACGAGTGCAGACAGACATGTTACAAAAAACACAAGTTATAATAATAGCAAACTCAAAGGGCTACCAAAACCATCCCCAAGAGCTTGGAAATTACTTTGTTTTTCAAAATAAAAGTTGCTAAACAAGCAACCAGGAATGTACCAAAAGTCAAAAAAACCATTTACAAAATAAAGAGTTTAAAAGCCCACAAGCCGGGCTATCTACACAACCAATTAGAAAATTCAGATAAGATCCGAAGGCTTCTCGGCAGCATCAGCACGGGGTGAAGGAGGGCGAGTCTGAAGAGGCACGGCATCCACTGTCCCGTCATCCCTGTTCAAGATTTGGCAATCAGGATCTGATTCAGGACGAACGACCTCAGAGGAAGGAGCTGAAGAAGTCGACACAACAGAAGCTTTGGCAGCAGGCACAGAGGGAGGCTCAACATCATCATCATCAGGGTCGTCAGGGACAATCTTGCCATCCTTCACAACATTATCCAGACTGAATAGAGCAAGGTCGACCTCAGGGGCAAGAACCCGAACCTGCTCCTTCAGGTTCTCATAAGCAGCATTTACACTGCCTACAAGGTGACCCTAGAGCTCGGCATAATCAACCCGGGCCGACTCTAACTCCTCCCTGAGACGCATCACTTCCCGGTAGGTCGTGACGTAGCTTTCTTTGTGCCTCAATACCGTGTCCTCAGCCAACCTCACAGAAGCCGCCAAGGCAACGGAGCTAGCCTTCTCGCCCTCCAGCTCCTTCTCCAGTTTGGTCACTTTTACTTCGAGCTCCTCCTTCAAACCCTTCATCCGGTCGAACTCCCGCTTAGCCTCCTCCATAAAGGCTTTGGTAGCATGTAAAGGAAGGTCTTGGACAGTTCGGTACAGGGCGGCTCCCATATGCGCCATCTTGATGCTACTCCGAGTTATAAAATCTAAATGACGAAGGAGGGAAACATCATCCATAGAGAGGGCACCATAAGGACCAATCTGCTGGTCGACAAAGCCAATAGGATCAAAATCAGACGCATCCAGATTGAAGGGTTCAACTGTCCGAGGTCTTTTGGAAGGAGGAACGGCCGGAGGAGAAGATGTAGCAGCAGCAGAAGATTGCGGAGGATCCACTATACGGACTTGAGGAGTAGGGATCATTCTCCTCGGGCCAGGAGAGCTCGGCACGGACGGTTTCGACGTTATCTGAGAAGACCCTTCCCCATCCGTCTTGGTCGAGATGTTCTGAGCTGCAGTAGCCTTTCTCGCCTTCTTAAAAGCTTTCATCGCATCATTATTCTTGGCCATCTCTGTGAAATAAAAATCAGTAGTTTTACAGACCTGGAAAGAATAAGAAAGCAAAGTAAAAACAAGAAGCAATATATATCAAGTAATACCCAATGCAGTTCGGACGAGGGAGGGGTCCCTCAAAGATTTTTTAGTATCCAGATGAGGAGGTTCCCCCCAAAGGTCCTCAAAAACTGTTACAAAGGCCTGCTCAATCTCGTCGAGCATTTCCCACGTATATCGGGATACTACTACATTCTGCTGCCAATGCAGAGGGAAGGATGGCTCATCATTCGCTTCCAGAAAAAAGGGGCGAGCTCCCTCAACAGCTCGAACCTTGAAGAAATAATTCTTGAAGTCCCTAAAGGACTCGTCATACATGGTAAAAACCTTATGTCCTTGTGCAGATCTAAAAGAAACCCACGAGGCTTTCTTTTTTGAAGAAATCGCGGGCTCAGTTAAAACAAACAAATAAAGGAAAAGAGTTTGAGAAGGGGTAACATTGGTGGACGAAATTGTGATCATCAATGGCGCCATCAACATGGTACACTCAATTGTAATCTCAACTCTTTATCACAACTTCGCACAACTAACCAGCAAGTGCACTGGGTCGTTCAAGTAATAAACCTTACGCGAGTAAGGGTCGATCCCACGGAGATTGTTGGTATGAAGCAAGCTATGGTCATCTTGTAAATCTCAGTCAGGCGAATTCAAATGGTTATGGAGGAATAATGATTAAAAGAAACATAAAGTAAAGATAGAGATACTTATGTAATTCATTGGTGAGAATTTCAGATAAGCGTATGGAGATGCTTGTCCCTTCCGTCTCTCTGCTTTCCTACTGTCTTCATCCAATCTTTCTTACTCCTTTCCATGGCAAGCTGTATGTTGGGCATCACCATTGTCAATGGCTACAGTTCCGTCCTCTCAGTGAAAATGTTCAACGCACCCTGTCACGGCACGGCTATTCATCTGTCGGTTCTCGATCATGTCGGAATAGAATCCAGTGATTCTTTTGCGTCTGTCACTAACGCCCCACAATCACGAGTTTGAAGCTCGTCACAGTCATTCAATCCTTGAATCCTACTCGGAATACCACATACAAGGTTTAGACTTTCCGGATTCTCAAGAATGCCGCCATCAATTCTAGCTTATACCACGAAGATTCTGATTATGGAATCCAAGAGATAAACACGCAATCGAAGGTAAAACGGATGTGGTTGTCAGGCACACGTTCATAGGTGAGAATGATGATGAGTGTCACGGATCATCACATTCATCAAGTTGAAGAACAAGTGATATCTTAGAACAAGAACAAGCTGAATTGAATAGAAGAACAATAGTAATTGCATTAATACTCGAGGTACAGCAGAGCTCCACACCTTAATCTATGGTGTGTAGAAACTCCACCGTTGAAAATACATAAGAACAAGGTCTAGGCATGGCTGTGAGGCCAACCTCCCAAAGAGGGTTTAATCATAAAAACATGATCAAAAGATTAGACATCAAATACAATAGCAAAAGGCCCTATTTATAGAGAACTAGTAGCCTAGGGTTTACAGAAATGAGTAAATGACGTAAATATCCACTTCCGGGCCCACTTGGTGTGTGCTTGGGCTGAGCATTGAAGCATTTTCGTGTAGAGACTTCTCTTGGAGTTAAACACCAACTTTTGTGCCAGTTTGGGCGTTTAACTCCCACTTTGGTGCCAGTTCCGGCGTTTAACGCTGGAAATTCTTGAGCTGACTTTGAACGCCGGTTTGGGCCATCAAAGCTTGGGCAAAGTATGGACTATTATATATTTCTGGAAAGCCCTGTATGTCTACTTTCCAACGCAATTGAGAGCGCGCCAATTGGCCTTCTGTAGCTCCAGAAAATCTACTTTGAGTGCAGGAAGGTCAGAATCCAACAGCATCTGCAGTCCTTTTCAGCCTCTGAATCAGATTTTTACTCAGGTCTCTCAATTTCAGCCAGAAAATACCTGAAATCATAGAAAAACACACAAACTTATAGTAAAGTCCAGAAAAGTGAATTTTAGATAAAAACTAATAAAAATATAATAAAAACTAACTAAAACATGCTAAAAACATACTAAAAACAATGCCAAAAAGCGTATAAATTATCCGCTAATCACAACACCAAACTTAAATTGTTGCTTGTCCCCAAGCAACTGAAAATCAAATAGGATAAAAAGAAGAGAATATACTATAAACTCCAAACTATCAATGAAACTTAGCTCCAATTAGATGAGCGGGACTAGTAGCTTTTTGCCTCTAAACAGTTTTGGCATCTCACTTTATCCTTTAAAGTTCAGAATGATTGGCTTCTATAGGAACTCAGAATCCGGATAGTGTTATTGATTCTCCTAGTTAAGTATGATGATTCTTGAACATAGCTACTTTATGAGTCTTGGCCGTGGCCCAAAGCACTCTGTTTTCCAGTATTACCACCGGATACATACATGCCATAGACACATAACTGGGTGAACCTTTTCAGATTGTGACTTAGCTTTGCTAGAGTCCCCAATTAGAGGTGTCTAGGGTTCTTAAGCACACTCTTTTTGCTTGGATCACGACTTTAACCGCTCAGTCTCAAGTTTTCACTTGACACCTTCACGCCACAAGCACATGGTTAGGGACATCTTGGTTTAGCCGCTTAGGCCAGGATTTTATTCCTGTGGGCCCTCCTATCCACTGATGCTCAAAGCCTTGGATCCTTTTTATTTTTACCCTTGCCTTTTGGTTTAAAGGGCTATTGGCTTTTTCTGCTTGCTTCTCTCTTTTTTTTTCACTGCTTTTTCTTGCTTCAAGAATCATGTTTATGATTTTTCGGATCCTCAGTAACATTTCTCCTTTTCCATCATTCTTTCAAGAGCCAACAATTTTAACATTCTTTAAACAATAAATTCAAAAGACATATGCACTGTTCAAGCATACATTCAGAAAACAAAAAGTATTGTCACCACATCAAAATAATTCAACTAGTTTCAAAGATGAATTTGAAATCCTGTACTTCTTGTTCTTTTGTGATTAAAACATTTTTCATTTAAGAGAAGTGATGGATTCATAGGACATTCATAGCTTTAAGGCATAGACACTAGGACACTAATGATCATGAGACACAAACATAGATAAACATAAGCATAAAAATTCAAAAAACAGGAAAGTAAAGAACAAGGAGATTAAAGAACGGGTCCACCTTAGTGATGGCAGCTTGTTCTTCCTCTTGAAGATCCTATGGAGTGCTTGAGCTCCTCAATGTCTCTTCCTTGCCTTTGTTGCTCATCTCTCATGATTCTTTGATCTTCTCTAATTTCATAGAGGAGGATGGAATGTTCTTGGTGCTCCACCCTTAGTTGTCCCATGTTGGAACTTAATTCTCCTAGAGAGGTGTTGATTTGCTCCCAATAGTTTTGTGGAGGAAAGTGCATCCCTTGAGGCATCTCAGGGATTTCATGATGAGGAGTTCCCTCATGCTCATGTCCATGAATGGGATCTCTTGTTTGCTCCATTCTTTTCTTAGTGATGGGCTTGTCCTCATCAATGAGGATGTCTCCCTCTATGTTAATTCCACTTGAATTACAGAGGTGACAAATGAGATGAGGGAAGGCTAACCTTGCCGAGGTAGAGGACTTATCTGCCACCTTATAGAGTTCTTGGGATATAACCTCATGAACTTCTACTTTCTCCAATCATGATGCTATGAATCATGATGGCCCGGTCTATAGTAGCTTCAGACCGGTTGCTAGTAGGAATGATTGAGCATTGGATAAACTCCAACCATCCCCTAGCTACGGGCTTGAGGTCATGCCTTCTTAAGTGAACCGACTTCCCTCTTGAATCTCTCTTCCATTGAGCGCCCTCTTCACAAATGTCTATGAGGACTTGGTCCAACCTTTGATCAAAGTTGGCCCTTCTAGTGTATGGGTGTTCATCTCCTTGCATCATGGGCAAGTTGAATGCCAACCTTACATTTTCCGGACTAAAATCTAAGCGTTTCCCTCGAACCATTGTAAGCCAATTCTTTGGGTCCGGGTTCACACTTTGATCATGGTTATTGGTGATCCATGTATTGGCATAGAACTCTTGATCCATTAAGATCCCGACTTGTTGAATGGGTTTGGTGAGAACTTCCCAACCTCTTCTTCGGATCTCATGTCGGATCTCCAGATATTCACTCTTTTTGAGTTTAAAAGGGACCTCGGGGATCACCTTCTTCATGGCCACAACTTCATAGAAGTGGTCTTGATGCACTCTTGAGATGAATCTCTCCATCTCCCATGACTCGGAGGTGGAAGCTTTTGCCTTCCCTTTCCTCTTTCTAGAAGTTTCTCCGGCCTTAGGTGCCATAAATGGTTATGGAAAAACAAAAAGCAATGCTTTTACCACACCAAACTTAGAAGGTTTGCTCGTCCTCGAGCAAAAGAAGAAAGAAAAGAGTAGAAGAAGAAGAAAATGGAGGAGATGGAGGAGGCTTTGTGGTTCGGCCAAGGGGGAGAAGTGGTGTTTAGATTATGTGAAAATGAAGGAGTGAAGATGGGTTTATATAGGGGTGGAGAGAGGGGTAGGGTTCGGCCATTATGGGTGGGTTTGGGAGGGAAAGTGGTTAGAATTTGGATGGTGAGGTAGGTGGGGTTTTATGAAGGATGGATGTGAGTGGTAAAGAGAATGGTGGGATTTGATAGGTGAGGGGTTTTTGGGGAAGAGGTATTGAGGTGATTGGTGAATGGGTGAAGAAGAGAGAGAGTGGTGGGGTAGGTGGGGATCCTGTGGGGTCCACAGATCCTGAGGTGTCAAAGATAGCTCATCCCTGCACCAAGTAGCGTGCAAAAACGCCCTTTCTACCAATTCTGGCGTTAAACACCGGGCTGCTGCCCTTTTTTGGCGTTTAACGCCAGCTCCTTGCCCATTCCTGGCGTTAAACGCTAGTCTGGTGCCCCTTTCTGGCGTTAAACGCCCAGAATGGTGCCAGACTGGGCGTTAAACGCCCATTTGCTGCCCTTACTGGCGTTTAAACGCCAGCAAGTTTGTCCTCCAGGGTGTGCTATTTTTTTCTCTGTTTTGCATTCTATTTTTGCTTTTTCAGTTGTTTTTGTGACTTCACATGATCATCAACCTACAAAAAACATAAAATAACAATGAAAAATAGATAAATATAACATTAGGTTGCCTCCCAACAAGCGCTTCTTTAATGTCAATAGCTTGACAGTGGGCTCTCATGGAGCCTCACAGATACTCAGAGCAATGTTGGGACCTCCCAACACCAAACTTAGAGTTTGAATGTGGGGGTTCAACACCAAACTTAGAATTTGGTTGTGGCCACCAAACTTAGAGTTTGACTGTGGGGGCTCTGTTTGACTCTGTTTTGAGAGAAGCTCTTCATGCTTCCTCTCCATGGTTACAGAGGGATATCCTTGAGCCTTAAACACAAGGGATTCTTCATTCACTTGAATGATTAATTTTCCTCTGTCAACATCAATCACAGCTTTTGCTGTGGCTAGGAAGGGTCTGCCAAGGATGATGGATTCATCCATGCACTTCGCAGTCTCTAGGACTATGAAATCAGCAGGGATGTAGTGATCTTCAACCCTTACCAAGACATCCTCTACAAGTCCATAAGCTTGTTTTCTTGAATTGTCTGCCATTTCTAGTGAGATTCTTGCAGCTTGTACCTCAAGGATCCCTAGCTTCTCCATTACAAAGAGAGGCAAGAGGTTTACACTTGACCCTAGGTCACACAGAGCCTTCTCAAAGGTCATGGTGCCTATGGTACAAGGTATTGAGAACTTTCCAGGGTCCTGTCTTTTTTGAGGTAATCTCTGCCTAGTCAAGTCATCCAGTTCTTTGGTGAGCAAAGGAGGTTCATCTTCCCAAGTCTCATTACCAAATAACTTGTCATTCAGCTTCATGATTGCTCCAAGGTACTTAGCAACTTGCTCTTCAGTTACATCTTCATCCTCTTCAGAGGAAGAATACTCATCAGAGCTCATGAATGGCAGAAGTAAATCCAATGGAATCTTTATGGTCTCAGTGTGAGCCTCAGATTCCCATGGTTCCTCATTAGGGAACTCATTGGAGGCCAGTGGACGTCCATTGAGGTCTTCCTTAGTGGCGATCACTGCCTCTTCCTCCTCTCCAAATTCAGCCATGTTGATGGCTTTGCACTCTCCTTTTGGATTTTTTTCTGTATTGCTTGGAAGAGTACTAGGAGGGAGTTCAGTAACTTTCTTGCTCAGCTGACCCACTTGTGCCTCCAAATTTCTGATGGAGGACCTTGTTTCAGTCATGAAACTTTGAGTGGTTTTGATTATATCAGAGACCATGGTTGCTAAGTCAGAGTGGCTCTGCTTAGAACTCTCTGTCTGCTGCTGAGAAGATGATGGAAAAGGCTTGCCATTGCTAAACCTGTTTCTTCCACCATTGTTGTTGTTGAAGCCTTGTTGAGGCCTCTATTGGTCCTTCTATGAGAGATTTGGATGATTTCTCCATGAATGGTTATAGGTGTTTCCATAGGGTTCTCCCATGTAATTCACCTCTTACATTGATGGGTTCTCAGGATCATAAGCTTCTTCTTCAGATGAAGCGTCCTTAGTACTGCCTGGTGCAGCTTGCATTCCAGACAGACTTTGAGAAATCATATTGACTTGCTGAGTCAATATTTTGTTCTGAGCCAATATGGCATTCAGAGTATCAATCTCAAGAACTCCTTTCTTCTGATTCGTCCCATTGTTCACAGGATTCCTTTCAGAGGTTTACATGAATTGGTTATTTGCAACCATTTCAATGAGTTCCTGAGCTTCTGTAGGCGTCTTCTTCAGATGAAAAGATCCTCCAGCAGAGCTGTCCAATGACATCTTGGACAGTTCAGACAAACCATCATAGAAGATACCTATGATGCTCCATTCAGAAAGCATGTCAGAAGGACACTTTCTGATTAATTGTTTGTATCTTTCCCAGGCTTCATAGAGGGATTCACCTTCCTTCTATCTGAAGGTTTGGACTTCCACTCTAAGCTTACTCAATTTTTTGAGGTGGAAAGAACTTTGCCAAGAAGGCATTGACTAGCTTTTCCCAAGAGTTCAGGCTTTCCTTGGGTTGTGAATCCAACCATATCCTAGCTCTGTCTCTTACAGCAAAAGGGAATAGCATAAGTCTATAGACCTCAGGGTCAACCCCATTGGTCTTGACAGTGTCACAGATTTGTAAGAATTCAGCTAAGAACTGATGAGGATCTTCCAATGGAAGTCCATGAAACTTGCAATTCGGTTGCATTAGAGAAACTAATTGAGGCTTAAGCTCAAAGTTGTTTGCTCCAATGGCAGGGATAGAGATGCTTCTCCCATAGAAGTCGGGAGTAGGTGCAGTAAAGTCACCAAGCACCTTCCTTGTATTGTTGGCATTATTGTTGTTTTTGGCTGCCATGTCTTCTTCTAGTTTGAAGATTTCTGTTAAGTCCTCTCCAGAGAGTTGTGCCTTAGCTTCTCTTTAGCTTTCGCTTCAAGGTCCTTTCAGGTTCAGGGTCAGCCTCAACAAGAATGCTTTTGTCTTTGCTCCTGTTCATATGAAAGAGAAGAGAATAAGAAAATATGGAATCCTCTATGTCACAGTACAGATTTTCCTTGAGGTGTCAGAGGAAAAGAAAAATGGAAGGAGGAGGTAGAAGGAGAAGAATTCGAACTTATCAAGAGGGATAGAGTTCAAATTGTTGATAGTGGAGGAGTGTTAGTCCTTAAATTGAAGGATGTGAGAAGAGGGAAAGAATTTTTCGAAAATAAAGTAAAAGATTTTGAAGAAATTAAAAGAAATTTTGAAAACTTGATGAATGATTTTCGAAAATTAAAGTTGGGAAAGAAATAAAGTGATTTTTGAAAAAAATTTTGAAATTAGAAATCAAAAAGATATGATTGAAAACTATTTTGAAAAAGATGTGATTAAGGAGATATGATTGAAAAGTTATGGGTTTAAAAAGATATGATTGAAAAGATATGATTGAAAAACAATTTAAAAAGATTTGATTTTTAAAATTAATGACTTGGCTAACAAGAAAATATATGATTCAAACATTAAACCTTTCTCAACAGAAAAGGCAACATACTTGAAATTTTTGAATCAAATCATTAATTGTTATCAAGTATTTTTGAAAATGGAAAGAAATTGATTTTGAAAAATATATGATTGAAAAGATATGATTTGAAAAAGATTTGATTTTGAAAAATTTTGAAAACTTGAAACAAATTTGAACTAAAAACAAAATCTTCCCTCTTGTGTCATCCTAGCGTTAAACGCCCAGAATGGTATCCATTCTGACGTTTAACGCCCAAAATGCTACCTTTTTGGGCGTTTAACGCCCAGCCAGGTATCCTGGCTGGCGTTTAAACGCCAGTTTTCCTTCCTCACTGGGCATTTTGAACACCCAGCTTTTTCTATGTAATTCCTCTACTATATGTTCTGAATCTTCAATTCTCTGTATTATTGACTTGAAAAGACATAATTTAAAAATTTTTTGATTTTTTTAATGATTAGAAATAATCAAAATGCAACTAAACTCAAATAAACAATGCATGCAAGACACCAAACTTAAAAATTTGTATACTATTGACACTAACAGATTGAGAATGCATATGAGAAACAACAAAATACACAAAATAAGAGAATTTAAAGATCAAAACAAGGAAATCATCAAGAACATCTTGAAGATCAATGAAGAACATAATGCATAAAATTTTGAAAAATGCAAGAGAAAGAAAAACATGCAATTGACACCAAACTTAAAATGAGACACTAGACTCAAACAAGAAGCATAAAAATATTTTTGATTTTATGATTTTATAATTTTTTTTTGGATTTTTTGAAAATTATATGGAAAAATAAAGGAATTGATGTGTGGAAAACGATCCAACACAAAACTCACCGGCAAGTGTACCGGGTCGCATCAAGTAATAAAACTCATGGGAGTGAGGTCGATCCCACAGGGATTGAAGGATTGAGCAATTTTAGTTTAATGGTTGATTTAGTCAAGCGAACAAGAGTTGATTTGAGTGAATTTGAGTTTGACAAGAATTAAATTGCATGGAATGTAAAAAGGAATGGGTAATTTGCATGAAATTAAAGAGAACAGAAAATAGAAGTGCTGAATCTTAAAGAACAAGAAATTAAATGGCAGAAACTTAAAACGCAAGAAATGTAAATTGCAAAATTTTAAAGTGCAAGAAATGTAAATGGCTTGAATTATAAAGGGAATTGGGAATTGGATTTGCAGAAATTAAACAAGGGAAAGTAAATTGCAATAAACAGAAAAGTAGAAGAGGAATTAAAATGAAACGGATCTAAAATGGAAATGTAAATGAACTTGAAAAGCATTTAACAGAGAAAATAAAATGATAACTCCAGATCTCAGGACCCAAGAGACGAGATAACCAAGTCTAGATCTCAATGCCTTCCTAGATCCAAATTTAGAATTCAATTGCAAGAAAAGTAAAGATCAAACAGTAGAATAAAGGAATTCAAATATTGATTTCTCAAAGAGTGCAGTAAATAAAACGGAAAGATCTCAGGATGGGATTGAAACAGAATTCCTTCAATTCTCCAACCCAAGATTTAAGACAAATGTAAATGAAATTGAAAACAAGAAAACTAAGCGGAAGAGAATTCAATTCTCCTTCCTCAAGACTTAGAAACTCAAAATAACTCCTAACCAAAAGCTCTCCAAAACTACTCAGCAAAACTAAAAGGAAAGCTCCCTGAAAAACTTAAATTCTAAGCTATTTATACACTCTCTTCAAATGATCTTCAAGCCTTGAATTGGGCCTTTGCTCTTGATGGAATTGGGTTGACAAAAGCCTCTGTTGATTGCTCTTGGAGTTGGAAAGAAATCCACTTGTGAATCGGGCCATGAACTATTAAAGCTTGAGTCAAAGTTTGAGGCAAACTTTGGCTCAAGCTTTTTGCATCAGCTAGGCTCCCGTGCTGTCATCCACGTTTGAGCCAAAGTTTGAGGTCAAACTTTGAGCCAAACGTGGATCCCTCTTGCATGCCTCTTGGCCAACGTTTGGCCCAATGTTTGAGGCAAACGTTGGCGCAAACGTGGCTCCATTAAATCTTCAATCAGGGGCTCCTCTTCATACTCAAATGGCGCCAACGTTTGACTCAAAGTTTGAGGCAAACGTTGGCGCAAGCTTTTTCTCCCTGGGTGTTTTTGTTGTGGCGCCAACGTTTGACTCAAAGTTTGAGGCAAACGTTGGCGCAAGCTTTTTGCTCCCTAGGTGTTCTTGTTGTGGCGCCAACGTTTGACTCAAAGTTTGAGGCAAACGTTGGTGCAAGCTTTTTGCTCCCTGGGTGTGCTTGTTGTGGTGCCAACGTTTGACTCAAAGTTTGAGGCAAACGTTGGCGCAAGCTTTTGATGCCTCCAGGGTGAAGTCAAGCTCTTCCTAAAGTTTGAGCTAAAGTTTGAGGCAAGCTTTGGCTCAAGCTTTTTGTTCTCTCTTGCTCTTTGCCATTCCTTCTTTCTTCAACCTTCTTCAAAGCTCTTTTCACCTATCATCAATCAATCAAAAACATCAAAGCTATGCTCAAAATCATGAGATTGTTTCTCTTTCATAATATATGACAAGTATAGCACAAAATCTCATGAAAATACATTAATTTATCCATGGTTGATTGAATCAAAGGAAACATGAAATTCTACCCAATTGGCTTACTTATGGCTCAAGAAAGTGCATAAAATCAATTGAAAACAAAAGAAAAAGACTAGTGAAACTAGGCTAAGATGACTTGTCATCAGGAATCAAAATTCTTAATGAGAATTCCAGGAATCATGCAATGTTAGTCTAAAGCTTCAGTCTAAAAAGATTAGACATGGCTAGCCAAGCTTCAGCAGGACATTACATTCAAGAGCTAAATTGATGAGAATCAATCAGCTTTTGTGATGATAAGAACATCACCTTGAAACTCTAGAATTCATTCTTAAGAACTCTAAAGAACAAAATAAAATAAAATTACCTAATCTAAGCAACAAGATGAACCGTCAGTTGTCCAAACTCGAACAATCTCCGGCAACGGCGCCAAAAACTTGGTGTTGTTGCCGGATCAAAACCTGGCACTGTTATTGCAGGAAACAAATGCGAAATTGTAGTTAGGACATTTAATTCCCCGGCAATGGCGCCAAAAACTTGGTGGACGAAATTGTGATCATCAATGGTGCCATCAACATGGTATGCTCAATTGTAATCTCACCTCTTTATCACAACTTCGCACAACTAACCAGCAAGTGCACTGGGTCGTCTAAGTAATAAACCTTACGCGAGTAAGGGTCGATCCCACAGAGATTGTTGGTATGAAGCAAGCTATGGTCATCTTGTAAATCTCAGTCAGGCGAATTCAAATGGTTATGGAGGAATAATGATTAAAAGAAACATAAAGTAAAGATAGAGATACTTATGTAATTCATTGGTGAGAATTTCAGATAAGGGTATGGAGATGCTTGTCCCTTCCGTCTCTCTGCTTTCCTACTGTCTTCATCCAATCCTTCTTACTCCTTTCCATGGCAAGCTGTATGTTGGGCATCACCATTGTCAGTGGCTACAGTCCCGTCCTCTCAGTGAAAATGTTCAACGCACCATGTCACGGCACGACTATTCATCTGTCGGTTCTCGATCATGTCGGAATAGAATCCAGTGATTCTTTTGCGTCTGTCACTAACGCCCCACAATCACGAGTTTGAAGCTCGTCACAGTCATTCAATCCTTGAATCCTACTCGGAATACCACAGACAAGGTTTAGACTTTCCGGATTCTCAAGAATGCCGCCATCAATTATAGCTTATACCACGAAGATTCTGATTAAGGAATCCAAGAGATAAACACTCAATCAAATATAGAATGGAGGTGGTTGTCAGGCACACGTTCATAGGTGAGAATGATGATGAGTGTCACGGATCATCACATTCATCAAGTTGAAGAACAAGTGATATCTTAGAACAAGAACAAGCTGAATTGAATAGAAGAACAATAGTAATTGCATTAATACTCGAGGTACAGCAGAGCTCCACACCTTAATCTATGGTGTGTAGAAACTCCACCGTTGAAAATACATAAGAACAAGGTCTAGGCATGGCCATGAGGCCAGCCTCCCAAAGAGGGTTTAATCATAAAAACATGATCAAAAGATTAGACATCAAATACAATAGCAAAAAGTCTTATTTATAGAGAACTAGTAGCCTAGGGTTTACAGAAATAAGTAAATGATGTAAATATCCACTTCCGGGCCCACTTGGTGTGTGCTTGGGCTGAGCATTGAAGCATTTTTGTGTAGATACTTCTCTTGGAGTTAAACGCCAGCTTTTGTACCAGTTTGGGCGTTTAACTCCCACTTTGGTGCCAGTTCCGGCGTTTAACGCTGGAAATTCTTGAGCTGACTTTGAACGCCGCTTTTGGGCCATCAAATCTTGGGCAAAGTATGGACTATTAAATATTGCTGGAAAGCCCTGGATGTCTACTTTCCAACGCAATTGAGAGCGTGCCAATTGGGCTTTTGTAGCTCCAGAAAATTCACTTCGAGTGCAGAGAGGTCAGAATCCAACAGCATCTGCAATTCTTTTCAGCCTCTGAATCAGATTTTTGCTCAGGTCCCTCAATTTCAGCTAGAAAATACCTGAAATCACAGAAAAACACACAAACTCATAGTAAAGTCCAGAAAAGTGAATTTTAGATAAAAACTAATAAAAATATAATAAAAACTAACTAAAACATGCTAAAAACATACTAAAAACAATGCCAAAAAGCGTATAAATTATCCGCTCATCAAACATCCAATTCTTGGCAAAGAAGCTAAAAAATCTTAATAAAGCCCCAGGAGTTCGGATGAAGCTCGGACGGAGCTACATTACACGACCACAACAAATCGGTCTCAAAGGAAGTAAAGGGAAAAGTGATGTCCAATTGGCTGAAAAAATAGTCGTAAGCATAAAAGAAAGGCGCTCCCCCTGGGTCAGGACAGGGAAGCAAACCCTCTCCCGGAGTCAGGTGCCACCAATTCATAATTCCTCTCTTGATCTCTACTCTTACAGAGGCGGTGATGTTTCATAAGCTCCACACAGAATTCAGCATTTACCACAGAAACACACATCAAAATAAGGGAGTCCAACCAATCGGACATCCCCTCAGGGACCTTAGAGGACGTCTCTACAATATTTTTGCGAGAAGACATGGCCAATTAGTCCTACAAACAAGAAAAGAAGATTGGATTACTAAAAAACATCTCGGATGAAATCAAAACAAAGGAAGAAACTTCGAAGAAGATTGAAGACGAAGAGACAGAATCGCCTTTAGAGCAAAGAAAACACCAAGAAATCACCAAATGACGTCGCAGAAAGAAGTGCAAAAATGCAAGTCTCAAGCAAAAATTGAAAGCGAGAAAGAAGAGGAGAAGTTACAGCAAAAGAAACAGAGAAGAGAAACTGTTTTTTCGTAAAGTTCAAAAGAGCCAAGAGAAACGAGGCAATTAAAATCAATTAATGAGGGTATTAAACCCTCGCACATTCCCAAAAAGCCAGAACGCTAAAAGCGCGCGTTTCTAAGTGAGAGGAAAAAAACGTTCCGCATTCAAAAACAAAGACTCTACAAAGAAGGAAATCGACAAATGCTCGAGTTCAGCTTCACCAGAGAAGGATCGAAGTCCCAAAACTAAGACTCAACCTCCAAAAAGACCGAGCTCGAGCAGGGGCACTGTTCATACCCCGGGTCAAGCTGTCTGACTCGGGATGTTCTACTGACAAGACGACCGACCTCTTCAGGTCAGACCGTTCGACCTCTTTTCAAAGAGTTCGGCCAAATCACCAGGAAAAGCCCAATAAGGGCCCAACAGAGGAACACGACCCAAAATCCTAAGGCAGCCCAAGCCCCTAGAGATAAGGATGGTTCCCTTAAAGATAAGATGACCTCGCTCAAAGATAAGATAAGATAAGATAACTAATTTATCTTATCTAAAGAAGGTCACTCTACACCTCTATAAATACACTGGAGCACCCAGGTATAACTCATACTCTGATTCTACTAAAAAACCTGCTTAATATCCTTGCTAACTTAAGCATCGGAGTCCCTTGCAGGTACCCCCCACCTTCCGGTGACAAAGGATCAGCTGCATTACCAGTTCAACTGATCGGACGCGGTAGCTCCGGCCACCACCTACACGCCGGACGCGTCATCTCCAACCAGCACTGAAGATCTCGACCGAGATTGACCTACAGTTTCAGGTAACCCTCGGAACAGTTTTCTTCCTCATTTGGTAATATTTAAGCTTTTAAGGGAAGAGGAGTAGTAAAGAGAGTGGGAAGAAACCGAAGGGTTTGAGGAGAAGTTATGGAGGGAAGAGAGGGAGTGTTGGTAACCGTACCCAAAAGCAGTTTTGCACAAACCATACAACTGCATCACTTTTGAAAAGACTTGAAAAGATATGACCTCATAAAAGAAAGATTTAATTTGATTTAAAATTTATTTTAAATTTCAAAAAACCCTTTTTGAACAAAACAAAAAATTAAGTCAACTTGAAAACCTTTTTGGGCCAGAAAAATATTGAATTAAAATTTTTTCCAAAAAAGAAAAATTAAACACAGCCCAATCAAAAGTTAACAACCAAACAAAATATGTAACATTCATATTTGGGCCCAGAGGTGGTTAGATTTAAAGAAACATATTGGACCCCTCTAAATCTGATTTTTGAGGTTGGCCCAAACCATTTTTAACTTGAAATAGGCCCAGAGCACGCTGATTAAAGGGGGAACGTTCTTCTTCTGTCTAGAATTGTCTCATACCTGTTTATGAGACAAAAAAGCTCCAGCAAATTCATCAGCAATTTTCAAACAAAGAATCATAACTCAAAATTCCTAGACTAGTCCTAAGCATGCAGAATCTGTCCTCAGCTAATGGTTTTTTGAAAATATCTACTAATTGCTCCTCAGATTTAACAAATTGAATGCTAATATCCCCCTTTTGGACATGTTCTCTTATTGAGTGAAATTTCACTTTAATATGCTTAGTCCTAGAGTGCAAAACTGGAATTTTAGAAATATTAATGGCACTCATATTATCACACATCAAGGGAATATTTTCAGCATTTAATTTGTAATCGGCAAGTTGTGTTTTTAACCATAAAAGCTGAGAACAACAAGAGGAAGTAACTATATACTCAGCCTCTACAGTGGATAAGGCCACTGTTGGTTGCTTCTTACTTGACCAAACATTTAAGGACTTTCCAAGGAAACAACATAGGCCTGAAGTGCTCCTTCTATCAACTCTATCACCAGCAAAATCTGCATCACAATAACTAACTACAGAAAAATCATCAATCTTAGGATACCAAAGACCAAAATTGGATGTGCCATGAACATATCTAATGATCCTTTTAACTGCAGAAAGATGTGACTCTTTTGGTTTGGATTGGAACCTAGAACACAATCCAACACTTTGCACAATATCGGGTCTAGAGGAAGTTAAGTACATAAGAGAACCAATCATTCCTCTATACCTAGTCTCATCAACATCTTTCTCAGTTTCTCCCTTGTCTAATTTTGAATTAGGATGTATGGGAGTTCCCATGGGTTTGACACTTTCCATACCAAATTTCTTAACTAATTCCTTGGCATACTTTTTCTTGATGAATGAAAATACCTTTTTCAGTTTGTTTAATTTGCAGCCCAAGGAAAAAATTAAGTTCACCCATCATACTCATGTCAAATTCACTTGTCATGAGTTTTCCAAATTCAGAACAAAGGGATTCATTGGCTGATCCAAAAATAATGTCATCAACATATATTTGGACTAGAATAAAAGAATCATTAGAATTCTTGATAAATAGAGTTGTGTCAGTGGTGCCTCTTTGAAAACCATTTTTCAAAAGAAAAGAGCTAAGTCTCTCATACCAAGCTCTAGGAGCTTGTCTTAAACCATAGAGAGCTTTAAATAATTTGAAAACATGATTAGAATGCTCTTTATTTTCAAAACCCGGAGGCTGCTCCACATACACTTCTCTATCTATCACACCATTCAAAAATGCACATTTCACATGCATTTGATATAATTTAAAACCACAAAATGCAGCATAAGCTAAGAGAAGTCTTATGGCTTCCATTCGGGAAACAGGGGCAAAGGATTCATCAAAGTCTATTCCTTCTTCTTGGTCATATCCTTGTGCCACTAGCCTTGCCTTATTTCTTGCAATGCTACCATCTTCTCCCAACTTGTTCCGAAATATCCACTTGGTACCGGTCACTTTTTTTCCACTTGGCCTTGGAACCAATGTCCACACTTGGTTCATTTAAAACTCAAGAAGCTCATCCTCCATAGCTTTAACCCAAGAGGGGTCACTAAGGGCTTCCTTGATGTTTTGAGGCTCTATTTGTGAAAGAAGGGCAATGTTTGAACCTTCATTTGCCTTTCTAGTAGAAGACCGTGTTTGCACTCCATGAGAAACGTCCCCAATGACAAATTCCTCGGGATAATTCTTCAAGAATCTCCATTCACGAGGTCTGGTGGATTTGGAGGCAGATTCAGATACCAAGGGATTCTGGGTGCTGCTGGCTGCAGGATTTCCTTCAGATTCATGAGACAAAATGGATTTGTCTCTTCAATTTTCAGCATTTGCAGTTTCTGGTTTAACTTGACCAGAATTTTCTTTTTCATGATTTTGAGCAGTTTCATTTTCCTTTTGAGTTTGATTTCCTGCATCACAATCTTCCAAAATACTTTGTACCAAGTTAGTATCACAAAATGTAACATGTATGGATTCCTCAATAATCCTAGCATCTTGATGATAAACCCCTATATGCTTTACTAGTTGTGGAATATCCTACAAATAAACACTCATACGCTTTTGGATCAAATTTTTCCAAATTGTCCTTGTTATTTAAAACAAAACATTTGCATCCAAAGATGTGCAAGTAATCTAAGTTTGGTGGGTAGCCTTTCCAAAGTTCATAAGGGGTTTTCTTAAAAAATTTCTTTATGATTGTTCTATTCAAAATATGGCAAGCCGTGTTAACCGCTTCAGCCCAAAGGAATTTTGGAACATTACTCTCACAAAGCATAGCTCTTGTCATCTCTTGTATGCTTCTATTTCTTCTTTCCACAACACCATTTTGTTGTGGTGTTCTTGGACAAGAAAAGTTGTGAGATATTCCAAATTTCTCACAAAATGATTCAAATAAATTGTTTTTGAATTCAGTTCCATGATCACTTCTTATAGAAGAGATTTTTAAATCCTTTTCATTTTGAATTTTCTTGCAAAAAGGTTCAAAGGCCGAAAAGGCTTCATTTTTGTGTGCAAGAAATAAAACCCAACCAAACCTAGTATAGTCATCCACAATTACTAAACCATAATGTTTACCACCTAGGCTTTGAGTTCTTGTTGGACCAAATAAATCAATGTGTAGCAACTCAAGTGGTCTTTTAGTAGAGATGTCTTCCTTTGGTTTAAAAGAACTTTTTGTTTGTTTTCCTATTTGGCAAGCATCACAAGTGATGTCTTTGTCAAACTTTATCAAAGGAAGGCCTCTTACTAATTCTTTCTTTACAAGTTTTTTTATTTGAAACATACTTGCACGACCCAATATCTTGTGCCATAACCACTTTTCAGATTCTTTAGAGTGAAGACAAGCTACATTTTGATCCTTTAGTTCATCAAGAGTAAGTCCATACATATTATAAAAATGCTTGGCAACAAACATCACTTCATTTGTCTTTTCATTAACAACATAGCATTCAAGTCTTTTAAAAGTCACTAAATATCCTAAATCACACAACTGACTCATACTCAAAAGATTGTGCTTCAAACCACATACCAAAAGTACATCATCAATGAAAGTAGATTGCCCATTACCTACTTTTCAAACAGCAATGATTTTACCTTTACCATCATCTCCAAAGGTCACAACCTCCATCATACTTATTTAGTTTGATGAAGTAGGTTGACCTTCCAGACATGTGCCTTGAACATCCACTATCTATGTACCACATGTCCTTTTTGTTTTTGGATGCTAGGCAAATCTGCATGAAGAGTTTCAAGTAGCCTTATGTATCCAAATTAATTTGGATCCTTTGAAGTTAATCCATCTTGGTTGCCCAAGTGCATTGAAATCACAAACAACATTGTATACTTTGTTTCCTACAACTCTTTTTTTAATGAAACATTGTGCATATGAGT
Source organism: Arachis stenosperma (assembly GCF_014773155.1). Classification (NCBI taxonomy): domain Eukaryota; kingdom Viridiplantae; phylum Streptophyta; class Magnoliopsida; order Fabales; family Fabaceae; genus Arachis; species Arachis stenosperma. The sequence continues at coordinate 129,115,022 of NC_080385.1, read as the reverse complement.
GACCAAATTTTTTGCAATTAACACAATGATTTTTTGATGTGTGTCGCTGAAATTGAGGTGAGTTATATTGCTTGAGATGATTAAAGTGTTGAAATTTTCTGGTTTTTGGAGAAGATGCATTTCTTTTGACAAACTGATTTTTATTAAAATTATTCCTCTTTGCAAAAGCATTTTCACCAGTATTTCTTTGAACATTTGGGCTTTTTGAATATGAGGCTTTGTTGTAAAATGGTAGTTTCTTGAAAATAACCTCATTTTTCGAAATGTATCCCAAACCTGGCCTGTTTGAACTTGGTTCGGTTCTTGGTGAAGGTTCAGTTTTACTTGTGTATACTTCATCAAATTTTTCTTCAAAAGTTGAAACATATCCAATACTCGATTTGTTTGGTATGGATTTGGTATTTGATGAAGAAACCACAAGCTTTATAGAGGAAATATTGGAAACGACATCTTCCTTGGCTATGTAGCCTAAACCAGATTTTTCAAACAATGGTCTTTGACTTGCAAGTAATTTTTCCAAGTTACTAGAACCTTGAGCAAATTTTGCTAAGTCACCATTCAGCCTTTTAATCATATCATTTAATCTTTCATTTTCAGCAATTAACTCATGAGAAGGATCCACAATGTCCTTTCCTTTTAATTTTTCAAGTTCAGAATTTAGAAATCTGTTTTCTTCAATGATGTCCAAAGTACATTCAGTTTCCTTCACTTTTTCTTTTAAAAAATTATTTTCATCTCTTAACACATCTCTTTCAGATCTGCATTCATTGTACTTGTCAAGCAGTTTTGAGGTGTTTAAAGTGAGATCATCAACAATAGCATGTAAGTCCTCAATGGTTAAATCATAATAATTTACCTCATCAAGATTGTTGTTTCCAGCCATGAAACAGTCTTTATCATCTCCTTCAGATTCTTCTTCTTCATTTGAGTCGTTCTCAAGATCCTCCCAAGCTGCCATGAGCACTCTTTTCCTTTCCTTCTTTCCTTTGTCCTCCTTTTTGAGTTTTGGACAGTTTAGCTTGAAATGTCCAGCCTCCTTGAAATGATGGCACGTCACCTTGCTCAAGTCGATCTTGTTCTCCTTTGAACTTGAACCCTTGTATTTGCCCTTGTTCTTCATCATTCTTCTAAATCTCCTAGCAAAAAACAAAAGCTCATCATCTGAAATACCATCACTAGACTCACTCTCTTTTGGTTCTATTTGTGACTTGAGGGCTATCCCTTTTTCTTTGACTTTGTGTTTGTGTATCTGGCTTCATAGGTGGTATGCAAAATCGTGATCCTCAACAATGGCTCCAAAGACTTGGTGCTCTCAAACGTGAATCACACTTCGTCACAATTCTGCACAACTAACCAGCAAGTGCACTGGGTCGTCCAAGTAATACCTTACGTGAGTAAGGGTCGATCCCACGGAGATTGTTGGTATGAAGCAAGCTATGGTCATCTTGTAAATCTCAGTCAGGCGGATTCAAATGGTTATAATGGTTTTCGAAAATAAAGAGATAAATAAAGCATAAAATAAAGATAGAGATACTTATGTAAATCATTGATGGGAATTTCAGATAAGTGCATGCAGATGCTGTGTTCCTTCTGGATCTCTGCTTTCCTACTGCTTTCATCCAATCATCCTTACTCCTTTCCATGGCAAGCTGTATGTTGGGCATCACTGTTGTCAATGGCTACATCCCGTCCTCTCAGTGAAAATGGTCCAAATGCTCTGTCACAGCACGGCTAATCATCTATCGGTTCTCGATCCTGCTGGAATAGGATTTAATAATCCTTTTGCGTCTATCACTACGCCCAGCACTCGCGAGTTTGAAGCTCGTCACAGTCATTCAATCCCTGAATCCTACTCGGAATACCACAGACAAGGTTTAGACTTTCCGGATTCTCAAGAATGGCCGCCAATAATTCTAGCTTATACCACGAAGATTCTGGTTAAAGAATCCAAGAGATACACATTCAAGCTTTGTTTGCATGTAGAATGAAAGTGGTTGTCAAGCATGCGTTCATAAGTGAGAATGATGATGAGCGTCACATAATCATCACATTCATCAAGTTCTTGTGTGCGAATAAATATCTTAGAATAAGAATAAGCTGAATTGAATGGAAAATAGTTGTAATTGCATTAATACTCGAGGTACAGCAGAGCTCCATACCTTAATCTATGGTGTGTAGAAACTCCACCATTGAAAATACATAAGAACAAGGTCCAGGCATGGCCGAGAGGCCAGCCCCCTAGACGTGATCAATATGATCCAAAGATAAACTAAGAATGCATAAGATGTTCTAAAGACAATAGTAAAAAGTTTTATTTATACTAAACTAGTTACTAAGGTTACAGAAATAAGTAATGATGTAGAAATCCACTTCCGGGCCCACTTGGTGTGTGCTTGGGCTGAACATTGAAGCTATCACGTGTAGAGGTCTTCCTTGGAGTTGAACGCCAGTTTGTAACTTGTTTCTGGCATTTAACTCTGCTTTGCAACTTGTTTCTGGCGTTTAACGCCAGAATAGGGCAGAGAGCTGGCGTTAAACGCCAGAATAGGGCAGAGAGCTGGCGTTAAACGCCAGTTTGCGTCATCTAAACTTGGGCAAAGTATGGACTATTATATATTTCTGGAAAGTCCTGGATGTCTACTTTCCAACGCAACTGAGAGCGCGCCATTTGATTTTCTGTAGCTCCAGGAAATCCATTTCGAGTGCAGGGAGGTCAGAATCCAACAGCATCTATAGTCCTTCTTCAGCCTCTGAATCAGATTTTTGCTCAAGTCCCTCAATTTCAGCCAGAAAATACCTGAAATCACAGAAAAATACACAAACCCATAGTAAAGTCCAGAAATGTGATTTTTAATTAAAAACTAATAAAAATATAATAAAAATTAACCAAATCATACTAAAAACATACTAAAAACAATGCCAAAAAGCGTATAAATTATCCGCTCATCAATAGGCAAGGAGTTTTCCTCTCAGCTCATCATAGGTTATGGGACTTTTGTTGTTGCTCTCGGTTAGAATAGTGGCAGTGTTTTCCCATTCTTTTGTGAGGCTTCTATAGAGTTTTCTCACCAAGGTTTGTTCTGCATAGTTTGTACCCATAGCATCAAGGTTGTTGATTATGATTGAGAATCTCTCAAACGCTTCATCAATGCTTTCTCCATCCTTCATGTTAAACATCTCGTACTCTTTTCGCAGCATATCAATCCTCGTTTCTTTGACTTGTTTAGTGCCTTCGTGTGTAACCTGGAGTTTTTCCCAGATTTCTTTGGCTGTCTTGCATCTAGACACCTTCCGGTACTCTTCAAAGCTGATAGCACAGTGAAGAAGGTTGATTGCTTTAGCATTCATCTCTATCTTCTTCTTATCATCTTCATTCCATTCAGCTTCTTCTTTTGGAGTCACCACTCCATCAGCACTTGTTTTTGTTGGGATCTTGGGACCGCTCACAACAATCTTTCATATGTTGTAGTCAATGGATTGGATGAAGATCTTTATCCTTTCTTTCCAGTAGGAATAGTTCTTCCCGTCGAAGAAAGGTGGCCGGTTATTTGACTGGCCTTCAGTGAGGGTGTAGGCAACTGTGGTTATGCCCAAGTTGTTTGCCATTGGATCTTTACTCCAAACGGTTAAGCTTGATTCTTGAGACCTTAACTCCTGATACCAATTGAAGGTTGTGGTAGGCATAGAGAAGGGGGGGTTGAATCTATGCCTTCCTTTTAAGTTGCTGTTATGACCCTTTTAAAACAAACTTTCAATTCAGATTCTGTTTGTATTCAGCAGCGGAAATTTATGAGATAATTTATTTTTGTCTCATGAGTATTAGAAAACAGAACACAGCAAAGAAGAGAAAAGCTAACACCAGCATGTATCCTGGTTCGGTTGCCTTGTGCTATGCAACCTACGTCCAGTCTTCTCCACAACAATAGAAGAATTTTCACTATAGTTAACAGTATTACATACACCAATTTCACAGGATTGACCCAATCCTTTCACACTCAAGTTCTAACCTAACTTGACATTAGCTATGCTAATTGTAACACCCTAATATTCAAATCCTTATGCTCGAGTCATAAGTCAATGATATTACGGTGGTACGACTCTCAGGTGGATTTTTAATATATAACTATAGGTAATTTCGAAAGGAGTATTAATCGAGAAGTCTGAAAAGAGTAGAAATAAAATCACGAAGACGTAACTCTCACGTTTCGACAATGAAAAGTTAAACTGCAAGCCGAACGCGATATACGGACAAGGCATAAAGGAGATTAAGAGATAGATAACAGATAGATATATATAACATAAGTACTAGCCACTAGTCGCGACCCGCGAAGTTTAGGCCGGCTAGGGTACAGTATGAAAGTAGTTGACAACAGTACATCCTAATCTCTCCCAAAGGAAACATAAGAGCCTCTATAGGCAAGTTCCAAAAGAGTTCAACACATAATATAATCCTTTCAAAACAAAGGTGGAGAGATTCTAAGCAAAATACAAGTAGAGAAAATAAAGATCTTCGCCGTCTCTCAGACGTACCACAGCTCACTTCTGAGCACTTGGACCTGTATCTGAAAAACAAGAGATATATACGGAATGAGAACCCCGGGCCCATGGGTTCCCAATACGGTAAAAGTGCCAAATAAATACAATGCACTGCAATAAAAACTCACTAAGCATCCTAAACTCCTTTTCACCAAGTATCCAGCCTAGATTCTCACTAATCCATAAATAGGCATCTGTCGTAAGGGGATACTAAATCTAGTTCATGTTACACATGTTTCCCAATTCGCTGATTCTTTCACGAATCAGACTCAGAATCATAAGCAAAATCATTACCAGTTGTTCTGCCTCAGCAACTTTATATCAATACATCATACCCTCGCCTGGAGCTAGTGAAATCACATCACTGCGTCTACCCAGGGGGCTCAAATGATCTCATTCAAAAATCATCATCATTATGCAATCGCATTATCAATTCATCTCATCAAAAACAGCCCCCAACATCCACCAACACCATCATGAGGAATCTCTCAGTTGTACAAACACAAGCAATACAGACAAGTAATACACAAATAAGGTACAAGTAGAACAAGTAGCATGTAATCAGGTAACATAGCATATATGATATAGAAATCCAAAACAAATAGGCAAACCCAAACAATTCAAACATATGCAAATGATGTATGCCTGCCCTATGGCTGATGATATCATCTGTCGGTTATATAGCCAACCCGACACGTCCTGGTAGCTAACCATGGACAGAAACACCCCTTGCGGAGCAAGTAGGTTTGAGCTACAACCCCCTTGCTACTACCCGCTCAGTCCAGAGCCAGTGGAACAACCACTATTGCGGCTACTACCCAGGCGGGTGTTTAACAGCTCAACCTGGAGCGAGTGGATTCACCACTACTACCGCTACTACCCAGGCGTCACAATCTCTGACCTGGAGCAAGTGGGACGAACCACAACCCTTGCTACTGCCCAGGTATCTCAAGCATTAACCCAGAGCAAGTGGGACGAGCCACAACCCTTGCTACTACCCAGGTATCTCAAACATTAACCCGGAGCAAGTGGGACGAGCCACAACCCTTGCTACTGCCCAGGTATCTCAAACATTAACCCGGAGCAAGCGGGACGAACCACAACCCTTGCTACTGCCCAGGTATCTCAAACATATATTCATTCAATCTCAATTCACATTATCAATCCTCATTGTTATCAAATCTCAAACATTAACCTGGAGCAAGTGGGACGAACCACAACCCTTACTACTACCCAGGTATCACAAATACATTCATTCAAAACTCCATAATTAAACCCATTTATCATGAACATCCTTTTTCGTCTCACACCCGGAGCAAGTGGACAACGCCACTGCCTACTACCCGGGGTTACACATCACATTTCAACATCTTCCATTATTATCCATTTAACACATTCATTCATTAATCATATATGCAATTATTCTCAGCCATAATCAATAATGGCTTTGCCGTGACCCGGCAATAACTCAGCCATCCGGCTCATGGTCCAATCAGGAACCAGCCATTTATCAATAAATATAGCCCTTCGGCTCATGGCATACACGGTACTCCTACCGTCATCCTCCATATCTCATATAATCATCGTTGATCGCCATTGATCATAACTTTTCCCCTTGCTTCACTCGCAAGTTACCACATCCCCTAGTTCCTTTCTCATTACTAAGCATATCATAATGATTTAATATATAAGGGGTGAGATCGGAGGCTTAAAAGTATGAGATTTGGCTTTTAAAACTCAAGTATCAACTTTGGCATGAAAACAGGGCCACGCGTACGCGTACTCCACGCGCACGCGTGGATGGCCACAAAACTCATCGGCGCATACGCGCCATTCACGCGAACGCGCGGATTGAAAAATAGACAACGATGCGTACGTGTCAGCCACGCGTACGCGTGGGTACACTTGCGCCCCAAGCACAAGACTGGCACAACTCTGGCACAACTCTCGGGAAAATGGCTGGGCAATGGGTGCAGCGCATCGTCGCGCACGCGCACACCACGCGCACGCGTGGATGGTGCCTTCTTGAAGAACGACGCGTACGCGCCAAGTGCGCCTACGCGTGGAGGGTCATTCTGCTAAAAATTTTCTAAGTTAAAAGCTGCAGAATTCACAGATTCAAAACAAGCCATTTTCAACTCTTTTCAAAATCAACCAAAACATGCCAAATTCAACCCTTTTTGAAAACAATCAAAATGTGCCGAAATCAACATCAAGCCATCCTCAACTCACACATTGACACTTTACCAAAAGTCACAAAACCGCCATATAACCATTTTTACCCATTTCAAACAAATGGCTAAATTACAAACATATCAACATGTCATACATCCTTCCTCATCCCAATTTCCAACTATACTATTTCCAATCAACCATCATTATACATAACCAATATCATACTCACTATCACGTGGTTTCACCCCCAAATCAACCTTAATCATTTCTCAAGCATATATCACAACATACATATCTCTCATGCATTATCATACCATCAAGGCATCAATAATCATACTCACATATATGACCACATAATATATCTCAACCAAAATCAAACATACCTCATCTATACTATTTCACCCAAAATTACCAATTTCCACACTTCAACTCCTCAAACCTCATTATCCAATAACCAACCCAATCATTCATATATTCATTATATGAAATTCATCCAATCACTTGTGTCATCATACAATGCACACATCAACTTACCTCCCTTACCTCTTTCCGGCCTCCGGCCCAAAATTTACGGCCTCCGGCCCAATTTCACAATTTAAATGCATAAACCACAAATTAATACTCATTACCCAATACATCAAATTTTCAATACACCAAACATACAAGGCCACACAATTCTCAATCCAATCATTAATTTCACATTACATACCAACTATGCATATTAGCACCAACCATTTACACAATCCAAACTTAATCCTAGGGGCATCTAGCTTAGGAATTCTCATCACACCACACGGTACTTAAATGAAACTTAAACCATACCTCTTGTAGCCAAATCAATTGAGCCTCTTCTATGGAAGTCTCCACCAACCCTTAGCTCCAAGCCTCACCAAAGCTCCACAAGCAATACCAACCTCCCAATTGTGCATCAAAATCACCAAATACACTAACATAACCAATATCACATACATACATCAACCTAGGGCTCATAAAGATGATAAATCACAAGGGTTTGAGCACTTCTTACCTCAGCCCATATGAAGTAGGGATAGAACCCACTTAGAATCCATGTTGGAGTATCCCTAAACACCCAAAATCACAAGATTTCAACACTAACTTCCCAAAAACGTGTAACAGTGGGGAAATTCGAAAACTGGGCAGAGATGAATGGAATACTCACCACAAAACTTAGATATAATTGTAGAGGATGAGAAGAGCGACGCGTGGCCGCAAACGGCTCGTCAATCAGAGCTCCGTAGCTCAAGTTATGGTGGTTTGAAGATCAAAGAGAGTTAGGTTTTCTCTCTTCTCTTCTCTCTTCTCAAATCAGCGCCCCACACTCCTCTTTTAGGGTAAAAATGAGGTGAAATGCTCATAACTAATATTTATATATGTTGGGTCTTGGGCCCACTTAGGCCCAGTTCACTTATTTTTGTCCGTTGGCCTAATTTTGGACCAAAACCTTTAAGATTAGCGCTTTAAATCGCACTTCAAATATTTCTACCTCCCCTAATTATAATTCCTCATTTCTTAATCTTATTTACTCATAATCAATTTTCTCAGCTGCAGTACCAGACAGGTCTCAGCCAGTACTGCCGGTCAAAATTCCACTGTGCGCTTTTACGCAGAAAACTATGTCTTCCGACTCGGAAAAACTCACTGAATCCAAATATTATATTTAAATTATCAAATTCCAATTGCCAAATCTTCCAAGCACATTCGCTCTTACTTAACTCATTATTTAATTAATTTCGGCTAGACCGGGTATTACACTAATACCTAACTATTCACTCTTAGTGCTAACCCAACTAAGAAAGGGATACCTCACAGGTACAAGATACAAGACATAGACATACCTAAAGAAATCAGAAAATAACTCTAGGCTTTTCTCTCAAGTGTATCACTCAGCCTTTTTCCACTCATGGCTTTTACTTGAGCTTTCTCACAATGCCTTTTCTCACAAGAAATTACAGAAAGATAAACGTAGAAAAGTACATCACAATCTGTAAAACATGAAGGAGATTGACTTCATCAAATAGCCTCTTTGCTATGTGCAAAACCAGATTTGCAAACCTCAGATACAGTTCTTCAGTATTGGTCGAATACTTCTTTGAAAGAAAGCATTATCCAAGTAGAGGAACTTCTTTACAGAACACAACCCACATAACTTTGGTTTTCTCTCCTTAGCTTCTGAATGAGCAGAAAGTCTTTTTTTAACTCCTTGCATGTTGCTGGGTTCTTCTTCCAAGGTCAACACCTTGAGCCTTGAGCTTCACCAACCCACAGATTCACTTTTTCTCATTAAACCTTAGAGTAGAAACTTTGCTTCTGACTTTCCCATCTTGACCGAAAGCCATAAAGCAGCAACCATAATTGTCTTCCAATGGTCAACTTGATCTGAGCCCTTGAAAACCAACTTGGTCCCCAAGATTTGTTTAAGACCGTGGATTTGCAGTAGAGAGGAACAGAAATCCTCTTTTCCATATAGCTCAAAACAGAGATACAGAGAGTTGAAGATGAAGAGAAGAAAGTGTGTTGCATGTAAAAGGAAATGAGTTACCTTTAACATAAGCTTGATTTAGTTTGGATTTTCTGATTAGACTTCTGTGTTACAAGCTTGGACTTTCTCTTTCTTGCTTCTTTGAAGATCACCTTGGGGAAGAAGATTTCTCTTTCTCTTTCTCACTTTTCTGAGTTTGTGATTTGATTAAGACAGAGGAGAGAAGAATGTTGCTTTGGTAAAAGCAAGTGAGAGGGAATTTGCTTGCTGAATTCGACTCGGGCTTGGATCGGGTAGAGATTTGCTTGGCATAACCCATCAGCCTTGTTTTTATTTTCCATTCCATTTGGGCTTTTGTTTGAATTTTGACCTGCAACATTTAATAAATAATTAGTAATATGCAATTATAATTAATCAACACTAATTATTCATTTTGCCCAAAAATAATGTTTGTTATCACTAATTTATTTTGTTAATTTCTTAACTCAACATTTTAGTTGTTGTTGAATTGCATTTTGCTTGTAGTATAAGTTTTGTTTTTAGTGTGTTTGAAAATTTTTCAAAAACCAAAAAGATTTGTTATTGAATTTAATTTTGGTTATATTAGAATGCTTGTAGATTAGGAGAGTGCCCTGTTCCAGTTAAAAAAAAAAAAGTGGCGAGCCACGCATAAGCGTGGCCGACACGTACGCGTCGTATGCCATATTGGGACTCTCGGTTCAAAAACCTGAGAGTTGCGCGAAACTGGAGCTGGAACTGCGCGTTTCACATAAACTAGACCCACGCATACACGTGGGTGACGCTTACGCGTCACCTGGACTTTCTGCGTTCCACGCGTTGCATGTCCATTCTGCCATCCACGCGCACGCGTGAGTGACGCTTACGCATCGCTTTCGCGCCCTGTTTCTTCCCCTTTCTTCTTCTTTCTTTCTTCTTTCTTCTCTCTTTCTTCTTTCTTACTTTCTTTCTTTTCTCCTTTTAAAATTCCACTTTTTATATTTCCTATTTTCATTTTCTTTTACACATTGCATTTGCATATTATCATTCTTTTCATTTTAATTTTGTTCTCATAGCTATTCTTATTTTCCTTTCTAAGTTTCTTATTTTAATAATGGTGTTGAATTCTCTTACTCAATTGTTGAGAATTTCTTGGTTAATCTTGGTGCTTCTTAACTTGTTTGATATTGTTGGGTGATGAAACTTTTAATTCAATGCTTAATCTTGTATGACTCTTATATTCTTTGTGCATTGATATGAACTTGCATGTCTTTCATGACCCACTCTTTCTAGTTGAACTTGATGCTTTTGAGTGCTCTTCATGCTTTGACTTTACTCTTGCATCAAGTGTTAGTTAATATGCCTTAGCTTATATTATTTTCTCACTCACATGTTGTAGCTACCATGTAGTGAGAACCCTCCTCTTATTTGGCATTAGCCCCTGTCTATGTTCTATTTGCTTTAATATCTTTGTTGTAGGCTTAATTTTCTTTCTTTTTTCCTCCTTTGAGGTTGGCCACCAAGAAGGAAAGGAAAGAAAAAGTTTCTAATGGGGCAACAATCAAGTTTACCCGCACAACCTTCTGAAGGAGCTCATCAATTGTAGCTACCCATCCACCTTGCTCTTCTTTGCATGCACCGAGGACGGTGCAAATTTCTAGGTGTGGGAGGTCATCCGACCGATCTCCATGGGTAACAATTTCCTTTTACAACACCAATTCTTGATTTCCTTTGTTAGTTAGTTGTTGCATTGCATGATAGGTTGCATGATAGTTAAAATTTGTACATATTTTACCACTTCTTTTTATGTTAGGACTACTTGGCTAGGGTGATGATTTTTTTTCCAGGAAACTGTTTTTTAGGGCACCCTACCAATTTGAAAAAAAAAATTTGTTGAACTTGCTCGAAGAATTTATTTTGGAACATGGTTTTTGAGCTAAGAACACAAGCATGTGAGTTTTGAGCCCAATTGTGTGCTTACATCTTATAACCACTTATTTTCCATTCTTGTGTGCATTGTTCTCTTTCTATGATTGTAATCTTTGATTTTTTTGATTCTTTATGTCCATTATTCCATGTATACATGCATTTATATGATTGAGGCCATCATTTCATTTAGCTCACTTACTCAAATAGCCTACCTTTCATCAACCATTGTTAGCCAAATTTGAGCCTATTTAATCCTTTTTGTTCTTAATTTAGCACATCACTACCCCTAAGTGAAAAATAATAAATGTCCCTTAATTTGGATCTTTGATTAGCTTAGGCTAGTGAGGTGTGTATCATTTGGGTATGGAAAACTTGGGACATTGGTTGAGGTAAAAGTGTACTTTGTAGTTTTATTGAAAATATTGGGAATTGGGTACATACTCGTGTATCAAATACATAAAACCATATGCATTGATACGTTTGTATAGACTTTTGAAAAAAAAATGTGTGTGAAAAAAATGTAAAAAAAAAAAAAATAATAATAATAATAATAATAATAATAATAATAAATAGAAAAAATATATAAAATAAAAGAAATAAAAATATAAAAAAAAGAAAAGCAATAAAAAGGGGACAAAAATGCCCCAAAGTAAAGTTCAATAAAAATCAATGCATATGTGTGGTGAATTAAAAAGAATGCATGAGTATGTGAAAAAGTGGGAATCATGGGTAGCTAGGTTGTGTATTAGAATTTTATAGATTGTTACATGTGTTAGGTGAGAGCTTAGACTAATCAAAGATGCAAATTTTAAGCTCACTTAGCCATATATGCATCCCTACCTTTACCCTAGCCCCATTACAACCTATGAACAAGTCCTCATGATGAATGTATGCATGCATTGAATAATTGTTGATTGTTAGATGAAAAACAAATCGTGGAAAGCATGATTAGAAGAGAATTGAGTGATCGACCCTATACACTAGAGCGACTAGAGCGGATACACTTCCGGTGATGGTTCGATGCTCAATTCCTTGTTCCCGGCTTTCATGAGCTTTCTTCTTGCAAGTCTATTTGAACTTCATTTTGATATTTGAATTGGTAGGATTCATGATTCATCATATGATCTTAGCCCTACCTATTCATACATGCTCTTGAAGATTGATTTGCTTTTGACCAAGTAGGTAGAATCATCTTGCATCTAGTTGCATGCATATAGATAGGTGCATATAGTTTATTTGCATTGAATAAATGTTCATACCCTTTTCTTGTCCTTCTTTATTCTTAGCATGAGGACATGCTTGGTTTAAGTGTGGAGAGGTTTGATAAATCCCAATTTTATGATTTATCTTGTGCTTAATTTAGGGGATTTTATCAATTTTTCTCACATTTATTCAATGAAATAGCATGGTTTTATAATTCTCCCTAAATTTGTGCTTAAGTGTGAAAACATGCTTTTTAGGCCTTAAAATAGCTAAATTTAACTCACTTTAATTCCATTCGATGCCTTGATATGTTTGTTAAGTGGTTTCAGGTTTATAAGGCAAAGATTGGATTAAAGGAATGAAGAAAAAGCATGCAAAGTGGGAGAACTCATGAAGAAATGAAGGAATCGCAAAGCTATCAAGCATGACCTCTTCCTACTCAATCGATCATAACTTGAGCTACAGAGGTCCAAATGAGGCAGTTTCAGTTGCGTTGGAAAGATAACATCCGGGGCTTCAAAATGATATAAAATTTTCCATAGTTTCCTGGCGTCAAAGGACGCGTATGCGCGCATCACGCGCACGCATCGGTGGATCAGCATGGGTCATTTTGAAGAAAACGTGGCCAGCGATTTCTAGCTCATTTTGGGCCTAATCCAACTCATTTCTAATGCTATTGAACCCAAGGATTGAGGGAAGAATGAATCAAGTAGTCATAATTTAGTTTTCATCGTGTTGTAGGTAGAATTCTAGAGAGAGAAGCTCTCCCTTTTCTCTAGAATTTAGGGTAGTTTAGGTTTAATTCTCTTAGATCCAACTTTCAATTCTTATTTTGATTTAGTTTTCTTTCTTAATTTCTTGTATTACATCTTTGCTCTTCTAGTTTTACTTGTTCATTTCCCTTATTTTGTTACTTTTATGTTTATGAACCCTTGTTGGATTTCCATTTTCTTTCAATGCAATTTTATGTTCCCATGTCTCTTTTATTTTGATCTTGATTGTTATTGTTGATTTCTTGCTTATGTTAGTTATGGGTTTTGTTAATTCTTGCATTTTGTGATGTTTACTTTTATTGCACTCTAGATGTTTGATGAAATGTTTTCTCTAAATTTTGAGTAGTTTTCTTTACTCTTGGCCTAGGCTAAGGGAATTGAGTGACCTTGAGTCATTGAGTCTCATTGAATTAGTGATTTGAGAATCTTTGGTGATCAATTTGATACCCATTGACATTAACCCACTACTAATCTAATTAGTAGATAAGTTGGGACTTATAGGTTGATGTGATCAAGCCTATTTGACATACTTTAAGCTTAGGAGTAGATATTACGTACTTAAAGCTTTTGGAGGTAGACTTAATAGGTTGGTCCCTCACAATTATCAATATTTGGTATGTAGACAAGGATGGTGATCTCAATTACCTATGTCTAGCCAAGAATTCTTTCCTTTATTTTATTAGTTCTTGTTGTTTACTTTCTTGCTTTTATATTTTCTTGCCCATTTATTTTCTTGCCAATTAAAAATCAAACCCCCTTACATCTTCATAGCCAATAATTGAGCACTTCATTGCAATTTCTTGTGAGACGACCTGAGGTTTAAATACTTCGGTTAAATTTTATTGGGGTTTGTACTTGTGACAACCAAAATTTTTGATTGAGGATTGTTGTTGCTGGTTTAGAACTATACTATCAACGAGATTTCAATTTGAGAAATTCTATACCACAACACAAATCTCACTATCACCTACCACGAATTATGTGGTATCATTCTAAGTCTTCTCTTGCACAACTGCAAATTGTCGCTATTGGTTAGAAGTAGTGATAAGATCAGCAATGGTTAACGAGCCTTGCAGTGAAGTTGGCCTTGTCCTAAAGAGTTCGAATGTTATGCTATTTGAAGGATTGGATCGTTGAAGAAGTAAGAATATTTTCTTTACTATAAAATTTGGGTTCACAAACTATTGATGAAGCCTGATGAGCGGATAATTTATACACTTTTTGGCATTATTTTTAGTATGTTTTTAGTATGATTTAGTTAGTTTTTATTATATTTTTATTAGTTTTTAATTAAAAATCACATTTCTGGACTTTACTATGAGTTTGTGTGTTTTTCTGTGATTTCAGGTAATTTCTGGCTGAAATTGAGGGACCTGAGCAAAAATCTGATTTAGAGGCTGACAAAGGACTGCTGATGTTGTTAGATTCTGACCTCCCTGCACTCGAAATGGATTTTCTGGAGCTATAGAACTCCAAATGGTGCGCTCTTAATTGCGTTGGAAAGTAGACATCCAGGGCTTTCCAGATATATAATAGTCCATACTTTGCCCGAGTTTAGACGACGCAAACTGGCGTTGAACCCCAGCTCTCTGCCCAAATCTGGAGTCAAACGCCAGAAACACGTTGCAAAGCAGAGTTAAAAACCCAAACTGGCACCAAAGCTGGCGTTTAACTCCAAGAAAAGTCTCTACACGTTTAAAGCTCAAAGCTCAGCCCAAGCACGCACCAAGTGGGCCCCAGAAGTGGATTTCTGCATTATTTACTTATTTCTGTAACCCTAGTAACTAGTCTGATATAAATATGACCTTTTACTATTGTATTAGACATCTCTGGACGTTTAGTTCTTAGATCATGGAGGCTGGCCTCTCGGCCATGCCTAGACCTTGTTCTTATGTATTTTCAATGGTGGAGTTTCTACACACCATAGATTAAGGTGTGGAGCTCTGCTGTTCCTCATGAATTAATGCAATTACTACTATTTTCTATTCAATTCAAGCTTATTCCTATTCTAAGATATTCATTCGCACCCAAGAACATGATGAATGTGATGATTATGTGATGTTCATCACCATTCTCACCTATGAACGCGTGCCTGACAACCACTTCCGTTCTACATGCAAATAAGGCTTGAACGTGTATCTCTTAGCCTCCTGATCGTGAGATCAGAGTTTTCGTGGTATAAGTTAGAACCCATGGATGGCCATTCCCGAGATCCAGAAATTCTAAACCTTGTCTGTGGTATTCCGAGTAGGATCTGGGAAGGGATGGTTGTGACGAGCTTCAAACTCGCGAGTGCTGGGCGTAGTGACAGACGCAAAAGGATAGTAAATCCTATTCCGGTATGATCGAGAACCGACAGATGATTAACTGTGTTGTGACAGAGCATTTGGACCATTTTCACTGAGAGGACGGGATGTAGCCATTGACAACGGTGATGCCCAATATACAGCTTGCCATGGAAAGGAGTATGAATGATTGGATGAAGACAGCAGGAAAGCAGAGGTTCAGGAGGAACGAAAGCATCTCTATATGCCTATCTGAAATTCTCATCAATGAATTACATAAGTATCTCTATCTTTATTTTATATTTTATTTATATTTTAATTATCAATTCACCATAAAATATTTGAATCTGCCTGACTGAGACTTACAAGATGACCATAGCTTGCTTCATACCGACAATCTCCGTGGGATCGACCCTTACTCACGTAAGGTTTATTACTTGGACGACCCAGTGCACTTGCTGGTTAGTTGTGCGAAGTTGTGACAAAGTGTGATTCACGTTTGAGAGCACCAAGTTATTGGAGCCATTGTTGAAGATCACGATTTCGTGCACCAAGTTTTTGGCGCCGTTGCCGGGGATTGTTCGAGTTTGGACAACTGACGGTTCATCTTGTTGCTCAGATTAGGTAATTTTATTTTATTTTTAAGCTTTTTATTTATTATTTTCGAAAAATTCAAAAAAAAATTTCTTCTTTTTCATTTTTCCAAAATTATTTTCGAAAAATTCAAAAAAAAAATTTTAGTAAAATCATGAAATCAAAAATATTTTGTGTTTCTTGTTTGAGTCTTGAGTCAAATTTTAAGTTTGGTGTCAATTGCATGTTTTTAAAATTTGTGCATTTTTCGAAAAAAATCCATGCATTGCATTCTTCATGATCTTCAAGTTGTTCTTGACAAGTCTTCTTGTTTGATCTTCATATTTTCTTATTTTGTGTCTTTTCTTGTTTTTCATATGCATTTTAGAATTATTAGAGTCTAAATATTGAAAATTTCTAAGTTTGGTGTCTTGCATGTTTATCTTTTCTTAAAAATTTTCAAAAATAAGTTCTTGATGTTCATCTTGATCTTCAAGGTGTTCTTGGTGTTCATCTTGACATTCATAGTGTTCTTGCATGCATCTTTTGTTTTAATCCAAAACTTTTATGGTTTGAGTCTTTTCAATGTTTTTCTCTTTCTTCATTAAAAATTCAAAAATAAAAATATCTGTTTCCATTATTTCTCCCATAAATTTCGAAAATTTAAGTTGACTTTTCCAAAACTTTTTAAAATTTAGTTGTTTCTTATGAGTCAAATCAAACTTTCAATTTAAAAATCCTATCTTTTTCAAATCTTTTTCATTTTTTTCAATATTTTCGAAAATTTTCAATTTTGATTTTCAAAATCTTTTTCTTATCTTTATTTCATATTTTCGAAAATCTCACTAAAAATTAATGTGATTGATTCAAAAAAATTTTAAGCTTATTACTTGCCTAGTAAGAAAGGTTCAATCTTTAAATTTTAAAATCATATCTTTTTGTTTCTTGTTAGTCAAGTAATCAACTTTAGTTTTCAAAATCAAATTTTTTTTAAATTTCTTTTTCAAATCTTATTCAAAATAAATTTCAATCACATATTTTTCAATTAATCTTATCTTTTTGTTTAATTTTTATCTTTTTCAAAACTACCTAACTAATTCTCTCTCTAATTTTCAAAAATCACCCTCCTCTTTTTCAAAATCCCTTTCTAATTAACTATTTGTTTTAAATTTTAATTTGATTTAATTTTTATTTTTCTTTTCGAATTTTCGAATTTTAACTTTAATTTTAAATTAAAAACAAAAATATTTTCATTTAATTTTCGAAATTCTCTCCCCCTCATCTCTTTCTAATTATTTTATTTATCTACTAACACTTCTCTTCTTCTTAAAAATTTGAATCCTCTCCCTCTTTCTGTGTTCGAATTCTTTTTCTTCTCTTCTACTCACATAAAGAAACCTCTCTACTGTGGCAAAGAGGATCCCTATTATTTTCTATTCCCTTCTTTTTCATATGAGCAGGAGCAAGGACAAGAACATTCTTGTTGAAGCAGATCCTGAACCTGAAAGGACTCTGAAGAAGAAACTAAGAGAATCTAAAATACAACAATCCAGAGAAAACCTTATAGAAAATCTTGAAAAAGAAGACATGGCCGAAAATAATAATAATGCAAGGAAGATGCTTGGTGACTTTACTGCACCAAATTCCAATTTACATGGAAGAAGCATCTCAATCCCTGCCATTGGAGCAAATAATTTTGAGCTTAAACCTCAATTAGTTTCTCTGATGCAACAGAACTGCAAGTTTCATGGACTTCCATCAAAAGATCCTTTTCAGTTCTTAACTGAATTCTTGCAGATCTGTGATACTGTTAAGACCAATGGGGTTGATCCCGAGGTCTACAGGCTCATGCTTTTCCCATTTGCTGTAAGAGACAGAGCTAGAATATGGTTGGACTCTCAACCTAAGGATAGCCTGAACTCTTGGGATAAGCTGGTTACGGCTTTCTTAGCCAAGTTCTTTCCTCCTCAAAAGCTAAGTAAGCTTAGAGTGGATGTTCAAACCTTCAGACAAAAAGAAGGTGAATCCCTCTATGAAGCTTGGGAGAGATATAAGCAACTGACCAAAAAGTGTCCTTCAGACATGCTTTCAGAATAGACCATCCTGGATATATTCTATGGTGGATCCATTCACCTAAAGAAAACTCCTGCAGAAGCTCAGGAACTCATAGACATGGTTGCAAATAACCAGTTTATGTACACTTCTAAAAGGAATCCTGTGAGTAATAGGATGCCTCAGAGGAAGGGAGTTCTTGAAATTGATGCTCTGAATGCCATATTGGCTCAGAACAAACTGTTGACTCAGCAAGTCAATATGATTTCTCAGAGTCTGAATGGATTACAAAATGCAACCAACAGTACTCAAGAGGCATCTTCTGAAGAAGAGGCTTATGATCCTGAGAACCCTGCAATAGCAGAGGTGAATTACATAAGGGAACCCTATGGAAACACCTATAATACCTCATGGAGAAATCATCCAAATTTCTCATGGAAGGATCAACAAAGGCCTCAACAAGGCTTTAACAATGGTGGAAGAAACAGGGTTAGCAATAGCAAGCCTTTTCCATCATCTACTCAGCAACAGACAGAGAATTCTGAGCAAAATCCATCTAGCTTAGCAAATTTAGTCTCTGATCTATCTAAGGTCACTTTGAGTTTCATGAATGAAACAAGGTCCTCCATCAGGAATCTGGAGGCACAAGTGGGCCAGCTGAGTAAAAGAGTCATTGAAGCTCCTCCTAGTACTCTCCCAAGTAATACAGAAGAAAATCCAAAAAGGGAGTGCAAGGCCATAACCTTGCTTAGTGTGACCGAATCCATAGAGGAGGAGAAGGACGTGAATCCTAGTGAGGAAGACCTCCTGGGACGTTCAGTGACCAATAAGGAGTTTCCCTTTGAGGAATCAGAGGAATCTGAGGCTCATCTAGAGACCATAGAGATCCCACTGAATCTCCTTTTACCATTCATGAGCTCTGATGAATATTCATCTTCTGAAGAAGATGAAGACATTGTTGAAGAGCAAGTTGCTCAATATTTAGGAGCAATCATGAAGCTAAATGCCAAATTATTTGGTAATGAGACTTGGGAGGATGAACCTCCATTGCTCATCAAGGAACTAAATGCCTTGGTTCAGCAAACTCTACCTCAAAAGAAACAGGATCCTGGTAAATTCATAATCCCCTGTAATATAGGCACCATGACCTTTGAGAAGGCTCTGTGTGACCTGGGGTCAGGCATAAACTTAATGCCACTCTCTGTAATGGAGAAACTTGGGATCTTTGAGGTGCAAGCTGCCAGAATCTCATTAAAGATGGCAGACAACTCAAGAAAAGAGGCTTATGGACTAGTAGAGGACGTGTTAGTAAAGGTTAAAGACTTTTACATCCCTGCTGATTTCATAATCCTAGATACTGGGAAGAACGAGGATGAATCCATCATCCTTGGAAGACCCTTCCTAGCCACAACAAAAGCTGTGATTGATGTAGACAGAGGAGATTTGGTCCTTCAACTGAATGAGGGCAACCTTGTGTTTAAGACTCAAGGATCTCCTTCTGTAACCATGGAGAGGAAGCATGAAAAGCTTCTCTCACTGCAGAGTCAACCAGAGTGTAACACCCTACCATACAGAGTCTTATGCTTAAGTCATAATTCAGAGATGGCAAGGTATTATGACCTCTAAAATAAAAATTAGTACGTATAGTAGTATGAAAGATTGATTATAACTAGGAGCCTTTGTAGAAAAAGGGGTAAACAAAAATCGCAACTCAAAAGCGCAACACTCCGATCGATAACGTAACGAACAAGGGTAAACCAACGCGAGGTTATACATATACAAAGGAGTGTCAAAAACAGGAATATCAAAACTCAAAATCTGGCTGCGAAGATAACCAGTCCGAGCATAGCAATATATACATATGATAAAAATAAGGAAAACCCCAAAGGAAACCCAAAGGGACACAAATACATAAAACCTATTCTCCAAAATCTCCCATAAGAGGAGTCATCACAATTTGTATTATTTAATGGAGATAAAAGTATCTAAGCAAAACATATAAACTAAAATAGAGTCCCCAAGAACAAAGGATCTTCGCTAAATCCAGAAGTCTCCAGCAGGCCTCAGCGAGAAACCTCACGTCTTGCATCTGAAAACCACAAAATCCGCATGGGTGAGAACCACAGGTCCCCAGCATGGTAACAGCTTCCACATATATAATACATAATAATAGAGGAAAGCCAAAGGCAATCCTAGTACTTCCTCCAGATAATTCAAAGATTATAAACAAGCTAAACCATATAAGGGCATCTGACTAAAGATTCTTCAGTCTAACTAATACTTCCCTTTCCAATTCCTTCGCACCTCCCAACCACCAGCAGGAGTATAATGTAGCAAACACAGTTATATCAAACAAGAAAGTATACATATAGGAACAATTAAGGCATTTAGGCAATTAGCAAGTAATATGCAGTCAAATAGGCAATCTCAAACAATTCATATAGTATGCATATGATGAATGCCTGTCCCTAGTGGCTGATGATATCATCTGCCGGTTATAGAGCCAACCCGACAAGTCCTGGTAGCTAACCATTGGACTGTCCCTCTGTCGTGTCTCCCCAACTCGAGTTATGCTCAATATAAGCTTGATCATAATCATGATCCATATCCATCACCATCACTGGTGAATATATATCCATCACCATCACTGGTGAATATTTTGGGGGTGAGCTCGTCCGGGAATTTCACAGTGCCCGGCAACCCTGACGACATAGGGTTAACAGAGCTTTGAGTCTCAACCTGGAGCACGTGGTGGCTAGCCACTGCTTTCTCCCAGGAAAACTCTCATCTCCGATAGTAGAAGTGCAAACATTCACAATTCATTCAACAGCATATATGCATTTATTCTTAGCCATAATCATGGCTCCGCCGTAACACGGCAATAATCCAGCCATCCGGATCACGGTTAAATCCATAACCAGCCACCCGGCTCATGGTTAAATCCATAACCAGCCGTTTCATTAACAATCACAGCCTTTCGGCCCATGGCATAACAAGCACTTCCACCACCATCCTCTGCCTCTCACATAATCATGCTTGATCCTCATTGATCATTCATTTTTCCCTTGCTTCACTCGCAAGTTACCACATTCACTAGCCCTTCTTCTCATAGCTAGGCATATCATAATAATTTAAGACATAAGTGGTGAGACCGGAGGCTTAGAAGTATGAGATTTGGCTTTTAAAACTCAAAAATCAACTTTGTGATGAAAACAGGGCCACGCGTACGCGCACACGTGGATGGCCTCAAAAACTCATCGACGCGTAAGCGTCATGCACGCTAACGCGTGGATTGAAAAATAGTCAAACGACGCGCACGCGTCAACCACGCGTACGCGCGGGTACTCACGTGCCCCAGGCACAAAGCTGGCACAGTTCTGGCACAACTCTCTGGAAAATGGCTGGGCATTGGGTGCAGCACAATCGGCGCGCCCGCGCACACCATGCTCACGCGTGGATGGCGCTTTCCGGAAGAACGGCGCGTACACGCCAAGCGCGCCCACGCGCAAGGGGTCATTCTGCTAAAATTTTTCTAAGTTAAAAGCTGCAGAATTCACAGATTTAAACCCCAATCTTCCGACGGACATAACTTCCTCGTTTTAAATCGTTTTTCACCCGTTCTTCGAACGACATGGACATCCCGGATCCAATTTCATTTCTAAACACATTTGGTACAAAACAGAGATCCGTAGTCCAAGTTATGTCCCGCCAAAGTATGCCCAAAAACCATGTTTTTCATACAAAACCACAACATGCCATTTTCAAAACAAGCCATTTCCAACTCTTTTCAAAATCAATCAAAACATGCCAATTTCATCCCTTTTCTTTGAAATCAAACAAAATATATCAAATTCAACATCAAGCCTCCTCAACTCACACATTGAGACTTTACCACATTTTACCAAAATCACTGTCTCATCATTTTAACCCACTTCACTCAAGTGGCTCAAACCCAAACACATTGACATATCATATACTCTTCCTCATGCCAATTTCAACAACACCAACTCCAATAAATCATTATCGTACACAATCAACATCATACTCACCATCAACATGGTTCAACCCACAATTCAACCATAACCAATCATCAAGCATATATCACAACATGCATATTTTTCATACATCATACCACCAAGGCATCAATAATCATCATCACATATATGACCACATCATATATCTCAATCATTCAACAACATCAACCATTCAATGCCTATCTTAGGGCCTCTAGTCTAAGTATTTCCTACCACATTACATATTAGATACGGGAAACCGAAACCATACCTTAGCCGATTTCCCAAGCTCAACCGGAGCACTTCCAAACCACTTATCCACAAGCTCTCAAGGCCTCAAAATCTCCAAGAACAGATTTTTCACCACCAAATCCCTTTTTCAAGCTTTTCAAAATCACCAATCAAGCTCTAATATTCACATATACACAACCTAAGCCACAATCATCATACCCATACATAACATCTCAATACCCAAACATCATAGAACAACAAATTACACTAGGGTTGAGAATCTTACCACACCCAAGGTCCAAGGAGATAAGATTAACCTTCTCCTTCAAGAGAGTTGGGTCCTATAACATCAAAGAGCCCAAAGTCTCAATATTTTTGCTCATGAAACTCGAAAATAAGGCTGGAATTTCGAAGAGCAAAACATGGCTTACGTCAAGATTAATTGTATGGGTTTTGTAGAGCTCTCCGCGGTGAACGCGTGGCCACAAACGGAGCGGCAATCGGAGCTCTAGATCAAAAGTTATGGTGGTTTGAAGATCAAGTGAGAGAAAGAACTTGAGAGAGTGTTCTTCCCTCCATGGCCTCCATTTTCAGCATGTGAGTGTGTTTAGTGAGGAGAGAGAATGCTGAAAACTAGGGTTTTGGTCTAGTTATGTTGGGCCAAGGGCCCACTTTGGGTCCGGTTGGCCCAGTTTGGCCCGTTCGGTCCAATCTTGGTCCGAATTCTATAAAATTAGTACCAAAATTCTCGTCTCAATCTCCTCTATCATATTTAGCCACAAAAATCACATTTTGGGCTTTCTAGAATAAATTCTCATTTATGGGTTAATTGGCCGTTAATTAACCGGGTCTTACATTCTACCCACCTAATAGGGAATTTTGCCCACAAAATTCAAATGCAATTACCTGAGAATAAATGTGGATAATCCGTTCGCATCTCCGACTCAAGTTCCCAAGTGTGTTCCTCAACACCGCCTCGACTCCAAGCCACTTTGACTAATGAAACCTCTTTTCCACGCAACCGTTTGATACTAGTATCATCAATTCTGACTGGAGCCACTGGAAGCGTCAAATCTTCCCTTAACTAAACCGACTCAGGTTCTAACACATGGCTAGCATCAGGAGTGTACTTTCGAAACTGCGACACGTGAAACACGTCGTGTAGGTTCGAAAGATGAGGTGGTAGAGCCATTCAATACGCCACCGGTCCAATCCTCTCCAGGATCTGAAATGGACCAATGTATCGAGGATTCAATTTCTTTGCTTTAATCGCCCTACCTACTCCCGTAGTCGGAGTAACCTTGAGGAAAACATGGTCTCCTTCCTCAAATTCTAAGGGCTTTCGCCTCTGATCGGCGTAACTCTTTTGACGACTCTGCGCCGTAAGTATCCTATCTCGGATTTTCTTGACTTGTTCAGTTGTCTCAGCTATCATTTCCGGTCCCAACAAGCTTTTCTCTCCAGCTTCATACCAACATAGCGGAGATTGACATTTCCTCCTATACAAGGCCTCATACGGAGCCATTCTGATGCTCGCATGATAACTATTATTGTATGCAAACTCCACCAATGGCATATACCGATCCCAACTCGCCGGTTGGTCCAAAACACAAGCTCTCAATATATCCTCTAGTGTTTGGATCGTCCTCTCAGATTGACCATCTGTTTGAGGATGGTAAGCCGTGCTCAAGCTTAGTCGGGTTCCAAAAGCTTTCTGAAATGCACCCCAAAACCTTGAAGTGAAACGAGGATCTCTATCAGAGATTATAGTAGCAGGTATGCCATGAAGTCTCACAATCTCCTTTATGTATAACCGTGCTAGTTCCTCAAGGGTGTAAG
This sequence comes from Arachis stenosperma, assembly GCF_014773155.1. Lineage (NCBI taxonomy): Eukaryota > Viridiplantae > Streptophyta > Magnoliopsida > Fabales > Fabaceae > Arachis > Arachis stenosperma. The sequence continues at coordinate 129,090,916 of NC_080385.1, read as the reverse complement.
TCATACGAATGGGTAAAAAGTGAGCTGACTTCGTCTGTCGGTCCACAATCACCCAGATAGCATCAAAACCAGCCCTAGTCCTTGGCAATCCTGACACAAAGTCCATTGCAATACTTTCCCACTTCCATTGCGGAATCTCTAAAGGTTGCAACATCCCGGAAGGTCTTTGATATTCAATCTTTACCTTTTGACAAGTTAAGCACTTTGAAACATATTCCGCCACATCATTCTTCATACCCGGCCACCAAAACATCGCCTTAAATCATGGTACATCTTAGTGCTTCCCGGGTAAATGGAGAATCCGCTTTTGTGTGCCTCCTTTAAAATATCTTGCCTCAAAGTGCCAACATCCGGCACAATGATCCTACCCTTAAATCTCCATAACCCATCTTTTTCTTCCGACACTCTCCACCGTTTTCCTTGCTCAATAGCCGGTAACACTTTCCATAACGCTTCATCATTTTGATGAGCCTTTAGGAGTTCGGACTTAAAGTCACTTGAGATTTCTAAACGGCTCAAACACAAAGTTCCGGATACTTCTTGAGCAACAATTTTTAGACTCTCGAATCCCTTGAACAACTTCTCCTCTTGAAGCATCATCCAAGCCGCATATAATGACTTCCGACTTAACGCATCCGCCACTACGTTCGCCTTTCCCGGATGGTAATGCAACTCAAAGTCGTAGTCCTTTAATAATTCCATCCACCTCCTCTGTCTCATATTAAGCTCTTTCTGATCAAAGAGGTACTTCAAGCCCTTATGATCGGAGAAAACTTGGAACTTAACCCCATAGAGATAATGCCTCCACACCTTCAAGGCAAACACAACCGCAGCGAGTTCCAAATCGTGCGTAGGGTAACTAACTTCGTGAGGTCTCAACTGTCGTGAGGCATACGCCACCACATTATGGTGCTGCATCAGCACGCACCCTAGACCCTTCAATGAGGCATCACAATACACCTCAAAAGGCTCGTTCGGCTCGGGTAACACTAACACAGGTGCAGTGGTCAACTTTTTCTTCAATGCCTGAAAGCTCTCCTCTCACTCAGGAGTCCAAACAAACTGAGTGTCTTTGCAGGTTAACTTTGTCATTGGCAAAGCTATCTGTGAAAAGCCCTTGATAAACCTTCGATAATAGCCAGCTAAGCCCAGAAAACTCTTTATCTCTGTTACGGTGGTTGGTTGCTTCCAATCCATCACAGCCTCCACCTTAGTTGGATCTACGGCTATTCCCTTCTTACTCGCCACATGGCCCAAAAACTTCACCTCACTCTTCCAAAACTCGCACTTAGACAGTTTTGCATAGAGTTTCTTCTCCTTTAGAATCTGTAACACGGTCCTCAAGTGTTTCGCATGCTCTTCCTCAGTCTTGGAATAAATCAGTATGTCATCAATGAAGACAACAACGAATTTATCCAGAAACGGACGGAAAACTCTATTCATGTAATCCATGAATGCCGCAGGAGCGTTCGTCAACCCAAAGGACATTACAGTGTACTCGTGATGACCATAACGAGTCCTGAAAGCGGTCTTAGGGATATCCTCACCCCTCACCCTTATCTGGTGATAACCGGATCGCAAATCGATCTTGGAGAAAACTCCAGCTCCTTGTAACTGATCCATGAGATCATCAATTCTCGGCAATGGGTACTTATTCTTTATTGTAACCTTGTTCAGCTGCCTGTAATCCACACAGAGCCGCATACTCCCATCCTTCTTCTTCACCAGTAACACTGGAGCACCCCACGGAGAGACACTTGGTCGTATAAAATTCTTTCCCAACAAATCCTCTAACTGAGACTTTAGCTCGTTCATCTCTAACGGTGACATCCTATAAGGAGCACTTGAGATTGGTCCCGCCCCGGGTACCAATTCAATAGCAAACTCAACCTCTCGGTTAGGTGGAAACTCATCAATATCATCGGGAAACACTTCCGGAAACTCACACACAACCGGAATCTGCTCCAACCTTTGATCATCACCCGAAACACCCGCGGTTAACAACAGGATACCCTGACATTCGATTCCAGAACAGTTCACCATCATCGAATTCAAGTAATAATTATTTACCATGACCGGCCCTTCTGTATCTTCTGGCATAAAGTACACCGACTTTGTAGAACAATCAAGCAGGACATGGTTCTTAGATAACCAGTCCAATCCCAAGATAAGATCAAGACCGATCATCGGTAAGCAGATTAAATTATGAATAAAATCACGCTGCTTGAACCTAAAGGAAACTTTCGGGCATCCTAGCCTAGTTACCGTGGCTTCATGGGTAGCATTGTACACTCTTAGATCATAACCTAAGGTTACAATCTTCAATCCTAACTCATGGGCTTTCTCAAATGCAATGAATGAATGTGATGCTCCCGAATCAAATAAAGCATTTAAAGTTTGACCAGCTATTTCACAGTTACCTCGAATGAGTGTCTCAGATCCCTCAGCACCTATAGCTGAAGTGGTGAACACCCGACCAGTCTGTTGTGCTTTCCCAGCACCTTGTTTCTGCTTCTCAGGACAATTTGCGGCTTTATGCCCCGCCTTTCCACAATTGTAGCACAAACCCCATCCGGCCTTGCATGGTGCTCCCGGATGGTGACTTCCACACCTAGCACAAGCTTGATCATTCTGAGGCTGCTTCCCAAACTTCTTTCCTTGGGAGTTGTTGTTGTTGGGCCTCCTAAAAGAGCCTCCCCTCTTGAAAGACGGACCTCTAGGTGCAAAGCTCTTCCCTCGGTTCTGTGGGAATGATCCTTTGTGACTCCCTTTCTCAGCGGTTGCCCTTTTCACACACTCTTCAGCAACCCTACACTTGTTCACTAATTCGGAGAAAGTCCTAATCTCCATTGGTCCCACTGAACTGAAGATATCACTCTGGAGTCCTCCTTCATACTTAACACACTTCCATTCCTCATATTCCACCAGAGTCCCTTGGCACATACGAGAGAACCTGAACAGCTCCTCAAACTTGTCAGTATACTCTGATATGGACATAGTACCCTGCTTCAGCTGTAACAATTCAAGTTCCTTAGCCGTCCTAGCAGAAGTCAGAAAGTACTTCTTATAGAACTCCTCTTGGAAGACATTCCAGGTGATATAGTCATCACCCTGCTGCAGAAGACGTCGGATACCTTGCCACCAATGCGACGCTTCACCGGTGAGCATATAAGTAGCGAACTCGACACGCTGTCCTTCCGGCACCACTTGCGCTTGCAGCGCTCGCTCTATAGCCTGAAACCATGTATCAGCCTCAGTCGGGCTAGTAGTCCCCTTGAACTTAGGCGGATTAACCTTCAAAAAGTTTGCCAGCGTCATCGAGCCCTGAACTCCACCTCCATCATTACCACGATTGTTCATCTGTTGACCAAGAGCCTCAGCAGTGGCTTGCATAGCAGCAGCCATGTTCTCCAACGCAGTCATAAAGTTCACCGGGTCATTAGGGTTATTCTCCGGCGTACGAGCATTCGTACGACCTCTCGCACTACCTCTACCGTGTCCACGAGGCGCCATCTGGTTCCTATACACACCAAACAATCGATATTAAGTTGATCAGTCTCAATATCGGAAGTCTAGTGCTTCAAAGTCCCAAATGCATGCTCATGAACGTTTATGCCAATTATATCAAGTAGATATACTAATAGCACATAACACACACACAGAAAATGCACAGAAGCATAGTCAGTCCATCCCTCAGGCTCTACAGGAACGAACTGCTCTGATACCATAATGTAACACCCTACCATACAGAGTCTTATGCTTAAGTCATAATTCAGAGATGGCAAGGTATTACGACCTCTAAAATAAAAATTAGTACGTATATTAGTATGAAAGATTGATTATAACTAGGAGCCTTTGTAGAAAAAGGGGTAAACAAAAATCGCAACTCAAAAGCGCAACACTCCGATCGATAACGTAACGAACAAGGGTAAACCAACGCGAGGTTATACATATACAAAGGAGTATCAAAAACAGGAATATCAAAACTCAAGATCCGGCTGCGAAGATAACCAGTCCGAGCATAGCAATATATACATATGATAAAAATAAGGAAAACCCCAAAGGAAACCCAAAGGGACACAAATACATAAAACCTATTCTCCAAAATCTCCCATAAGAGGAGTCATCACAGTTTGTATTATTTAATGGAGATAAAAGTATCTAAGCAAAACATATAAACTAAAACAGAGTCCCCAAGAACAAAGGATCTTCGCTAAATCCAGAAGTCTCCAGCAGGCCTCAGCGAGAAACCTCACGTCCTGCATCTGAAAACCACAAAATCCGCATGGGTGAGAACCACAGGTCCCCAGCATGGTAACAGTTTCCACATATATAATACATAATAATAGAGGAAAGCCAAAGGCAATCCTAGTACTTCCTCCAGATAATTCAAAGCTTATAAACAAGCTAAACCATATAAGGGCATCTGACTAAAGATTCTTCAGTCTAACTAATACTTCCCTTTCCAATTCCTTCGCACCTCCCAACCACCAATAGGAGTCTAATGTAGCAAACACAGTTATATCAAACAAGAAAGTATACACATAGGAACAATTAAGGCATTTAGGTAATTAGCAAGTAATATGCAGTCAAATAGGCAATCTCAAACAATTCATATAGTATGCATATGATGAATGCCTGTCCCTAGTGGCTGATGATATCATCTGTCGGTTATAGAGCCAACCCGACAAGTCCTAGTAGCTAACTATTGGACTGTCCCTCTGTCGTGTCTCCCCAACTCGAGTTATGCTCAATATAAGCTTGATCATAATTATGATCCATATCCATCACCATCACTGGTGAATATTTTGGGGGTGAGCTCGTCCGGGAATTTCACAGTGCCCGGCCACCCTGACGACATAGGGTTAACAGAGCTTCGAGTCTCAACCTGGAGCACGTGGTGGCTAGCCACTGCTTTCTCCCAGGAAAACTCTCATCTCCGATAGTGGAAGTGCAAACATTCACAATTCATTCAACAGCATATATGCATTTATTCTTAGCCATAATCATGGCTCCGCGTAACACGGCAATAATTCAGCCATCCGGATCATGGTTAAATCCATAACCGGCCACCCGGCTCACGGTTAAATCCATAACCAGCCGTTTCATTAACAATCACATCCTTTCGGCCCATGGCATAACAAGCACTTCCACCACCATCCTCCGCCTCTCACATAATCATGCTTGATCCTCATTGATCATTCATTTTTCCCTTGCTTCACTCGCAAGTTACCACATTCACTAGCCCTTCTTCTCATAGCTAGGCATATCATAATAATTTAAGACATAAGTGGTGAGATCGGAGGCTTAGAAGTATGAGATTTGGCTTTTAAAACTTAAAAGTCAACTTTGGGATGAAAACAGGGCCACGCGTACGCGCACTCCACGCGCACGCGTGGATGGCCTTAAAAACTCATCGACACGTAAGCGTCATGCACGCTAACGCGTGGATTGAAAAATAGCCAAACGACGCGCACGCGTCAACCACGCGTACGCGCGGGTACTAACGTGCCCCAGGCATAAAGCTGGCACAGTTTTGGCACAACTCTCTGGAAAATGGCTGGGCATTGGGTGCAGCACAATCGGCGCGCCGCGCACACCACGCTCACGCGTGGATGGCGCTTTCTGGAAGAACAGCGCGTACGCGCCAAGCGCGTGGCGCGCAAGGGGTCATTCTGCTAAAATTTTTCTAAGTTAAAAGCTGCAGAATTCACAGATTTAAACCCCAATCTTCCGACGGACATAACTTCCTCGTTTTAAATCGTTTTTCACCCGTTCTTCGAATGGCATGGACATCCCGAATCCAATTTAATTTCTAAACACATTTGGTACAAAACAGAGATCCGTAGTCCAAGTTATGTCCCGCCAAAGTATGCCCAAAAACCATGTTTTTCATACAAAACCACAACATGCCATTTTCAAAACAAGCCATTTCCAACTCTTTTCAAAATCAATCAAAACATGCCAATTTCATCCCTTTTCTTTGAAATCAAACAAAATATATCAAATTCAACATCAAGCCTCCTCAACTTACACATTGAGACTTTACCACATTTTACCAAAATCACTGTCTCATCATTTTAACCCACTTCACTCAAGTGGCTCAAACCCAAACACATTGACATATCATATACTCTTCCTCATGCCAATTTCAACAACACCAATTACAATAAATCATTATCGTACACAATCAACATCATACTCACCATCAACATGGTTCAACCCACAATTCAACCATAACCAATCATCAAGCATATATCACAACATGCATATTTTTCATACATCATACCACCAAGGCATCAATAATCATCATCACATATATGACCACATCATATATCTCAATCATTCAACAACATCAACCATTCAATGCCTATCTTAGGGCCTCTAGCCTAAGTATTTCCTACCACATTACATATTAGATACGGGAAACCGAAACCATACCTTAGTCGATTTCCCAAGCTCAACTGGAGCACTTCCAAACCACTTATCCACAAGCTCTCAAGGCCTCAAAACCTCCAAGAACAGATTTTTCACCACCAAATCCCTTTTTCAAGCTTTTCAAAATCACCAATCAAGCTCCAATATTCACATATACACAACCTAAGCCACAATCATCATACCCATACACAACATCTCAATACCCAAACATCATAGAACAACAAATTACACTAGGGTTGAGAATCTTACCACACCCAAGGTCCAAGGAGACAAGATTAACCTTCTCCTTCAAGAGAGTTGGGTCCTATAACATCAAAGAGCCCAAAGTCTCAATATTTTTGCTCATGAAACTCGAAAACAAGGCTGAAATTTCGAAGAGCAAAACGTGGCTTACCTCAAGATTAATTGTATGGGTTTTGTAGAGCTCTCTGCGGTGAACGCGTGGCCGCAAACGGAGCGGCAATCGGAGCTCTAAATCAAAAGTTATGGTGGTTTGAAGATCAAGTGAGAGAAAGAACTTGAGAGAGTGTTCTTCCCTCCATGGCCTCCATTTTCAGCATGTGAGTATGTTTAGTGAGGAAAGAGAATGCTGAAAACTAGGGTTTTGGTCTAGTTATGTTGGGCCAAGGGCCCACTTTGGGTCCGGTTGGCCCGGTTTGGCCTGTTCGGTCCAATCTTGGTCTGAATTCTATGAAATTGGTACCAAAATTCTCGTCTCAATCTCCTCTATCATATTTAGCCACAAAAATCACATTTTGGGTTTTCTAGAATAAATTCTCATTTATGGGTTAATTAGCCGTTAATTAACCGGGTCTTACACAGAGCCCCCACAGTCAAACTCTAAGTTTGGTGTTGGAGGCCACAACCAAACTCTAAGTTTGGTGTTGGGAGGTCCTAACAATGCTCTGAACATTTGTGAGGCTCCATGCGAGCTCACTGTCAAGCTATTGACATTAAAGAAGCGCTTGTTGGGAGGCAACCCAATGTTATTTAATTATGTTTCTTTATTTTCCATTGCTATTTTATGTTTTCTGTAGGTTGATGATCATGTGAAGTCACAAAAATTACTGAAAAATCAAAAATAGAATGAAAAACAGAATGAAAAATAGCTCACCCTGGAGGAAGAGCTTACTGGCGTTTAAACGCCAGTAAGGCTAGCAGAATGGGCGTTAAACGCGCAGTCTAGCACCATTCTGGGCGTTTAACGCCAGAAATGGGCACCAAACTGGCGTTAAACGCCAAAAACAAGCAGCAGTTTGGCGTTTAAATGCCAGGATTGCACCCTGAGGAAGGCTAGCATTAAACGCCAGAAACAAGCATGGAACTGGCGTTTAACGCCAGAAATGGGCATGAAAGTGGCGTTTAACGCCAGAAATAGGCAGCAGTCTGGCGTTAAACACCAGGATTGCATACATAGGGCGTTTTACACGCCTAAAAGCTGCAGGGATGTGAAATCCTTGACACCTCAAGATCTATGGACCCACAGGATCATCTCAGGATCTGTGGACCCCACAGGATTCCCACCTACCTCACCTCTTCTTCTCTCCTCTTCACACCTTTTCATAACTTTCTTCCCTAACTAACCTCCACCAATCACCTCCATTACTCCTCCAAAACCATCATACAACCCACCCACAACCACCCACTCAAATTCAAACCATTCACACACCTCCCTCTTCTCCATCTCTTCTTCTTCTCATCCTTTCTTTCTTCTTTTGCTCGAGGACGAGCAAACCTTTTAAGTTTGGTGTGGTAAAAAGCATGGCTTTTTGTTTTTCCATAACCACTAATGCCTCAAGGGATGCACTTCCCTCCACAAAACTATTTGGAGCAAATCAACACCTCCCTAGGAGAATTAAGTTCCAACATGGGACAACTAAGGATGGAGCACCAAGAGCACTCCATCATCCTCCATGAGATTAGAGAAGATCAAAGGGCTATGAGGGAGGAACAACAAAGACAAGGAAGAGACATAAAGGAGCTCAAGAACACCATTGGTTCTTCAAGAAGAGGAAGACGCCACCCTCACTAAGGTGGACTCCTTCCTTAATCTCCTTGTTCTTATTTATTTTTCTGTTTTCATTCTCTATGCTTTATGTTTGTGTCTTTACTACATGATCATTAGTGTTTAAGTTACTATGTCTTAAGGCTATGAATGTCCTATGAATCCATCACCTTTCTTAAATGAAAAATGTTTTAATTACAAAAGAACAAGAAGTACATGATTTCGAATTCATCCTTGAAATTATTTTAATTATTTTGATGTGGTGACAATACTTTTTGTTTTCTGAATGAATGCTTGAACAGTGCATATGTCTTTTGAATTTGTTGTTTATGAATGTTAAATATGTTGGCTCTTGAAGAATGATGAAAAAGGAAAAATGTTATTTGATAATTTGAAAAATCATAAAAATGATTCTTGAAGCAAGAAAAAGCAGTGAAGAACAAAGCTTGCAGAAAAAAAGAGAGAAAAGAAAAATGGCGAAAAAAAAAAAGAGAGAGAAAGGAAAAGAAAAAGAAAAAGCAAGCAGAAAAAGCCAATAGCCCTTAAAACCAAAAGGCAATGGTAATAAAAAGGATCCAAGGCTTTGAGCATTAGTGGATAGGAGGGCCTAAAGGAATAAAATCCTGGCATAAGCAGCTAAACCAAGCTGTCCCTAACCATGTGCTTGTGGTGTGAAGGTGTCAAGTGAAGAGCTTGAGACTGAGCGGTTAAAGTCGTGATCCAAAGAAAAAAGAGTGTGTTTAAGAACCCTGGATACCTCTATTTGGGGACTCTAGAAAAGCTGAGTCACAATCTGAAAAGGTTCACCCAGTCATGTGTCTGTGGCATGTATGTATCCGGTGGTAATACTGGAAAACAGAGTGCTTTGGGCAACGGCCAAGACTCATAAAGTAGCTGTGTTCAAGAATCAACATACTGAACTAGGAGAATCAATAACACTATCTAAATTCTAAGGTCCTATAGAAGCCAATCATTCTGAACTTCAAAGGATAAAGTGAGATGCCAAAACTATTCAAGAGGCAAAAAGCTACTAGTCCCGCTCATCTGATTGGAGCTAAGTTTCATTGATAGTTTGGAGTTTATAGTATATTCTCTTCTTTTTATCCTATTTGATTTTCATTTGCTTGGGGACAAGCAACAATTTAAGTTTGGTGTTGTGATGAGCGGATAATTTATACGCTTTTTGGCATTGTTTTTAGTATGTTTTTAGTATGATTTAGTTAGTTTTTATTATATTTTTATTAGTTTTTAATTAAAAATCACATTTCTAGACTTTACTATGAGTTTTTGTGTTTTTCTGTGATTTTAGGTAATTTCTGGCTAAAATTGAGGGACCTGAGCAAAAATCTAATTCAGAGGCTAACAAAGGACAGCTGATGCTGTTGGATTCTAACCTCCCTGCACTCGAAATAAATTTTCTGGAGCTACAGAACTCCAAATGACGCGCTCTCAATTGCGTTGGAAAGTAGACATCCAGGGCTTTCCAGAAATATAATAGTCCATACTTTGCCCGAGTTTAGACGACGCAAACTGGCGTTGAACGCCAGCTCTCTGCCCAATTCTGGAGTCAAACGCCAGAAACACGTTGCAAAGCAGAGTTAAACGCCCAAACTGGCACCAAAGCTGGCGTTTAACTCCAAGAAAAGTCTCTACACGTTTAAAGCTCAAAGCTCAGCCTAAGCACGCACCAAGTGGGCCCCAGAAGTGGATTTCTGCATCATTTACTTATTTCTGTAACCCTAGTAACTAGTCTGATATAAATATGACATTTTACTATTGTATTAGACATCTCTGGATGTTTAGTTCTTAGATCATGGAGGCTGGCCTCTCGGCCATGCCTGGACCTTGTTCTTATGTATTTTCAACGGTGGAGTTTCTATACACCATAGATTAAGGTGTGGAGCTCTGCTGTTCCTCATGAATTAATGCAATTACTACTATTTTCTATTCAATTCAAGCTTATTCCTATTCTAAGATATTCATTCGCACCCAAGAACATGATGAATGTGATGATTATATGACGTCCATCACCATTCTCACCTATGAACGCGTGCCTGACAACCACTTCCGTTCTACATGCAAACAAGACTTGAATGTGTATCTCTTAGCCTCCTGATCGTGAGATCAGAGTCTTCGTGGTATAAGTTAGAACCCATGGATGGCCATTCCCGAGATCCGAAAAGTCTAAACCTTGTCTGTGGTATTCCGAGTAGGATCTGGGAAGGGATGGCTATGACGAGCTTCAAACTCGCGAGTGTTGGACGTAGTGACAGACACAAAAGGATAGTAAATCCTATTCCGGTATGATCGAGAACCGACAGATGATTAGCCGTGCTGTGACAGAGCATTTGGACCATTTTCACTGAGAGGACGGGATGTAGCCATTGACAACGGTGATGCCCAACATACAGCTTGCCATGGAAAGGAGTAGGAATGATTGGATGAAGACAGCAGGAAAGCAGAGGTTCAGGAGGAACGAAAGCATCTCTATACGCTTATCTGAAATTCTTATCAATGAATTACATAAGTATCTCTATCTTTATTTTATATTTTATTTATATTTTAATTACCAATTCACCATAAAACATTTGAATCTGCCTGACTGAGATTTACAAGATGACCATAGCTTACTTCATACCGACAATCTCCGTGGGATCGACCCTTACTCACGTAAGGTTTATTACTTGGACGACCCAGTGCACTTGCTGGTTAGTTGTGCGAAGTTGTGACAAAGTGTGATTCACGTTTGAGAGCACCAAGTTATTGGAGCCATTGTTGAAGATCACGATTTCATGCACCAAAGCCCCAACATATAATTGCACCTTAATGCTTTTCTTGAAAGGCGTTACTATTGGGCTTTTTTTTTTAAGTTGCTTTGGTCCACATTAGTTTTTGCTTTACGTTGCCCTTTCATCCAACCTTTTTCATCATCTGCATGCAGATCTTTTTGAGATTTCATATTAACTGGATGCGAATTTATCTCCTCATTCTTCTCCAAATTCAAGCGTTCATTAATTACAATTTGATTCTTTTCAAATTCAAAAATGTAGGATTCATCACCTCCTTCACTACTAGTGATTCTTTTCCTGAGTTATTTTTTTTGCTGTTGTTAAGATCAACCAAAAAAGAGTCCACCACCATCTTTTTGCAGTCTATCGTGACATGCCGATAACAATTACAAGTCTCACATACCAACTGCAAGCTTTCATACTCCACTGCATAGTCAATCCCATTCACAACAATGCACGGACTACTGAAAGTCCTAAATAAACCTGGACACAAGTTTTTGCATACCTCCCCTTCTCTGTCAATCGTGTTGCAAGGTCATCTTTTATGGGCTTACCTGTTGCGGCTGCAATTCTACTCATAGTCTTATCATGATAATACCAAATTGGAACTCCTGTAATTTGGATACAAACCATCGTCGAACCAAAGAAAGCCTCCCAGATCTGAACATTGAACACTAAGGTTTTGCTATAATATATTGTCCATTGATCATCCATGGACCACCCATTAAAATGTTATCTATTTCTTCTCACTAATCAAACTTTACCAAAAAATATCCATGTCCAACATCCAAAATCTCATAACTATCCTTGAGTCTCCAAGTATTCTTGACTCTGTGAGACATTGATCTAAAATTAAAATGTTTATCTAGGACCTTAACCAATATATCATCCTTGTAAGGCTAATACAAAGACTCTCTAGCCTCTGGCGTAAAAGGTTACATTAAAAGGTTTAGGGTCTCCTTACTTGCCTTCCACTCGAGCCATGCAATCCTCATAAAAAGAATTAGCTACATCCATTTCCTTTAAAACAGTAGAACCAACAACCTTATCACAAAAGTAAATCTTGTTACACCTATGATCCTCCTTCTTCTCAACCCTGAACCCTCCCTCCTTGTCACTAAAAGCAAACCACCCCGAATCTCCCCCTTATCACTTCCACCAGCATGGTCGTTTCTCGCATCGTGTTTCGCCCTCGAAATTTCACCCTTGATCTTTTCTCCACTCATATTGGTTGCTCAATCCAAATGATTTGTGTTCATAAAATATTCTAATATGTTAGCTTTTTAATCTAGATGTCATCATTTCTAAAACTTATTACCAAAATATTTCTCTTTTCAAACTATTTATTTAGATGCTATTATTTGCTATGGTAACACTTATTATTAATTTTTTTGGTATTTTAACTGGAAGCTGTTTATCCGAGGAGCGCTTGTAATAAGAAAAATGCTAACTTATAAACCGCTCTCTGTATAGAAGGAAGCAAAGCACGAATTCCATATAATTGTCTTTGTTTTATTTGATAAAATCTTTAATAATTATTATAAGAATGTTAGATATTATTAATTTTAAAATTTTATAATAAAAAATAAATATTTAAAATATGACTTATTTTTTAGAAGAATAAATTAAAAAGTCAATCGATAGACACTTATCTCAAGTGAGGTTGATAAAAAAAGATTTTGGAGTTTTACTACCATCATTACTTGCAAGGGTGAAAAGGACAATTAACATGTAAAACAATATTAGAAGCTAGAATAAGTGCAAAGAAAGTTGAAATGTTATATCTATTCAAAATTGAAAATGTCTACAAAAGTATGTATATTATAAAGGTGAGTAACAGTAAAAATAACATCGATATTCAATATGCATCCAAATATAGTTCTCAAAAGAAATACCTATGATAAATCACTCATGGTAACAATTGAAACAGCTAAAATCCTATGTAAAAGTAGGTTGAATCATGTTTAAATATTTTAGATCATGAATAACTAAGAAGTGTTAATATGCTTTTGAACTTGTTTTGAGTACTAGGATATATAAATTCTAGTATAAAAAATGCTCATGTTATATTTCTAACATTTAATTTTAAGGTATTAAAAAATTTGAATTAAAGAATTTAAAAGAGATAAGTTTCAAATGATAATACATAACAATAATATACATGGATTTGATAACATGGATTTTTTTTTTTTTAAGATTTGCCTACGTACAATTCTCATCCATTGTTGAGATTTTCATTATAAAATAGTACTCTAGGATATTATTTTCTTAAATATTTTCAGACAAAACTTTGATTAAAATTTAATGAGTTTAAAAATATTATATATTCTTTGCTAAAACATTCTCAGGTTAAATAATGACTCAAATATTTAAAGGATTTAAGAGTCCTATATATTATTGCCTCAATAATTCTCAAATTAAGTTTGATTACTATTGGATTAGGCTAAAAAAAGTTCAAACCAAACACGATTTTGGATACCTTGAACAATGGCTTTCTATGAATAATATGGAATCATATTTTTTTTTATTTGGATCATATCTTATCTATCTAAACCTTCCTAAAAACATGAAAAATGCTTAACTAAATGCTCACCTCCTCTAACAAGCAAACAATATAAACAGGGGTGCCATTAGTACCTTTTGGTACGGTTTTCACACCCACATATACATTATTATTATTATTATTATTATTATTATTATTATTATTATTTCACCTCAAAATTCTTTTGGATTGGTCATCAAAGTCCCTTTACAGGTATCTAAATTACATGGAAATGGCAACGCCAAGAACCTAACCCAGAACAAGAAAATTTGTCACAACCTTGCGTCTTGATTTCACAAAAGAATCTTAAATCTACTTCTTGAACATTAGTGTCATCTGTGGCCAGATATAATCGCTTGTTGTAATTTTTTTCTTTGGGTTATTTTTCACCACCTACCCATGGCCATCACTACCAACATACCTCAAATTTTAACAATTACATTTTAAAAAAATACAAAATTGATAACTCCTCAAATTTTAGCTCCTGCCTACCTAGTATTTACGTGCTTCGTTATCTTCCATTTAGGGGTGTTCATAAAAAATTAAAATGTGGTTAATTGGTTAAAAAATCATAACCACATTTTAGTTAACCAGTTTAATAAAATAATTTTAAAAACCATATCCATATTTTATAGAATTGGTTAGACAAAACAAAATTTAAAAAAAAACTGGTTTTTAACCAATTAACCAAAACCAAAACCAAATTAAAATTTTTCTCCCTCTCTCTCCCCCTTCCTCTCTCTTTCTCTCTCCCTCCCTTCTTTCTCTTCTTCTCTCTCTCCTCTTTCTCTTCTCCTATCTCTCTTTCCTTCTCTCTTTCCTTCTCTCCCTCCTCTCTCTCTCATTTTTCTCTTTCTCCTCCTCCACTTTGTCTCTCTCCCCATTCTCTCTCTCTCTTTTCCCTCTTTCTCTCTTTCCTCTCTCTCTATTCTCTCTTCCCCTTCTCTCTCTCTCCTTTCTCTCTCTCCCTCTCCCCTTTTCTCTCTTCTTTTCCCCCTTCCTCCCCCCCTCTCTCTCTCTCTCTTTTTCCTCTATATCTCCTCTCCCCTTCTCTCTCTCATTTTTCTCTTTCTCCCCCTCCTCTCTCTCCTCCTCCCTTCTCTCTCTCTCTCTCTCTCTCTCTCTCTCTCTCTCTCTCTTTTCCCTCTTTCTCTCCTCCTCTCACTCCCATATCCCTCTCTTTCCCCTTTTCCCTCCCTCCCTCTCTCTCTCTCCCTCCCTCTTTTCTCTCTCCCCTCCCATTTTTTCTCTCTCTCTCCTCCCCTTCCCCTCTTTCTCCGCCTCCCCTTTCTTATCTCTCTCTTGTCTCTCTATGCTTCTCTCTCTCTCCCCATGCTCTCTCTCTCCTTCCCACTTTCTCTCTCTCCTTCTCTCCCTCTCTCTTCTTTGCTCTCTCCCCTATCTCTTTCTCTATTTCTCTCTCCTTCTCTCCCCTCTCTCTCTCCTTGCCCTCTTTCTCCTCCTCCCTTCTCTCTCTTCCTCTCTCTACTCATCTCTCCCCTACCCCTCTCTCCCCTCCTCTATCTCTTCCTCTTCCTCTCTCTCTCCTCTTGTTCTCTCTCTCCCCTATCTCTTTCCTTTCTCCTTTCTTTTTCCTTCTCTCTCTCTTTCTCCTCTCTCGCTCTCTCCCCTTTCCCTTCTCTCTCTCTCCCCCTCCCCTCTCTTTCTCTCTCCTTTTTTCCTTTTCTCTCTTTCTCTCTCTCGCTCCTCTCTCTCTTTTCTTTCCTTCTTTCTCTCTCTCTCTCCTCCTCTTCCTTTCTTCATTCTCTCTCCTTCTCCTCTTTCTTTCCATATTCTCTCTTTTCTCTTTTTCTCTCAGCTTTCTCTTACTCTCTATTCCTATCCTCTCCCTTTCCTCCTCTTCTCTCCAAAGCGAGAGAGAGAAAAAAGAGAGAGGGAAAAGAAAAAGAAGAGAGATGAGAAGAGAGAAAAAGGAGAGGAGAAAGAGAAGAAGAAAAAAAAAGAGGGCAAGGAGAAAGAGAGAAAGAGAGAGGGGAGAGAAAGACAGAAAGAGAGAAGGAGAGAGAGAGAGAAAGAGAGGAGGGAGAGGGAAGGAGGGAGGGAGAGGAGGGGAGAGAGAGGGAGAGAAGGATAGAGAGAAAGAAAGGAGAGGGAGAGAGAGAGAGATAGATAGAGAGGAGGAGGAGAAAGAGAGAAGACAAAGCGAAGGGAGGGGGAGAAAGAGGGGAAGGGGAGAGAGATAGAGAAGGAAGAGAGGAGGGAGGGAGAAAATGAGAGAGATGGAGAGAAGGAGATAAGAAAAAGTTACTCATATTATTTAGAAAGAAAATTATTTACATTAGAAAAAATTATTTATAGAAAATGCTAAAAAGAGATAAGAAAGAAAAATGAATGAAGCAATGGAAGGGATTTCATTATTTATAAATGTTACTCGTATCATTTAGAAAGAAAAAAATAATTTTTAGATTAAAAAAATTTAATTAAAAAAAACGGTTAAAAATTTGGGATTTTGTATGTAAAAAAAAATTTAATTTTTGTGTAAAAGCCAGTTTTTAGGTGTAAAATCTAATTTTTTGGTATAAAAACCAATTTTTGTGTAAAAATCGGTTTTTTAGTATAAAAAATAAAAACCGATTTTTCTATATAAAAACTAGTTATTATTTTAAAAATCAGTTTCAAATTTTATTAACCGGTTAATAATCGGTTTTATCATGTACAACCAATTTAGTTAATTAACCAAGACTATATTTTTGGTTAACCAAAAAATTAGTTTAATTTTTAGATTAACCAAACCATGAACACCCCTACTCCCATAAAAAAGGTCAATGCCCATCCCCATTAATTTTGAGCCACTTCAGAAGGCGCGGTAGCCACGACATGCTGCATTTGCCACTCCTTTTAGAAAATTTTGGATTTAATTCGAACGAGTTTTAGGTGATTCTTAAAATTTCTCCTTTTACAATTAATCAATTGCAACAATGAATCACTCGCACTTTTATTCCAATCAGTAAAATTTTTTTGGTTTCTCATATAAAAAAAATCATCAATTAATTATGTTAATAATAAGCTTTTCCTGGTTTCATTTCTCTCTATCTTTGAAAAAAATCCATTACTAAAGGAGAAATCTAAAGTTCAAAATAAATATGTACATGGTGTAACACCTTACCACACAGAGTCTTATGCTTAAGTCATAAAATAGAGGTGGTGAGATATTACGACCTCTAAAAGTAAAATTATATATATAATAATAGTGAAAAAGATCTTTAACTAGGAGTCTTTGAAGAAAAGGGTAAAGCAAATCATTAAATTGAAAAGCGCAATACTCACAAAACGATAAAGTAAGCGAATCAAAGTAAAAGATAGCTAACACGGATATATACAGATAACAAAGCTCAAGACTCGGCTCGCGAAGGTAACCGGTCGGAGCATATAAGTATACTTACATACATACATATACATTATATATATAACCTGTTTCTCTAAAATAACCTCTAGGAGGAGTTAATACAGTATATATATATATATATATATATATATATATATATATATATATATATATATATATATATATATATATATATATATAAATAGTGGAGATAATAAGTATCTATATAATTACATATAACCAAAATAAAGCCCCAAGAGATAGGAATCTTCGCTAATTCAGAAGCTTCCAGCATGCCTCAGCGAGGAGCCTCACGTCCTACATCTAAAAACCACAAAATCCGCATGGAGTGAGAACCGGGGATTCTCAGCATGGTAACAGTGCCCACATATCTAACATGTAATGTCCTGAGAAAGCCGAAGGCACTCCTAGAACTTTTGACATATAATTAAAATCTTGTTAACATAACTAAACCATGAAAATGAAATAGGCAACTAGCTAAGGGTCGTCACTCTATCTAAAACTCCCCTTTCCAACTCCTCCGAACCTCCCAACCGACACCGAAATTTAATATTACAAACACAATTATTTCACGCAAGGAAATCACAAATAGAAAGAAGATACAACAGATAAACAGGTAACAAGTAGTGATGCAATCAATTAGGCATTCCAAACAAAACATACCAAAAAAACATATAGATGCATATGATGCATGCCTGTCCTATTGGATGATGTATCTCATCTGTCGGTTATAAAGCCAACCTAACATATCTGGTAGCTAACCCGGACACAATCTCTCTATTGCGTTTTAATACCATTAGAGGGAATCTGTACCCTGTCACCATTAGAGGGTATCTGTGCCCTGTCACAATTACAGGGTATCTATGTCCTGTCACCATTAGAGAATGCCTTGTCATCTTTACAACCAAAGAGAGAAACACAAGCATACTCATCCAACATTTTTCATCATGATTCATTTACCATATTCATTCATTTATCATATATGCATCTCTGGCATACTCGCCATATTTTCAGGCTTCCTCAATTAATCATAATCATTTAATCATTAATCAGAATTCAGTAATAATTCTTCTTTTATTTTCTCTTACATTCACTCATTTTTTAAACTTTCTTCATCTCCAAGTTACCACTCCTCCCTATCTTTTTCTCACCACTCAAAATACAACTAAGTTTTAGGGGCTAAAAGAGTAAAAATAGAGGTTTAGAGGTTTGAAATTAGATTTTAAAACACAAAATCCACTTTGCTGAAAATAGGGGTCACGCGTGGGCTACGCGTACGCATGGGCGTGCATTTTTGTTTCCTCGCGTACGCGAGCTACCTAACCCAAAAAGGTTGGTTGCATCGCGTGCAGGTGGTCACATACACAACCCCTCAAAAACCACTGTTCGCGTACGCAAGCACCCTACTCACATATGCTAAATGCCCAACCTGAATATTCAGAACAGCAAAAGTGTTAATGCTACAGAATATTCAGTTTTGTACTCTAAACTTTTGACGCTCATAACTTATTCGTTTTAAAACATTTTTCACCCGTTCTTTGAACGGCGTAAACTTCACGAACCCAATTTTCATATGAAATAAGTTTGAAACAATTTGGGGGTCCGGAAGCCGAGTTATGACTCGTCAAAGTTTGTCCAAAAGTTAAATTTACACAAAATCCTCAAACCTCTATTTTCAAAACCTACCAATTCCTAGCCTTTTAAAACCAACCAAAACCTCATCCATATGTCACGCAAAGTGGATGGCCCCGTTAATGTCACGCACACAATTCCTCGCACACACAAAAGTTCATATGGACGTGGATTTTCCGCACTAGCGATAGCTCGCATACATGAGATACTGCTGTGTACGGGAGATGAATTTTGCCACGTTCTACATTAATGAAGCATGTGTCTCAAGCCCCACTACCCCCTCCACTGATGTGGCTTCTGAAGAAGAAAAGAGAAATTTAAAGGGATGAGCAGTTAAGTTTCTATTAGGTTAGTTTTAGGTTTTAGAGTAATTTTAGAGATAGAAGTTTTCCATTCTCTGTAGAATTTTACTTTTCTTCTTTAAGATTAGTCTCTAAAATTAAACTTTATTATTAGTTATTTAAATTTTTTGCATGATTTAAGACACAAAGTTCATGTCCTTCAAGTTCTAGGTGGTTTTACTTTATTTTTATAATACTTTGTTTAGGTTTATGAATGCTTAGCTTGTTGATTGAAATCTTTATTTGAATATTATGAATGATTACCTATTAATTATCTTGCATTTATGTTTAGTTAAATATTTTTTATTTTTTGTTCAATTTGAGTAAAGTTAGGACTTTGTTCTTAAATATTCCAATGTTAATTAAGTTTTATTTGTGCACTTTAAGTACTTGATGAAATGTCTCTAATTATTGATGCCAAGGCATCTTAGGCTAGTTTCACTAGCATTTTTCTGTTAGTTTTAGTTGTTTTATGCATTTTCTTGAGCTTAAAGTAACCAAGAATGGTTAAATGAACAACAAAGCAATGAACCATCCAAACAGTATGATTTTGATGCAAATTCCATGAGTTTTTAGTTATATTACTTGAATGCTATGAATGGAAGATTTCTCATGAAATTTTGCAAGACTTTGATGCAGTTGTTTGGATGATTTCAGGGAAGAAGAGGTTAGGCAAGGAAGCAACAAAATCAATAAAGGAAGCTTGAATATCACATGTGGAGTTTAAGCTCCAGTTTAAGCCAGTTTAAGCTCCAGTTTAAGCTCCAGTTTCACCTCCAGTTTAACCTTAAACTGGAAGTTAAACGCCAGAAATGAAATGCACCAGGGAGCCATTTCCACGTTTAAGCTCCAGTTTAACCTTAAACTGGAGCTTAAACGTGTTCGACATTTCTCCTCCAGGGTTGCTTTCTTCCATTTCCACGTTTAAGCTTCAGTTTAACCTTAAACTGAAGCTTAAACGTGTTCGACCAAAATTCACACTCCAGGGTTGCTTTCTCCATTTCCACGTTTAAGCTCCAGTTTAAGCTTAAACTGGAGCTTAAACGTGTTCGACAATTCACACTCCAGGGTGGCCTTCTTCCATTTCCATGTTTAAGCTTCAGGTTAACCTTAAACTGAAGCTTAAACGTGTTCGACTACTTTACCTCCTGGAAGTGTCTGGCGTTTAAGTTGCAGTTTAAGCTTAAACTGCAACTTAAACGCCACTATTTGAAAAGGTTTCTGGGCCAAAGATATTGCAGTTTAAGTTAGCATTTGAGCATAATCATTAACTTAAACGTACTCTGGTATGAAACCCAATTGAATATCATGGTTTATGGGATTGGGCCTGAAGAATTGATGAGTCTGGAATTTCAATTTGTTGAGTCATGTGTCATTACTTGATTATCACTAAGTTGGCTCAATGAATGTTACAGAATTGGATCAGCAGCCTCATCAGGATTATGGATCATAAACCCAAAGCAAAAGGAAATCAGGGAAAGGCCTCAAAGCCCAAGAAACACAACAGAAGCTCAATTGAGAAAGTGTATAAATAGGATAGAATTTAAGTTAGTCAAAGGACTTTTGAGAACTTTGGGGATCATTTTTTTCTAGTTTTCATACTTTTTGTAATTGAATTCAGAGCTATGACTCACTAAACCCCTTTCATTGGGTTAGGGAGCTCTATTGTAATTAAATGAATCAATAATAGTTTTTATCTTCTTCTTCAATCTTTTCTCTTGAATTTTGTTAGAAAGCTTCTCGATCTAATTCCATTGGCTAGTTGTCTTGGGAAAGAAACTATCCATAATTGGAATCCTTCGGAACCTTGGGAAAGGAATGGAGAATTCATGCTAGAGAAGCTTTCTCACAGTGAATTGGATTGGGGTTTGGATGGATATTGTGACATGTAATCCTACCAAATTGTGGTTCATGAAACTGTGTGGTATAATCAGTGATCGAGCATCATCTCTTCTTATGAACATTTAAACCAAGGGATTGGGAATTTGTTTATTTTTAGAGAGAATTGGTGAGCCAAGGGATTGGGATCCAATCATATAAGATTTCCAAGCAAAATTCAATGAATGCATTGGTTGAGGAAGGGATAAAAATGTTTTGATTCGGAGATCTCAATATCTCCTGAAACCCAATAAATTCCCCTTTTCTGATCTACCACTTTCTCTTTACATTCTGCAATTAAATTCATGCAATCACCCCGATCCCTTTTAATTTCAGCAATTTAGTTTCTCGCTCTTTAATTCATGCAATTTAAGATTCTGCAATTTCAATTTCTTGCCATTTACGTTTCCCGCTAATTTTACATTCCGCAATTCTCATCTAAATCTTGATTCCGCTCAACTAGAACAAACTTCTAATTCGAATTGCTCACTCAACCAATCCTTGTGGGATTCGACCTCACTCTATTGTGAGTTTTTACTTGACGATAACCGGTGCACTTGCCGGAAGGAATTTTTGCCGATCGTGCAATTTCCTAAAATCGTAGCTATCAAGTTTATAGCACAACAAGTTTATGGCGCCGTTGCCGGGGATTGGTTTTCGATTGACAATTCTCACATTGGAAGTTAACTAGATTGAGCATTTTTCTTGTTTTGTTAATTCAGTTCAAGTTACTTGTTGAATTTTAATTTCTGCACTCTGTTACTTGCTTTCTTTCTTTATGCCTTTAAATTCAAGCAACTAACTCACTGACTCACTAACTATTTGAATTAATTCCTCAACTGCTCTAACCATACTCTTCCATTAACCAAGAGTATTTCACTTGTTTGTTGCCTGTGCTGTGTTCTTGTATGACAAGTAGGAGAAGAGAGACATCAACTCATCCATATACCGAACCAGAGATGACCCTTCATAAACTTAGAAGGGAAGCAAGAGGGAAGAGAGTACTGGGAGAAGAAGAATCTGAAGGAGAATCTGAGGACAATTTTGAGGAAGCTCTAGATCTCAACATGGATAGAGAAGTTCACAACCATGAGAGAGCTGATGGAAACAATGCCATTCCCGAGAGGAGGGTTCTTGGTTCATACATAAACCCAACCTCTGGGAATTGTGGTAGCAGCATTCAGAAACCACCCATTCAGGCCAACAATTTTGAACTCAAACCACAGCTAATATCACTGGTGGAGAATCATTGTTCATTTGGTGGGAGTGCTAATGAAGATCCAAACCAACATCTCACAAAATTCCTGAGAATTTGCGACACTGTGAAGTCCAATGGAGTCCAGGAAGATGCCTATAAACTGCTCTTGTTCCCATTTTCACTTAGGGACAAGGCAGCTAAGTGGCTGGAATCATTCCCAAGGGGGAGCCTAACAACCTGGGATGAGGTGGAAAGCAAGTTTCTAGCACGTTTCTACCCCCACAAAAGGTCAATAGGCTTCGATCTGAGGTTCAGACTTTTAGACAACAAGATGGTGAAACTCTCTACGAGGCATGGGAGAGGTTCAAGGATTTGACAAGGAAATGCCCACCAGACATGTTCCATGACTGGGTGCAATTGCATATTTTCTATGATGGACTTTCTTATGAATCAAGGAAGGCTGTAGACCATTCATCAGGAGGTTCATTGAACAGGAAAAAGACTGTGGAAGAAGCCATTGAAGTGATTGAGACAGTGGCTGAGAATGAGTACTACTATGCTTCAGAGAGACACAACACTAAGGGAGTCATGGCGCTGAACCATGTTGATACAATTCTAGCCCAAAACAAGGTGTTTGCCAAGCAACTAGCAGAGCTCACCAGGAAATTAGGAACAAATCAAGTGGCTGCAATACACACACAAGATCAAGAGGAAGTAAGCACTGAAGGAGGTGATTGGGAAGAGGCCAACTATGTGGGAAATCAACAAAGACAACCATATGATCCACATTCCAACACTTACAACTCAGGCTGGAAAAACCACCCAAACTTTGGGTGGGGAAACCAGCAAACCCAACCACAAAACCACAAACCTTACAACCCCAACCAACATAACAATTCCACATACCAAAACTCCAACCAAAAATCATACCAAGCCACACAAAACACTTACTCCCAACCACCATATCATGGCCAAAATAATCAACCTGCCCAACCTAATCCGAACCAACAATTTCAAGATCAATTAAACAGGATAGAAGGAATGCTTGCAAACATGGGTCAGGACATAAGTGAGTTGAAAAGCTTTAGGGATGATGTGAGATCTACCTTAAGGAACCATGGTGAAAAACTCAAGAGGATGGAGTCTCGAGTAGGAGAGCTATCTCAACAGGCCCCCAAGTCAACTGCAGTGTTCCCTAGTGACACAGAAAAGAATCCTAAAGGGGAACAAAAGGGAGTGAGATGGAAAGAATGCAAGGCCATCACCATATTGAAGGAAGTCTCAGAAGAAGAAGGAATCAGACCCTCAGAACAGGAGCCAGAAATCTTGAAGGTAGGTGTGGAAGAAGCTAAGCAGGAAAGTGAAACTGAGCAAGCCAAGGAACTGCAAAATAAAGGCATGCTAGAAACATACCAACCAAAAGCACCATTTCCTCAGAGGTTAGGAGGAGGTGAAAAAGGGAAAACATATTCAAGGTTTTTAGAGACATTTAAGTCTCTCCATATCAATATTCCCTTTCTTGAGATTCTCCAGCAGATGCCTACACATATCAAGTATTTGAAAGAATTGCTGAGCAAGAAAAGAGTTTTGAAGGGAGGACAAACTGTAATAATGAACAAAGAATGCAGTGCCCTCATCAAGAAGGACATAGTCTCTAAGAAAATAGACCCAGGAAGTTTTCATATCCCCTGCATCATAGGGGAAACAAAAATTGACAGAGGATTCTGTGATCTAGGAGCTAGCATAAATGTGATGCCTTTGACTCTTATGAAGAGGCTACAACTGAATGAGATGAGATCCACTGATGTAATCATACAACTGGCTGACAAAACTCAGAAGCAAGCTGAAGGGGTAGTTGAGAATGTGCTGGTGAAAGTGGGAAATTATTTCTTCCCCACAGACTTTGTCATTTTGGACATGGAGGAAAGCTACCTACACCCTATCATTCTGGGAAGGCCATTTCTAGCCACTGCTAGAGCGCTCATAGATGTAGAACAAGGAGAGCTAATTTTGAGAATACATGATGAACAGCTCATTTTCCATGTTTTCAAACCTGCATCTGAGCCTGAACCAGAACCTGAAAAGCCTAAGGATGATAGTAGCCATCTGTGTTTGGAGGAAAGCAACCCAGCAGCTGAAACTCTGAAACAGTCCTTGGAAGGCAAACAAGAATTGCAAGAGTTAAAGCCACAAGAATCAATAGAAACAGCTCAGAAGGATCCTCCTGGCATAAGGTCAATGAAGAAATCCTCAAGAGAGAGGGAAGAATTGTAAAGAAATTGCCAAGAGGGTGGAGAAACAAGAAAATTCCCACTGAAGGTTTCTCTCCGGGAGATAAAGTGATATCAAGTCATTATCTGCCAATCCCACCTGGCCTCAAAACCATTCCTTCCCAGCTCCCTCAAGTGTTCACAATCAGGAAAGTGCTTTCTATGGAACATTTGGAAATCATGAAGGAATCAAATGGGGACGTTTTCATAGTGAGAGGAGAGGACATCAAGCACTACAATCCACCCTAACAAGGGACAACCGTCAAGCTAGTGACGTTAAAGAAGCACTTCATGGGAGGCAACCCATGTTTTAGTATCCTTACTCTTTATTGTTTTGCTTTGCATCTAATAAAGCATGGTTTCTTATGCATGAACTTGAATCCTCAGGACAACTGTTGATAAGGTGCACTAAACATTGCATGTAAAATATAATTGGTCTCTAAGTTTGGTGTGCCTGAAGGCACCCCAAATCTTATTCAAATTGTATTCAATCTTTCATTCAAGGTGCACAACCAAACATTAAGTTTGGTGTTCCTCTTTGAACACAGTTAATGAAAAGCAAAAAGTTCCTCTGGATTTAGAAATTCATGACAAGTATACCATTTGCATGTTTTAATACTTTGATTTCAATTACTTTAGGTAGTAAAATTGTTTAGGATCAAAGAGCCAAAGTGACTATGATTTATTAGAATTATGCACATTCATTAAGGACAACCAACATGGATTTCATGTCATCAGGAGACATTACCAAACACTAAGTTTGGTGTCCAGTAATAAGTGTGCATACATACAAGGGTCACGGCTATGAGCTCGTGAAGTCAATCATTGATTTACAATTCAAAAAGAAGGAAAAACATGTGCAAGTACTATTCATTATTCACATGGACCGAAAAAATGATAGCAAAGTTGTTTGTTTGTGCAGGTAAAAAAGGAAGGATAAGAATGGATGAAAAAGACAAAGGGGAAGGTACGGTGCTTGGTCAAAAAGGGAGTTCACAAGTCTCTGAAACTAACACATGGGAAAAGGAAGTTCTGCATGAAAAGATAGCTACATGTACAACTTAATGCACCCAGAATACTTCCAAGAAAGTGAAAAGCAATTCGTCTTTCTCCCTAATTCATACATTTACCATCAAGCCATCCTTCACAAATCACCCTAGCCGTCCATTTTTCACTTGCATGCACTATAAAGAACCACTTGGGGAACGAGTTCCACATACCCAAATCTCCTTCTTGCACATATTCTTTCATCATAGCATAACTACCTCTTGCCGAAAACAACCTAACCACACTTCTAACAACATTTTCTTACTTCACCTTGTCAACCTCAGCTTGTCACTTGCCAAAACTAAAGAACCAATGGCAGCCTCATCTAGCCACAAAAGAAGAAAAGACAAGCAGCCAATGGAGGAGCCAATAGAGGAGGAAAGGGAATTTGATGCATGGAAATACAAATCGGTTTTTCATAAGATTCAGGCCGAATGGATGAGACCTAAAAGGATACTAGCTGAGATTCCCTTTGACCTTGGAGAGGAGGAGTTCCCAAGTGTTTGGGAGAAGATCAAAAAGAGGAAGTGGGAGCTCCTGACTAAGCCAATCACTAAAATCAACATCAACCTGGTGAAGGAGTTTTATGCAAATGCAGTGAGGGAGGATCCAACCGAGAAACCCACATACAAAAGCTATGTGAGAGGGGTGGAAGTGGACTTCAGCCCTAAGGCAATCATGAAAACTCTTGGCCTGAAAAACATACGTTTCAGCCAAGCAAGTTATGAGGATAGGATGATAGGAGAACCTGACTATCAGACTATTGCTGAAGACCTTTGTGCCATCAGAGCTGAATGGGTGAGAAAAACAAAAGGGGCTCCAAGAATCTTGAGAAGGGGAGACCTAACACCTGAAGCTAAAGGGTGGTATGCAATAGTTAGGAGATCCATCCTACCCACTGCAAACTCTTCAGAAATAATCCCTAAAAGAGCCATCTTGCTACACTGCATTATGATGGGAGGAGAGATCAAAGTTCATAAACTCATTGCTGAACAGATACAAGAGTTTAGTGAGAAAAGTGACCCTGACTCCTGGCTCCACTTCCCTAGCACCATCATCAGACTATGCATCCAGGCCCAAGTACCACTTGAAGATGCAAGACCTAATTGGCTACATCCTGGAATGGCCATGACTGCTCACAGAATGACTCTTGGCCCAATTGCTCCAAGACATACAAAAAGAAGAAATGAAGAAGGGCAACAAGCAGAAGGAGAGCAAGAAGCAGAGCAAGAAAGAGAAGAAGAGCAAGAAGAGCAAGGAAGTCCAGAAAAAAGGCAACAAGTTCCCAGAGACCCCATGGATATGAGCAGAATGCAGGAAATCATAGAAGGAATGTCTCAACAATACATGAGGTCTCAAGAGAAGCAAGAGGACTTTCACCTAAAAATGATGGACATGCAAAGGAACTTTGAATCAAGATTCCTAGATCTGCAAAGGGAACAGAATTTACAATTACAGGAATCCCTCAGCCACATAGGCCAACACCAAGATGACAACATCTTGGCAATCAAGGAAGCCACCACTTTGCAGAATGCAAGATATGCAGTTCAAGCTGATTACAACATCAGTTCTCAAATCAAGCTTAACTACATAGGGGAACATCTACACAAGATGGACCCAGCATTCCCAACTTTTGATGAGTATTTCAAGGGGAGGAAAGAAGGAGAAATGAACAAGGCAGTGATCCTTGAAGGAAGAGTGGAAGAAACAATGAAAAAAGTTAGATTCTGGACAAAGCTCATAAGAAAGGACAAAGGAAGTACAAGTGGTCAAAGAGAGACAAGAAGCAAGAAGAAGCAGGACCCCAAGAATCAAGAGGAACCAAGCAACAAATGAGAGGTGGTCTTGTTCCTTAATAATCAAATAATAGTTTGTGAATTGTCTTTATGAGCCTTCTTTCATTTTAAGTCATTTAAGTTTTATGTGAAATTTCTAGTATGTTTGTCTGTTTACTGCTTTGAATAAAGTGAATGCCTAGATGTTTGGATATAACTTCACCTTCTTAAACAAATGCTTGCCATGCTTGTTCTGTTTCCAAAAATAAAAGAAAAGTTTGAACAAAAGTAACTTGGCTCAATTAGTGACAAATCAAGTAGAATTAAGTGGTGGTATGCATGCTTGATTGTTTAGTCAGATCACTGGAAATTGAGTGTAGAATTATCATTTTTGTGTAGAAGTTTGAATACTATCTATGGATCTTGATGAATAAACGTCTTTGGCCATGAAAAAGAAAGAAAAAGAAGAAGAAAAAGCCACTGAAAAAGGGCAACCAAAAAGCAAAAAAAAATTGAGAAAATAAGCTAGGCACCAATGGTTTGAACTTCTGAGACAAATGCCTGTGGTGTTTATGTATTAAGGATATGCTTGGATGAATAGGTTCTGAGGAGTGTTTTAACACTTGGTAACTTGGGTTAACTAACCCGGGATTATCAACCAAAAGTCCATTATCAAGAGCAACCTAAATACAAAACATTTAGTCACACAAAGAGGTGCTGGGCACCAATGTCTCAAGAAGAAATGTGAACTAAAATGCCTGTAGTGGATATGTGTAGTGCACTGATAAGAAAAAGAAAATGCCAAAGGCTTGTGCAACACATGACACTGAGTAAACAAGGAGCAAAGGAGCTCTAAGAAAAAGAAAAACAAAGAAGGGAAAAGTGCCAAGGACATAAGAATAACAAGAGGCCATAGCAGTGTTTGATGGATGCAATGAAAAAGTGATAATCTTACCTGATAAGAATGAAAAAGTGATGTTGCAACTTTCTGCATAAAACCCTTCTGATGAACTTCAAATGCTTGCTAATATAGCCAATGTAATTGCTTTCTGTTTCATACTTTCTTCTCAAATAACTCAGGACTTGCTTAGGGACAAGCAAGTATTAAGTTTGGTGTTGTGATGCCAAGGCATCTTAGGCTAGTTTCACTAGCATTTTTCTGTTAGTTTTAGTTGTTTTATGCATTTTCTTGAGCTTAAAGTAACCAAGAATGGTTAAATGAACAACAAAGCAATGAACCATCCAAACAGTATGATTTTGATGCAAATTCCATGAGTTTTTAGTTATATTACTTGAATGCTATGAATGGAAGATTTCTCATGAAATTTTGCAAGACTTTGATGCAGTTGTTTGGATGATTTCAGGGAAGAAGAGGTTAGGCAAGGAAGCAACAAAATCAATAAAGGAAGCTTGAATATCACATGTGGAGTTTAAGCTCCAGTTTAAGCCAGTTTAAGCTCCAATTTAAGCTCCAGTTTCACCTCCAGTTTAACCTTAAACTAGAAGTTAAACGCCAGAAATGAAATGCACCAGGGAGCCATTTCCACGTTTAAGCTCCAGTTTAACCTTAAACTGGAGCTTAAACGTGTTCGACATTTCTCCTCCAGGGTTGCTTTCTTCCATTTACACGTTTAAGCTTCAGTTTAACCTTAAACTGAAGCTTAAACGTGTTCGACCAAAATTCACACTCCAGGGTTGCTTTCTCCATTTCCACGTTTAAGCTCCAGTTTAAGCTTAAACTGGAGCTTAAACGTGTTCGACAATTCACACTCCAGGGTGGCCTTCTTCCATTTCCACATTTAAGCTTCAGTTTAACCTTAAACTGAAGCTTAAACGTGTTCGACTACTTTACCTCCTGGAAGTGTCTGGCGTTTAAGTTGCAGTTTAAGCTTAAACTGCAACTTAAACGCCACTATTTGAAAAGGTTTCTGGGCCAAAGATATTGCAGTTTAAGTTAGCATTTGAGCACAATCATTAACATAAACGTACTCTGGTATGAAACCCAATTGAATATCATGGTTTATGGGATTGGGCCTGAAGAATTGATGAGTCTGGAATTTCAATTTGTTGAGTCATGTGTCATTACTTGATTATCACTAAGTTGGCTCAATGAATGTTACAGAATTGGATCAGCAGCCTCATCTGGATTATGGATCATAAACCCAAAGCAAAAGGAAATCAGGGAAAGGCCTCAAAGCCCAAGAAACACAACAGAAGCTCAATTGAGAAAGTGTATAAATAGGATAGAATTTAAGTTAGTCAAAGGACTTTTGAGAACTTTGGGGATCATTTTTTTCTAGTTTTCATACTTTTTGTAATTGAATTCAGAGCTATGACTCACTAAACCCCTTTCATTGGGTTAGGGAGCTCTATTGTAATTAAATGAATCAATAATAGTTTTTATCTTCTTCTTCAATCTTTTCTCTTGAATTTTGTTAGAAAGCTTCTCGATCTAATTCCATTGGCTAGTTGTCTTGGGAAAGAAACTATCCATAATTGGAATCCTTCGGAACCTTGGGAAAGGAATGGAGGATTCATGCTAGAGAAGCTTTCTCACAGTGAATTGGATTGGGGTTTGGATGGATATTGTGACATGTAATCCTACCAAATTGTGGTTCATGAAACTGTGTGGTATAATCAGTGATCGAGCATCATCTCTTCTTATGAACATTTAAACCAAGGGATTGGGAATTTGTTTGTTTTTAGAGAGAATTGGTGAGCCAAGGGATTGGGATCCAATCATATAAGATTTCCAAGCAAAATTCAATGAATGCATTGGTTGAGGAAGGGATAAAAATGTTTTGATTCGGAGATCTCAATATCTCCTGAAACCCAATGAATTCCCCTTTTCTGATCTACCACTTTCTCTTTACATTCTGCAATTAAATTCATGCAATCACCCCGATCCCTTTTAATTTCAGCAATTTAGTTTCTCGCTCTTTAATTCATGCAATTTAAGATTCTGCAATTTCAATTTCTTGCCATTTACGTTTCCCGCTAATTTTACATTCCGCAATTCTCATCTAAATCTTGATTCCGCTCAACTAGAACACACTTCTAATTCGAATTGCTCACTCAACCAATCCTTGTGGGATTCGACCTCACTCTATTGTGAGTTTTTACTTGACGATAACCGGTGCACTTGCCGGAAGGAATTTTTGCCGATCGTGCAATTTTCTAAAATCGTAGCTATCAAGTTTATAGCACAACAATTATTATGAAGTAGAATTTTTGTTTTTGCCTTATGGATAAAATTTAGGAAAGTCTTGCGTTCAATTCTATTTTGTTATGATATTATTTCTCCCAAAAGTTTAAGGTGATAAGAAAAGATAACATGAATGATTATATCGTTAACACATTCCTTTAAGAAAGAGTCTCTTTTGGATTTTTTTGCATAAATTTTTTTTCTTTAGACACTACTAGAAAACTAGTTATTACAGACGGATATTTTCGACGGATTTTATCCCACGAAAATACAGACAAAATTTGTGAGGGATTTTTGTCGGAAACAAAAAAATGAATTAGCATAAATTACAGACGGAAAAGAGAATCCGTGGATAATTCTGTCGGAAAAATTAATTTTTTTTCTTGAGAAATGGTTACCAATGGAAAATCCATCTATAATTAAATGGACAAAAATACTGCATTTTATTAAATTATTACAGACAGAAAATTTGTTTATAATTTAAAATTTTCCATCGGAAATGTTGATATTATGCGTTTATGATCGTTTGTGCCCGAGCACCATTCATTCACAGCACCAAATCAAACGAGCTAAACCTAGCATTCCCCTCTCTGTCGATGAGCTTCTTCTTCTCCTTTCCTCACCCACAGCGCCACCGCCGGCCACCCTAACTGGCGCAGCTACCTTCTCCTTCTTCTCCTCTTTTCTAAACACTGAACCAGTAGAACACAGCCTCTGTCCCTCTCGTTCTTTATCGTTCGCAGAATAAAGCAAGCTCAAGCTCCACCACCATCGCCCCTCAAGCTCGCATATCTTCTCAGCGCTACAGCCATCATCTCCTCCAGTCAATGTCGCGGCTACCTACGCGCAAGCCCTAGCTCCGTGGCAACCAAAATCAGTTCCTCCGTCAGCTGCGGTTCCACCTCTCGCTTTTCCCCTGTTCGAACCGTAGAGACCAGGTTTTGGTTTCAAAATTTTTTAAATTTCTATTGTGTTCAATTAATTTTGTTTAATTAGTTTGATTTTAGTAATTAGTTTAGTTAGATTTATTTTCTGATTAGTGGATTTTTAGGTTGTTAAAATAGGATTAGATTAGGTTTTGATTCTGAATAGCTGAGAAATGTTTAAAATAGAATTTTTAGGTTGGTTTCTTATTAGTTAGATTTGAGACATTATTACATGGAATTGGTACATGAATGCAAATTTTTTGAACTCAAAATAGTTGAAAAGGTACTGCTTTTACAACCATGTTAAAATTGATGCTTGATTGGTGAGTAAAAGGCATCTTTCAATTACAGCATGCATATAGAGATGGTCGTCTTGAGGAGGTAGTTCTGCGACATCTTGGAGCTGCAGATGGTGATACAGTGATTGCCAAAGATATCATGTTGCTTTTGTGCTCCTTTATTGTTCTATAGTTTATGGCCTTCTGCTTTTTGACTTTAGATTCCTTTCTGTTATGTTTTTGTTCATTTACTAACTAAATACATGATGATATCTGCTACCAATTCTTTCTGATTTCTGTAGCTGATTGGTAGAAGTCATTAAAAGTCATAAGGTTTCTACTTTCTATTGATTTGTTTTTTCGTTTCATCTTGCTTTGGTTTGGTGCATTATCTACTACATGATGGGTTCAAATGCTAGAAATGGTGGTGCTTGATTCACGGCTTAACTATTGCTAATGGGTTCAAATTACTATTAACAACAGAGATCTTTTGATTGTTTTACTGATTGGTTTATATTTGATAAAAATATTGCTACGGTTTGTTAAAAAATTCTAAGGCAATAGTTATTAATTCTTTTACATAGACAATGTTACCCATTTATCGCTATGTTTAATGCCTTATGCAGTTTATATACTGGTGTTGTTTCTCAGGTTATCCACTTGATAATATTAAACATTTCTCTGACAAAGCATTGAGAATGACTATTGATAATTATCATCCAAGCAATAAAACAGGACGACGAGATTTTGGAACTGAATGTAAGAATAACTCATGTATAAGTTGAATGTGGTGGATAGTTTTCTAATTTTATTTTGATATTATTGGATATTAGGAAAATCATTTGTAAGTGTATAACAGTATTAAGAGAGTTCTTGGTCATGCAGTGTGAAACTTTGCTTATTGCTGCTTAGGTAATTTGGGATCAAAGTGTTGGTTCCTTCAAAGGAATTCTTCAATGAGCTCTGTGACTTCCTAAGCTCTGGCCCTATTATTGCAATGGTTACAGCTTACACCTTATAACTTATAACTGACTCTTCCTCTTTCTTACCTTCGGAATCAAACACAAAACACAAAACAATATGTTATTGTTTCTAGACTAGTCTGATTTTCCGTTGAATTCATGAAACAGGTTTGGGAAGGAGAAGGAGTCATAACTTATGGTCAAAAATTAATTGGAATATTTTGTTTCAATACAACAATAAATCAAATGGAATCTCAACCATACTATTGAAATAGATTCATGATAATGACACTGCAAGTTCATTTATTTACAAGTATGAGTTAAGTAACTTTTTTTTTCCAATTTATATTTACCATCTTGAATGAAACTTATAGTGAGTTTAGTATTTAGTAATAGTTTATATCAGACATCATGAATAGGAGACTGGAACTTGAAGTTTTGACTTTTAAGCTATGATAATTAATGTATGTATGTATGCAATTAATTATATATATATATATATATATATATATATATATATATTCTCATCCAAGAATTGAATATTATTATATACTCTCATCCAATATATGTTTTGTGTTGGACAATGAAAAATACTTGTGGACTGTGCTGGAGTAACATCATTGTTGTTATGTCAAAATAGCATTTCCATGTACTATAATTTTTTTTGTACTGATTCAAGCAATTGCGGACTAATAAGTACTAACAGATGCTCATAATTTTCTCTGCAGCAATAGTAGGAATTAATATAACCACTACAACAAATAAGGGTTTTCGCAATGGTCAAAAACCGTTGCCATAGATCGAAAAACCGTTCCTAAAACCTTAGGCAACGCTTTGGCAACGGTTTTTGACCTATGGTATATGCGGCCGTTGCCAATGCTCATAGGCAACGGTTTTTTACCTAAGGCAATGGTAACAAAAAAACCGTTGCCATAGTTATTGGCATAGACAATGGTTTTGAAAGAAATTTTTAAAGAACGGTTTAAAATCGTTACTGAATAGGCAACGGTTTAGAACTGTTCTCGTTCATGATGTAACGTTTTAAAACCATAACTAAATAGGCAACGATTTTAAACTGTTGTCGTTTTATTATTCACAAAGCCAACGGTTTTAAAGCGTTACCGTCAGTGTCTTTTTTGGCAATGGTTTTAATACCATTGCAATTTTGTAGTCATCTTTGACAACAGTTTTAACACTATTACCTTTTGTGACTTTTGACAACGGTTTTTTGTATTATATATAATTTTTTATTTACAATAGTTTTTTCATGAATGAAATTAGTTCCAACTTTTTTTTAAATTTAAAATCAATAAATAACCTTAACTATTTGAAGCAAATTACTAAAGAAAACTAATTGAACATTTACCATCAAATTTGATTTATAAAGTATTACATAAGATCCACAATCACATTATATCATCATTGCAAGATACCATAATACTAGTCTAAGTCGTAACTACTTCTAATTATCATCATCGTTTTTAAAAATACCATAGTACTAGCCTAAGTCATAACAACCTCGAACTATATCATCTAATTTTGCAAAAAATACAATAAGAAAAGAGAGTTGAAATAGCTAAGTAGCAAGTAGGTTTATCGTCATCATGTCTACAGGTTCATGACTTTTACTAGCTAACATTTGCTCTTCAAAATTTGTGACCTTAATTAAGTTCATTTTCCCCTTCAACATGGTTTTCCTGTAAATAAAACAAAAAATAGCAAAAGTGTGAAGTAGGAAGTAATACAGCACACTACATCAGATTAAGCATTGAAACATAAATCATCAAAATAGAAGTCTTGAAAGAAAGAAATTTATTCATATCAAGTTATCAACAAAAGGCTTGACATAAAGTGATTCATACTTAAAGTGACATTCTTGTTCATTTTTTCTTCTTCATCAACTTTTTTGGTCTAGGAACACATACATATAGGGTGATCAAAGTCAAGTTACCTTTAAAGTGGGTGATGGGGAGTTTAAAGATGAATGAAGCAAGGGTAGATCCTCTACATCTATGCATGTTACTTCTCCAACAGGAAAATTTGACCTATATCTACCAGCTCTCCCTACAATAATATGCATGCAGAAACCCTGGAATAAAATAAGATTCAAATATCCAAGTCTCCAAATTTGAATAGAATATAAAAATATAATTTGATTAATTTCTAATAAAATAACATAAAATACAATTCTTGACTTTATTTTTTTTCTTTTTTTAAAAAAGGTGTCTATCTACTTAGTTGAATCTTGTGTTACCTG
Organism: Arachis stenosperma; assembly: GCF_014773155.1. Taxonomy (NCBI): domain Eukaryota; kingdom Viridiplantae; phylum Streptophyta; class Magnoliopsida; order Fabales; family Fabaceae; genus Arachis; species Arachis stenosperma. The sequence continues at coordinate 129,056,006 of NC_080385.1, read as the reverse complement.
CACTCTGTTTTATTTCAGGTACAGTCAAGTCCCAAAATTCAAAACCATCGAACTTCTTCAACGTTGAATATATGATCCTAGATATGTTTACATTAAGACCCATTCCGATAGCATCACTGGCCACTAGAACATCAAACTCACTTGTTGCATCATTCAACATGCTTGCCTGAAGTCCTAATTAAAATTTCAACTCAGAAAATCCTTAAGGGTTGGCATCCAAATACAATCCATTATAAATAACACTGGACCACAACTGATTTTGGTTAGCATGATATCTATTGTCAATTATTGACACACGTGAAGTTTTCGAAATAAGGAAACAAATAGCATAAATTTTTGTATGGAAAGAGAGAGTAAAACTTTAAATTCAAATATCATATTTTCATGAAACAAGTGAAAGGCAACAGGGAAATTAAAACTTAGGTAAGAGTCCACACCTGCCTTGTTCGAGTTTCTGGTGGTAGCGAGCCATATACTACTGAACAAAGATGCTTTCCTTGATTCTCAATTTTCTTCTGAACAATATGAATGCCAACTTTTACCAGTTAGTCCATGGTTTATATAAGACAAGTGAGTGAAATATGCAAGTAAATTCACAAAAAAGGATAATTGACTATAACAATGAATTTAAGATGGATTGGTCTACTTAGGAGGCTGTTGTAAATATATATAGCACTCTACTTAAGAGGCTGCTGGCAGGAAAATTAAGAGTGTAGTGCATTTAGTTGGTGGAGAGAAAGAAAGAGAGTGACATGAATGAATGAATGAATGAATGATTGTAGAGTTGAACTTGTTCACAAGTTACCACTGGTGATGTGATAGCTAAAAGCGCAGTATGCGGGTCTTCCATCCATCAACCATCACTAAAGTCTGTACTGCATATTCTTTAATTTGTACCGAAACACATGGATTCGACTTTGGAAAAATAAATGAAGAAAAGTAGTAAAAAGGAACGCAATACATACAACACTAATAGTAATGAACAATTATTTATATGATTTTACTTTTTTTTTACTTAAGAAGAGAATATATATATTCAACTTGTCTTAAATTTATTTTCCCTAATTAAGTGACTTGATGACTAAAAAAGTTATTAAGGTTTTCTTTTTATTCCAACTATTAATTAACACATGAAAATAATAACTAAATGCTAGCTTTAACTACAACCTCTTATTTAATCCTTTTTTACCTTTTATGAGTTTATCTCTGGTGAAATATATACCTAATTCACTTCTATATATAACTTTAAGAACTACCATTACTATATATAAAATAAAACTAAATGACCCCCTAATAATATAAAAAGTCCTTTTATGTACATTTTTCTCTGTGCCACTACTGTTCTTACTTTTTCATGATCTTTATTTTCTTTTACATGAACTATCTCCAAATATAATTAGTGCGATATACAGTATATGTATAACATGATCTTCCTTTCCTTAGCTGATAGGGATGAGACTGGTAATCTCATCTTGTAAATGCATAACTTTCTTATCAGACATAAATGACTTTTGTACCTAAGATAAGTTTGGTTTGATCCTAAACTACAGGGGATTATAGTACCAATGATTAGTAATATATACTTTTGTATGCCTTAATTTGATCAATTGATCTCCCTTTAGTTATGCGTTAAAATTCCGTTTTGACATTTACCTATCACTCAAAGCTAGTCTAGATTATCCTTTCGGATTAAGTATAGTAATCAATACAAGAATAAATATATGAATCATCTTAAATTCATACAGATAACAATGAATCATCTTAAATTCACAATGAAAATAGCAATAACTATAACCAGTCTACAAGCTACACAGAACACAATTTGAAAAAATGATTCACAGCAAAAAATTGACTTGCCTGAGCTATAGGATTGTTACAGAGCAATAAGAGTTCTGAAATGGTGGTTCTGGACCAACTCACCAGGAATGACGGCGGCGACCAGGAATTCCGGCAGCGGCAGAGGAACGGCTCCTCCTCTACTGCGTCACTTTCTCACACGCGTCCCTTCTTTCCTCTCTGTGGCAGCATCAACAACGACCTCCTATCCTTGTTTGGTTCCTTCCACCGGCAGCTGCGGCATGGCGCGCCGACGGCAGCAACGAAGACGAGCTCCTTCTCTTCCTCGTGTCGCGCATTCTGTGCGTGTCTCTTTCTCACTCTCGTTTTCCCCTAAAGGTCAGCGGCGACGGTGGCTGTGGTCACAACTGGCAGCGCCTCTCCCTTCCCCTCTCCTTCCCGTTTTCTGATCCCCCCTCCATTGAGCTCTCCCTCTTCTCTCATTTTCCCCCTCTCTATTTCCCCTTCTCTCGTATTCCCCTTCTGTATGTGACTCTATATGTTTACATTATGTTAAGGTTAGGAATTGTTAAATTAGGGTTTTATTTGGAAATTTAGAGTTAGAATAAAATATATACAAGTAATATAATAATTTTATAAAATATTTAAGATAGAATAATAATTTAAAATTTAAATATAATACTGTAAAAATTATTTTTAGAATATAAATTTTATTCATTAATATATCAATGGGCTCAAATAATTATTTTTAATTTTAAATTATAAAATAAATATATTAATTACATTTTGTAAAATACAGTTTAAACTAAAAAATATCAATTATTCAAATTAAATGATATAATTTTTTATTATTTTTCTATTACCAAATTTTTAATTTCAATTTATATAATATAAAAATTAATTTAATCATTCCTAATAAATTAATTTTCTAAGAACTCAAATTAATAAAACAAATAATAATTTATTCATCATAATAGAAATTACTTAAATTAAATTATATAGTTCTTCTATTACTGAATTTTTAATTTTAAATTATTTGAAATAATCAATTATAAAAATTACACAAGAATATTAATTAACTTAACTCTAAATATTAATAAAACTAATTTAATTATTCTTAATTGATTAATTTCTAAAAATAAAGAGTTCATATTAAGGTGGGTTGGGGCTCGATGGTATGGTGAGGACTGCGTGAAGTTATGTGCTGATGGCTAACGTACGATGATGAATGGTGGGTTATGGTGATCAGTTAGGGCTCGCTAGTAGAGGGAGGGAAGATGATGAATGGTGGTGGGTTATGGTGGTGGGTTAGGGTTCGCTAGAAGGAGGGAAAAAGAACGAGCGGAAAGTCTGCATTAGGGTTCTGAATATTTTTTTAGGTTTTTCTTTAAGTGTAAAAAAATATTATATGTTAAATTTCAGAGCGTAAATTGAACGGAACAAAAACTAATATTTGTTAAATTATTTAAAACAACCGTAGAAAATTATTTCTTCATAAAACAATTGATGTAATGGTTATAAAACCATTCTTTAAGATAGTTAAAGAGAACAGTTTTATTTTGTTGTTATAACATAGTGAAAAATTGAACTTCAACAGCAACATTGTAAAAACCATTCTCTAAGATCATCTAATAGAACGGTTCTAAAGTGTTACAATATTGATAACGGTTTTTATGTGTATCCTTTGTACAAATATTTAAACAACAATAAAAAATTGTTGCCTAAAAACAAATCATTGTAACGGTTATAAAACCGTTCTTTAAAATCGTCAAAGAGAACAGTTTTATTTTATTGCTATAACGTAATGAAAAATTGAACTTCAACAGCAACAGTTTAAAAAACCGTTCTCTAAAACCATCTAAGAGAACGGTTTTAAGGCGTTACAAATTTTGGCGTTGCTAAAACCTATATTTGTGGTAGTGAACTAATAAGTTTTTTTTATCATTATAAAGTTATAAAAGTTCATTTATGTGCATTAAGAATGCAACCTTTATACTCTTGATTATTTTTTTTAATTGCATGTAGCATATGACTCTCTGAAATTTCTTTTTGCAGGTAGATATCAAAGTGTCTCCAGGATCTCATGCTGATGAAATATTAGGTGAAGCTACCATTTCCCTTTGTTTTTCAGCGTTTAGCATGAGGATTCTGGGGTTACTACTCCACCCTGAATTTTAATATGAATACTTTATGTTCCATGTTCTCTTTGTTAAAAACTATGCTCAATCCTCATCATAACACAAGTCTTGGATTCTACTAATTTTCTGTTGTTGCAGTGAATAAGCAGTTAAATGATAAAGAGAGAGTTGCTGCAGCCTTGGAGAATCCTTTGATTTTTGCTTATTATGCAAAACAAGTAACTTCAAATGTAGACATTCATGCCAAAATTAACAGTAAACTTGCACCAAGAGATTTCTAGTAAAAATATTTCTTGGTCAAGAATAACCCAAACAATGATTGTGGTGTTATTGTGTCAACTGATTAGAATTAGAAATGTTATAGTTAGAACAACATAATTTGTGTGTTCAAATTTTAAACTGTTTGAATGTAGTGGATTCTATGCAATTTTTCTTTATGATGAATGATTCCTCTATTTGTTAACCCAGCTGACTTATGTAGGGATTAAAATCAGAATTGAAGAAAGCTTCCCCTGCTTTGGGCCATAGTGCTATCTACTTGAAAGAATCACGCATCAATGCCTTGCCAAGGTTGGCATTCAGTTTTGGATATGATATTTCTTAGATTTTGGCTTTTTGTTTACTTTAGTCTACACCATATGAATGTGATCTCAGAATGAGTACATTTTAATGTAACATGATGTAGCCTCCATTGTATTAGGGTGTAGTTGTATTTTCCCTTGGTATACGATAGTGCATCTCTTGGTTGAGCTTCATTTCTTCATTGCTAATTGCTATTTGCTCAGCCAGCTAATCTTGATATGGTTCACTATTTTGCATATTATTAATTTAAAGATATCAATTTTTATTTTGTTGATCACTAATCTGAGTTTGTTAATGATAGGGTCTATGTTCTCACTCTGGGCATTTTACTTTAGCTCCTAAGATATAAGGAAGGAAAAAATCTTGGTCTGAAAGACAGTGAAAAAAGCTCAGTTCAAAAAGATAACGATGAAAAAATGGCAGATGCAGAGGTAAGGAAACTTAAACTCCCATTCTATACAGTATGATACACATACCTTATTGTGCATAACTAGCTATAAGCTATACCCTTAATTTGTTTCATTGATTCAGGGATCTTCAAATGGAGGAGGCGAGCCACCTGTAGCTCTAATGGAAGAGGGTAAAATTGACCACATTGCTCTTTCTGCTATCTTCTTCATTTCCTTTTTGTTTCTTTTTCCCTGTTATCAATCCTCTTGCTGCTTCTGACACTCATTATCTGTGTCCAAAGGTGAAAAAGTAATGCAGATGACTGGAATATATGATTTGGTTGCCGTATTGACCCACAAGGGTAGAAGTGCTGATTCGGGACATTATGTTGGTTGGGTCAAGCAAGAAAATGGTGTGAAAATTCTGTTCTTTATCTCAAAATTTTGTTGGTTGTCCCCACCACAACTTTCAACCCCTCTCAGGTAATTTTGTTCTTTATCTTAGAATAATGATCACAATTTATATTACCATGACTACTACGATGTCAGAAATGTAGAAATAGTAGACATCTGCCACCCATTTTTATGTGTCTTATTCACGAGGTGAGATGATACTGATAATTAGAGGCGGCAAATTATTGACCTTTGGTCAATTTGTCATTAAATTATTATATGTTATTCCATAACATGTGATTTTTGAAACAGATAATGTCATTATGGACTGGTTACAAAATATATCTGAAAAAGGAGATAAGAGGAGGGACAAAAAGGCAAAGTTTTCTTGTGAGAAAAGCAGTGATGATGAAGAAAAAGAAGCAGCAGAAAGAGCAAGTGAAGTAAATTTTGCAGATGAGATAAGTGAAATTAACACAGGACTTCCTTCACCAACTTCATCTATTAATTATTAGAGCAGCAAAAATTGTTCAAATAAGTTAGGAAATTGAATAGGAGTTGCTTGCAACATAGGTCTTTTAATTTACTAGTATGAGGAAAATCATTTAGAGCCCTTTCCCATTAATAACTTTTAATTTATTCAATACACTTTGTTGATGTATGTTTGTTACTTATTATTATAGTTGATGTATCAATACACTTTATTTATATTTTGAATTATATTGACTTGCTTGTTTATAGTACTTTTCTTTTAGTTTGATAGTACAATGAATTTGATTATTTTTTGAAATATTATAAATATTTGAATACAAATTAGATAAAAATTTGTATTAAATTTATATTTATTTTGTATGAAAACAAGTTTATTTTGCAATGAAAAAATCTAAAAAAAATTCTATTTTACCTTACTGACGGATTTTTTGTCTGTATTCAGAGTGTGGGATGATTTTCCAAGGATCAAATTACAGACGGAAAATCTGTCGAAAAATCTATTGCCAATTAACGACGAAAAATCCGTCTGTAATTACTGACGGAAAATCCGTCGAAAAGTTCACCGTTTCAGGGAAATGGAGGGGAGAATTTATCGAGGAAAAATCTGTCGATAACTGGTAAAAATCCGTCGGTAATTTTTTTACGGAAAAAAATTCGTCGGTAAATAATTTTTTACGAGGCTTTTACAGAAGGATAAAATCCGTCGATAACCAAAAATCCGTTTGTAATAAAGACTAAATATGTTTATAAATCTGTCTTTATTAAGCAATTTTCTAATTGTGAGATCAAACTCTACACATTCTTAACATAAATTAATAGAATAAAATAACATAAATAATTATATTTCTTATTGTGATAAGTGTGAAGTGGATGACCATTGACCACCTATGACTTGGATGGCTTAACTTCCTATAGTGAAGTGCCATATTACCAAGAAAAGTATATTTAATGAAAGAGGAAAAAGAGGACTCTTGTACATGTATAAATAGGAGGTTAAGCCTTCGTTGATTACAGACACAAGCAATAAGAATTCTCCCTCTCTCTTTATATTGTCTATATATAAAATTCTTCCTCTCTTTATTTCTTTCATACGTTAATACATATATATAAATATATAAGTATCATATCTTTTATATTGAGATAGTAATTATAGTTAATATTGTTATCTAATCATATTTCTTTGCTTTATGTTTGTTACCTCTTCCTTATTTATTTATTTATTTAGTTATTTTATAACACGTTATCAGCACGAAGCTCTAACGAAATTTTAGGAAGACTCTAGGTAACAAATTTTCATTATGTCGAAACTCTTTCATCTTGAATATAATGCTTTTGATATATTTGGAAACAATTATTTACCATGGATACTAGATGCTAAAATCCATCTTGATTTAATGGATCTTGAAGATACCATTAAGGCTGAAAATAATACATCCCAGAAGGATAAAGCCAAAGCTATGATTTTCCTTCGTCATCATCTTGAAGTATGATTGAAAAATGAATATCCCACATTAAAAGATCCTGTAGATCTGTGGAAAGACCTTGAAGAAAGGTACAATCATCAAAAAATGGTGATACTTCCTCACGCCCGATATGTTAGAGAAACTTTTCTCGACCTTCCATGCCTCGAATGTGCTCCTGCAGCAGCAGTATCGAGAAAAAGAATTTAAAAAATATTCTGAGCTAATTTCTTGCTTTCTTGTTGCTGAGCGCAACAATGAGTTACTCTTAAGAAATCATGAAGTGCGCCCAGCTGGCGTTGCCCCATTTCCTGAAGCAAATGCGGCAAATTATAACCTCAGAAGAAGTAAATGGCAAGATTTTGATGACAAGAAAAATTATGGAAGGAAAAGAAATTATGTTCACAAGAAAAGATCTCACCAGAAGTGGGATAAAGAAAGAAACAATAGGCAAAGTATATCAATTGAGGATAAATGCTTCTGTCGTGGTGGAAAGGGCCATTGGTCACGTACCTGTCGTACCCCAAGGCACCTAGTTGATCTTTATCAAGCATCCTTGAAAAAGGATGACAAAGAAAAGGAAACAAATTTTGTTTCAAATTATGAAAATTCCACCACTCATTATGATGTATCTAATTTCTTTGAGGATTTTGAAGGAAATATTGGCTATTTGATCAATGATGGAATAATTTGATATGTGTATGTGTTTGTTAAGTATTCATGTGAATAATTTTACTGTGCATGTACTTCTACTCATTTTATTATTATTATCATTTGTTTTTGAAAAAAAATGGCAAGAACATATCCTGAAGATATTTGCCTTGCGGATAGTGCAAGTTCGCACACTATTCTTAAAAGTAATATATATTTTACCCATCTTGTGCCAAAAGAGGAATATGTTAATACTATTATTGGCTCTGGCAATGTGATAGAAAGCTTCGGAAGAGCTATAATTTTGTTTCCTGGAGGAACAAAAATTATAATAAATAATGCACTATTATCTACCAAATCTCTAAGGAACTTGTTGAGTTTCAAAGATATTCGCCGAAATTGGTATCATATTGAAACGATGAATGAGAAAAATCATGAGTATTTATATATCACAACTCATGATTTAAATAAAAAGGTTATATTAGAAAAATTACCCTCACTTTCATCTGGATTGTATTATACCAAGATTAATACAATTGAATCACATGCCATTGTAAACCAGAAGTTTACTAGCCCAAATGAATTCATAACTTGGCATGATAGATTGGGTCATCCAGGAACAACCATGATGAGGAGAATTATTGAAAACTCTCATGGACATTCACTAAAGAACCAGAAGATTCTCAAATCTAGTGAATTTTGTTGTGCTGCATGTTCTCAAGGGAAGTTAATTTTAAGGCCATCACCAGTAAAGGTTGGATTTGAGTCCCCTGAATTCTTAGAAAGGATTCAAGGTGATATATGTGGACCTATTCATCCACCATGTGGATCTTTTAGATATTTTATGGTCCTAATAGACGCATCTTCGAGATGGTCACATGTGTGCTTATTGTCTTCTCGCAACCTGGCGTTTGCGAGATTACTGGATCAAATTATTCGATTAAAAGCACAATTTCCAGAAAATCCAATCAAAGCAATTCGCCTTGATAATGCTGGTGAATTTACTTCCCAAGCTTTTGATGCTTATTGTATGGCTAATGGAATAAGTGTTGAACATCCAGTAGCTTATGTTCACACACAAAATGGGTTAGCAGAATCACTTATTAAACGCCTCCAATTGATTGCTAGACCCTTGCTTATGAGAACAAATATCCCAACCTCAGTTTGGGGGCATGCTATTTTACATGCCGCAGCATTTATTCGTTTGAGGCCAACGAGTTACCATCAGTTCTCTCCTATGCAATTAGCTTTTGGCCAGCAGCCAAATGTTTCCCATTTAAGAATATTTGGGTGTGTGATATATGTTCCCATTGCACCACCTAATCGCACCAAAATGGGACCCCAAAGAAAATTAGGGATATATGTTGGATATGAATCTCCCTCTATAGTGAGGTATCTTGAAATACAAACTGGAGACGTATTTAAAGCCCGGTTTGCGGATTGTCATTTTGATGAATCAAAATTTCCAACATTAGGGGGAGAGAATAAGTTTCCTGAAAAGGAACTTAATTGGAATGCATCATCGTTGATGCATTTAAATCCTCGATCAGGGCAATGTGAACTAGAAGTTCAAAAGATTATACATTTGCAAAGAATAGCAAATGAATTGCCTGATGCATTTTTCGATACAAAGAGGATAACTAAATCTTATATACCAGCGGAAAATGCCCCAATTCGAATTGATGTCCCAGTAGGACAAATAGCCACTGAAACAAATACACGCCAGAAGTGTGGCAGGCCTATCGGTTCCAAAGATAAAAATCCTCGAAAGAAAAAAGAGGTAAATACTCTTCCTGTTGAAAAAGACACAGTAAAGACACCTGCAGTTGTCCAAAATTTTGATATAATTTTAACACTAAAAGACGTTCAGGTACCTGAAAATTATGAAAATAACAAGATCTCGATAAATTATGTCTTTACAGGAGAGAAATGGGACCGAAATAAGATAATTGTCAATGAAATATTTGCATATAATGTGGCATTAAATATCATGCATGAAAGTAAGGATCTTGAGCCAAGATTAGTCGAAGAATGTCGGCAAAGGAATGATTGGCCAAAATGGAAAGAAGCCATGAAGTCTGAGTTAGACTCACTTGTAAAACGTGAAGTCTTTGGACCTGTAGTCCGTACACCAGAAGATGTAAAACCTGTTGGATACCGATGGGTATTTGTGAGAAAACGAAATGAGAAAAATGAAGTTGTGTGCTATAAAGCCCGACTTGTGGCACAAGTTTTTTCACAAAGGTCCGGTATAGATTATGAAGAAACGTATTCCCCTGTAGTGGATGCGATAACATTGCGTTATTTGGTCAGTTTATCTGCATATCATAAACTGCATATGCATTTAATGGATGTAGTAACAGCTTATTTATACGGCTCGTTAGATCGGGATATCTATATGAAAGTCCCTGAAGGATTAAAGATATCTAAACCATCCAATGAATATTCGCAAGGGTTATACTCAGTCAAATTGCAAAGATCTTTATATGGTCTGAAGCAATATGGACGAATGTGGTATAATCGTCTTACTGAGTATCTGGCCAAAAATGGATTCAAGAATGATGATATCTGCCCCTGTGTTTTCATAAAGAAAACTGCATCTGGATTCATTATTATTGTTGTGTACGTTGATGATTTAAATATTATTGGAACTCCTAAAGAGATTCCAACAATTATAAAAACTCTAAAAGAAGAGTTTGAGATGAAAGATCTTGGAAGAACTAAATTTTATCTCGGCCTGCAGATCGAGCATATAAAAAATGGGATCTTTATTCATCAAACAATATACACACATAAGATCTTGAAAAGATTTTATATGGATAAGTCACATCCCTTGAGTACCCCAATGATCGTAAGATCTTTGGATGTGGAAAAGGATCAATTCCATCCTAAGGAAGAAAATGAAGATATCCTTGGTCCTGAAGTACCATATCTTAGTGCCATTGGAGCGCTAATGTATCTTGCTAATAATACACGACCCGATACATCATTTGCTGTGAATTTACTAGCAAGATATAGTTCCTCTCCAACCAGAAGACATTGGAGTGGAATCAAACAAATCTTTCGATATTTTCATGGAACGGTTGATATGGGATTGTTTTATCCCTATGGATCCAAGTCACAATTAGTTGACTATGCAAATGCTGGATACTTGTCTGATCCACACAAAGGGAGATCTCAAACAGGATACCTGTTCACATATGGTGGTACAGCTATATCATGGAGGTCCACGAAACAGACGATTGCAGCAACATCCTCTAATCATGCTGAAATACTAGCGATACATGAAGCTAGTGGCGAGTGTTTTTGGATGAGGAGTGTGATCCAATATATTCTGTCATCATGTGGACTGATTGATCAGAAGATAGCTCCAACCGTCCTGTTTGAAGATAATACAGCATGTATTGCTCAACTTAAAGGTGGATATATCAAAGGTGATAGAACAAAGCATATTTCCCCCAAATTCTTCTTCACTCATGATCTTCAAAATCAAGGGACAATTGATGTCCAACAGATCCGCTCAAGTGATAATCTGGCAGATTTATTCACAAATTCACTCCCGAAATCTTCTTTTGAAAGATTGGTACATCAGATTGGGATGCGCCGATTTTGAGATATAAAATAATGTCGGCAAGAGGGGGAGACTGTACTCTTTTTTCCTTGGTTAGGTTTTTTCCCATTGGGTTTTTTTTGACAAGGTTTTTAATGAGGCAGTTCCCATCACAAAGGATATTGTACTTTTTTTCCTTCACTAAGGTTTTTTCCCAAAGGGTTTTTCTTTAGTAAGGTTTTAACGAGGCATTATCCTAAATGGTCATCCAAGGGGGAGTATTGTGATAAGTGTGAAGTGGATGACCATTGACCACCTATGACTTGGATGGCTTAACTTTCCTATAGTGAAGTGCCATATTACCAAAAAAAGTATATTTAATGAAAGAGGAAAAATAGGACTCTTGTACATGTATAAATAGGAGGTTAAGCCTCCGTTGATTATAGACACAAGCAATAAGAATTCTCCCTCTCTCTTTATATTGTCTATATACAAAATTCTTTCTCTCTTTCTTTCTTTCATACGTTAATACATATATATAAATATATAAGTATCATATCTTTTATATTGAGATAGTAATTGTGATTAATATTATTATCTAATCATATTTCTTTATTTTATGTTTGTTACCTCTTCCTTATTTATTTATTTAATTAATTATTTTATAACATTTCTAACCTACTTAATGATTAATGAATTAGAGCAGTTGAATTAATATAATTAACATGTGACTTTAATTATCTTTACACATTATTAATGGTCGACTTCTTAAGATTATTTATTAATTAAGTTGAGAAATTCTAATAGATTTTTTATATTATTATTGGTAAACTTATTATGATAATTTACTCTAATTACATTAATATCATTCATAATTTATGATTAATGAGATTTATATATAAATAAGGCTGAATCTCAACAACTCTATTGTATTTCGGACCCTTTTTTCTGCATTGTAATATTATTGGTTATGTTGTGCTATATGACTGCGATGTTGTTATGTATAATACATAAATGTATGTATGATTATCTGTGTTTACTATTGAGCAGTGCAGCATTATCATATTATTTGTAACATTTGGCTCTCCATGAAACAAGAGTCTCTAGCCTAATAATAATAATAAAAGAAAATCCCAAGAGCTTCAACCAATTATACAAGAGATTTTTTGTATAGCAATACTTTGATTTCCAATTTAGGCAGAACTCTTAGATTATTTATCTATTACATCACAATCATTTATCTCTTAAATTAAATATAATATTGTTATTAAAAAATTAATAACAAAAAACTAATTAAAAGCCTTTTAAAAAAGACTATTTGTTCTTGCTGAGTTTGACCGGTGTATAGCTCGTCCGTCGATGAATGTCTTCAAGCTTCTCGTCGGGATGAGTTATACGTCGGTAAGGAAAGAACAAAGGGGTGGGCACCTGCAAAAGACACTCCGACGCTCAAGTCAGTAAGTGTTTAAGAGGTATATAATAATTCTATGAATATAGAATGTAAGACATGAAATGAAAGTTATCATGTGTTATATTGTGTTTATAATAATTCTATGAATATAGAATGTATTGTTTATAATAATTCTATGAATATAGAATGTATTACATGATATAGAACTTATCATGTTACTCTCTGAGATTAGATATAGAAGATTTCTTTTATAGGCATAGAATTGATGAATAGAATTGATGTTATGACCGTTTGGTCATTAAGATAGAAATGATGGTCATTAAGTCGGTAATGAAGGTGTCAGTTACAAGCAAAAGAATGAATGATAGTTAATGCCGAGTTATAACTCATAATGCATAATAAAGACTGAGTTATAAGGTGACGGATCACAGCTCCCAAGCTTTGTCCGCCGATCATATGATCCAGGCTAAGCTTAGAAAATAAAATGAGTTATAACTCGGTTAAAAGATGAGTGAATAATGATATGGTGAGCCCCCAAGCTTAGTCGGGTTATTATGTCGGCACTTATTCAAAAAATAATTGAGTGATAAGAGTCATTCAATCAAGATAGTTGTGTGGGGGATACTTTTCCGCTTAAGAACAATTTTAGCATTTGATTGTATATGAACTGAAAAGTTCAGAGATAGATATCCATTGACAGAATCGATTGTATGATCCGAGGATATAATGGTTAATTGTCTTGGGAATTTTTCCAGCCCACAACAACTTATTGATAAATTTCTCGCTCAAAGCAATTAGTTATTGAATATTTACAATTTATAGTGAAGGTTTGACATGAATAAGATAAATTGAGAAACTGAATAGGTATAAAGTCGCAACATATATTGAATAATATATATTGTAAAAGTAAAATAGTTCAAAGTAAAAAAAAACTATACCTTGAAAGTTGATAATTGTAGAGAAGAAGACGACATATATAAATGTCATACATGCCAAATGTGAATATCTGAATTTTGTTTTGTAGGACATGCTTTAATTTGATAATAAAGCAGTAAGATAACAGTTATTGATGAATTATACATTTAGTATAATGTTTCTAGCAGTTACAGTATGACGAGGGATATTCCTCGTGTAATAATAGTAAATTGCCTATTTAATTTTCTACATTAAACAAATAGTAACATAAAATTTAATAGTATAAAATGAATAGTGTAACAGTTATATACAATTAATATTTGATGGAATCCAATTTTAAGATTTGAACTCATCATTACCGTCATTTAATTGTATAGATGAAATCATTAAACAATAAAAATATAATACATAATGAAATAAAAATGCAATTGACATGGTTGTTTATATGCCATTATTGTATAAAACATATATTGAGATTTGAATATAACTAATAAATTAGTAAATATTAGTTACACAAAATATAAATGTAAAAGTATGTTGAATAAAATATATAATTTTACTTGTGTAAATAGAGAACTTTGAAAAAAAATAAGCAAATTTGATAAGTGAATTTGTGCTCGGATTGATTGAAAACCGAGTTCGTTTCAATTTGATTGAAAGCCGAGTTTATTCTCGGATTGGTTCATTAATCGATTATGAGATGTGGAATATTATGATACGTAAAAATAAAGCAATTTGAATGTATAAAGTATATACTTTATAAAAAGTTACGATAGATTAAAATTTGATAAGAGGTATTAAAATCTTAAACAAGATTGTTGAGATTGGTTCAAAAATTTGAATGCAAATCAAGTTTTATGAATCTAAGGGGAGTGGGAATGATTTTACTCGTCCCCACAGACGGCGCCAATTGTTCTTGCTGAGTTTGGCCGGTGTATAGCTCGTCCGTCGATGAATGTCTTCGAGCTTCTCGTCGGGATGAGTTATACGTCGGCAAGGAGAGAACAAGGGGGTAGGTACCTGCAAAAGACACTCCGACGCTCAAGTCAGTAAGTGTTTAAGAGGTATATAATAATTCTATGAATATAGAATGTAAGACATGAAATGAAAGTTATCATGTGTTATATTGTGTTTATAATAATTCTATGAATATAGAATGTATTACATGATATAGAACTTATCATGTTACTCTCTGAGATTAGATATAGAAGATTTCTTTTATAGGCATAGAATTGATGAATAGAATTGATGTTATGACCGTTTGGTCATTAAGATAGAAATGATGGTCATTAAGTCGGTAATGAAGGTGTCAGTTACAAGCAAAAGAATGAATGATAGTTAATGCCGAGTTATAACTCATAATGCATAATAAAGACTGAGTTATAAGGTGACGGATCACTATTAATACAGGAGAAGTAAACTTTTTCTATTAATGTATCGTCTTTTTAAAATTTACTATCAAAATATCACTCTTTTAAAATTAATTATTTAAATGTTTTTTTTACATTATTATAATTAATTATAATATAAAATAGCATATTAAATGTCATCCTAACTAAAAAATAGTATTTAGATAATAGTTTCAAATTAAAAACATTTATAATAAGTTTTGGAAAAAATATCACATTAGTAAAATAAAAGAATCGGCAGAAGTGAATATATGAGAAAATTTAGGGGATCAGTACTTTTATTAAAATTTAACCATTACTTAACCAGAAAAAAAAATAAGTAATCCCACATTATTGGATAAAATCTCACACCATTAAAAACACTAATAATAACTAATTGATAGTTACAAATCACAAAATTTACTGATCTCCTAACCATCATCGTGAATATACACCAGGGACAGTGAAGCCACCTGTTCCTGTGAAGGCGACAGATATGGCGATGGCGCCTGCAACCAGCAAAACAGAAGACCAGGGAAGTGAGTGATGAGTGATAACACAACGGAGAATGAGTGACGATGCTGCAGCAATGTAGAGGACCGCAGGGCAATGGAAGAAAGGTGTAGGGATTCTGTCTACAAAAGTTAAAAAAGACAGATAACATAAGTATACGAATATATATATATATGAAATATACACTAAAAATTAATTAGTAAAATTAATCATTAATATAAAATATATATTAAAAAAATTATATTAAAATAAATTAAATAATAATATATAAATTTATAAATAAATACTTAATAATTAATTTTAGTAATTGATTTTAAGATGGGTTAAGTATGATTTCAGTTTTTGTATAGGCCGAAAATCTTTGTTTTCAATCTTTTTTTACATACAAAATTTTTCTTAAGATTTAACTTGGTTTTAAAATCGTCCCTAAAGTTTAACTTGGTTCTAAATTTTTGACGACGGAAGCGGAAGCGGAAGCAAAGGTGGATCGTGTACAGTTTCTTCTTCTTCTCTTCTTCTCCTTCTTCTTCTTCCATTCCTCCTTTGTAGGAGTAGAAATATTCTCTTTCTCTTATTTTTGTTTATTTTATAATTTTTTTATTATGGATAATTCGGTCCAAAATTTTAAGATTTACATAAAACTGACAATTTTAAAACTTGGTTTTAAATCTTAGAGACGATTTTGTATACAAAAAAAATTAAAAAAAAATTAGTCTATACCTTAAGAACCAAAATCGTATTTAACCTTTTAAGATACATATGATATTTTTTTTTTTTGAAAAAACATTAACATTATTGAGCATTACATATATGCATCAGGCCTTGAATCATTTGAATGAAGTGATTATCTACTCACCATAGTAGGTACAAAACTCTAATATTTTACATTCAATTTTTGGCCAAAATTATTATCACTAACTGGTTGAGTTCTTCTAATGTTACCAATGCACTTAGGCAACAGAAGCTAAGATAACTAATTGGTCCGCCGTCCCGTGCGGAATTTCGAATATGTTAGAAATAAGAGAGTAATCTAAAGAAAGTATTTTGTGTATTTTTTTGTTTTAGGTATATATAGCTGCTAGAATAATCAAAATAATAAAAGCATAAAATCCTATAATTAATGTACAGATACGTTATATAAATACAAATGATACTAACTGATCCAATTTTATTCTAATTATTCTCTTAACATCCCTCCTCAAACTCAAGTGGGAGTTAAGGATACTATTTTGAGTTTGGATAACAGAGTCCAGAAATGAGTCGAATGATGAGCCTTCGTGAAGATATCAGTAGTATGATCCAATATTCCAACAGCGATGAGACAAACAGCATCAATAAGAATATGTTGCCGAACAAAGTGACAATCGATCTCAATGTGTTTGGTGTGTTTATGAAACACATCATTATGAGCAATCTGAATAGCATTGCGGTTGTCATAAAAAACATTAGTTGGGGATGACTGAGGAGCACCCAAGTCTTCAAGAAGCCAACAAATTGAGATAATTTCAGCAGTGGTGTCAACGGGAGCACAGTATTCAGCTTCTGTGCTTGATCAAGTAGTGAATGTTTGCTTCTTATCTCGCCAGAAAATGAGAGAGTCTCTAAGAAACAAACAATAACCAGTAGTAGAACGATGATAGTGGGATCACCAGCCCAATCAACATCTGAGTATGCCTGAAGGGATAAAGATGAATAGGCAGAAAAATAAAGGCCATAGAATAGGGTGCCTTTAATATAGCGAAAAATTTAAAGAACTGCCGCATAGTGAGTAGTACGAGGAGCTGACAATAACTGGCTAAGAACATGAACCGAATAAGCAATGCCTGGTCGAGTGATAGTTAAGTAGACGAGTCTTCCAACTAACTGTCGATAAAGAGTAGGATTATCCAAAACAGTGCCATCCATAGGAGTAAATCGAACATTAGGCTCAAGAAGAGTAGACTCAATGCCACTATCTGTAAGTCTGGCTTGAGCAAGAAGATCTGAAACATATTTAGCTTGAGAGAGATAGATCATCGATGGATATGACTTCTAGACCAAGAAAATAGCTGAAAGAACCAAGATCTTTTATCTCAGAAGTACGGTGAAGGGACGCCTTGAGATCAGAGATACCATCAACATCATCTCCAATAATGATCATATCATCAACATACAAAAGTAGAAGAACAACTCCATGTTTGCTTTTACGAATGAAGAGAGTATTCTCATGAGGGTTGCAAGTGAAACTAAGATTACGTATGGTAGTGCTGAACTTATCAAACCATTCACGAGGAGCTTGCTTAGATCCATAAAGTGCCTTGCGAAGGAGACAGACCTTACTAGAAGGACAATGATATCCCGAAGGTGGTTTCATATAGACATTCTTTTTCAAATTCCCGTTAAGAAATGTATTCTTCACATCCATCTAACTCAGAGACCATTTTTTAATCGCAGCAATGGCAAGGAGAGCTCGAACAGATGTGAGACGAGCGACAAGAGCAAAAGTCTCTTCATAATAAATACCATACTCATGTGTACAACTTTGAGTAACCAATCATGCCTTATAACAATCAATAGAACCATCAGAGCGAGTCTTGATCTTGTATACCTATCTACTACCCACAACTTCTTGATCAGAAGGAGGATCAACCAAATCCGAAATGTGTGCTTTTTCAAGTGCTTGAATTTCTTCCTACAATGCTTGCTGCCAATTTGGATTGGTAGAGGCTTCTTGGAATGACCGAGGTTCATGATGATGAAGAATAGTAGAAAAACAGTGATAATAAAAAAGATGAAGAGGTGGATTTCTTACCCTAGAAGAACAAGTGAAGGAAGGAGGCATGACAGTAGGAACAGAAGCATCGTCCGGTCTGGAATCATCGAGAGATGGAAAAGATGGAAGAGGAGGGGCCTCGAGGGATGCACTGGAGGTAGACCCTGTAGTATTATCATTAGGAAAGAGATCAACATTGGGGTTAGTAAAAAACGGTGACAGAGTAGAAGGAATGGACTCAAAAGAGGAAAAACTAGAGAACATGTAATGCTCCCAGAAGACAACATGATGAGATATACGAATGCGTCAAGAGATAGGATCCCAAAAACAATAACCCTTATGTTCAGAACCATAACCTAGAAAACAACACATGCGAGTCCAAGGTTCAAGCTTATTGTGTTCATGAGGTTGAAGAAGGACAAAACAGACATAACAAAAAATACAAAGAGAAGTGTAATCGGGAGAAGTTTGATAAAGATGCTCAAAGTGAGTATTGTTATCAAAAACAGAAGAAGGGAGTCTATTGATAACATGAACATCAGTGAGAATAGATTCACCCCAAGCACGCTCAGGACAGGAAGAGGAAATAAGTATCACACGAACAGAGTCAAGAATACGACGGTGTTTACTCTCAACTCTGCCATTTTGTTGAGAAGTTCCAGGACAAGAAAACTCAGACAAAGTACCCTGTTCAGCGAGAAAATTTAAATGTTTGGAGTCACGATACTCCATAGCATTATCCCGTATGAAGATTTTAATGACCTTTGAAAACTGAGTCTGAATCATAGTGGCAAAGTTAATATAAATCTGAGACAGCTCATGATAATTAGTCATCAAATAAACCAAAGTAACACGTGAATAATCATCAATAAAGACTATAACGTATCGAGCCCCTCCCATAGAAGCGGTGGGAGCGGCACCCCAAACATTAGAATGAATAAGATCAAAAGGAGAGCAAGCAATAAAGAAATTATTATAAAAGGATAAGGCAGGTTGTTTTGCAATTTGATAAGAAATGCAATCAAACGACTCATTTTAAACTTGACCTAAAACACCCGTAGACATAAGATGACGCAATTTTTCTAAGGAGCTGTGGGCAAGACGACGGTGCCACAAGTGAAGAGTAGCTGGAGAGAAAATAGCACAGAGATTTGATGTAGAGGGAACATGAAGGTTTTCGAGCTCAAACAAACGTCTGACCTTACAACCAGTCCTGATGATCTTTCTCGTCCGACGATCCTGCACACGACAACAAAAAATAGAGAAAGTGACATCAAAACCGAGTTCAACAAGTTGACCGACAGAAATAAGATTAAAATTCAATTTTGGAATAAAATACTTATCAGGAAGATGAATATTGGGCTGTGAAATAAATCCTTGATATGTTGCATGCAGGAGGGAACCATTAGAAGTGTCGATAGAAGGTGCATTTGTAGTGGTAGACAACAGTGAGAAAAGATGACGTAAAGGAGATATATGATTAAAATAACCAGAATCAAAATACCATTTATTACCTAGAAAGGTGGAAAGAGCAGCAGGGGTATTACCAGAAAAAGAGAGAAGTTGCTTAAGAAGAGATTCAATGTCTAATGGAGAGACAAAAGGTGTGTTCAGAGAGGTAAAAGGGGTGGACTCAGTAGCACCAACAGCAGTAGAAACAGGCACATGTGGAGAGTTGTTGGGACGAGTTTGATACTTGTTCTGATCTGAACGTGGTGGTCTAGTAGGATAGGTAGTAATCAAGTGACCCGAGAGCTTACAATAATGGAAGAACAGTTTCGGGCAGTTGGGACCAATGTGACCATTTTGTTTGCACTTATGACATTCAATAGAGGAACAGTCGAAGAAGGAATGCCCAGGACGGTTACAGTTTTGACAGATCTTGCCCTTTCTGTCGGTGGCAGCAAAGACAGTTTCACTCTTAGAACGAGTCAGTCTCAAGCGCATTTCTTTAGACTTAAGACGAAGAAGAGCTTCTTCAAGACTTGGCGATGAAGAAGAGAAGCCCTGACCAACTCATAGTCATCAGTAAGTGCCATAAGAAATTGGATGAGATGTGTTTGGTTCTAATAATCCTCATATGCCTTAGCATCAGTGGGATCTTTAAGAACAGGCTCACAAGAGGTCAATTGATCCCAAATAATTTTCATTTGAGCAAGAAAATCAAAAACTGTTTGGTCATGTTCTTGCTTAAGGCTATGATGCTCCTTTAGTAGTTGGTACTGATGAGAGAGATCAAAAATAGTGTAACGCTTTGCCAAATTATCCCATACCTCTTTAGCAGTTTCAAAATGCCCAAACTGTAAATGAATGCCAGGAGTAGAAGTGTTGCAGAACCAAGTGATAATCTAGTGATTTTTACAATCCCAATCTTCCAATTTCTCTGCAAAGTCCTCCTCAGCAACCTCCTTGGATTTGGAAGTCCCATCTTTGGATTTGTCAATCACAGTTGGCTTAGCAGGACAAACAATATCACTAGTTACATATCATCCCTTTATAAAATCTTCGCATAGCTTCAACCCAATGAGCATAGTTGGAGCCATTAAGGACAACAGGAATAGGTTGAAAAACATCTGGTTTCCCCATAATAATAGAAACAAAGGCGAAAAAGAGAAGAAATTGCAAATTCAGGGGAGAAAATGAGAAAACAAATGGCAAAATCAAAAAGAGCTCACCAAAAAACCTTAAGGAGGGTCCTACTGCCTGCCATGTTGGATGACATGTCAGCAAGAAAGGACACGTGGTGATGCGTGATTAGAGGCGGAAAACACATCAGCGCTGATGGGGCGTGGGGTGGCACGCGGGTTGCGAAGCGGATCAGTCAGGCGCGCGGGTCGAGCACGGGTCCGTGGAGCTCTGCTGACACGTGGCGTGACACGGAGCCGTTGATCTGGGGCGCTGATCCGAAGGCGCTGGAGGCGTCTGGAAGGATCGGAGAACTTCTTCAAGCAGACAGGCAACTTCAAGCGACGCGTTTAGCGGTGATTCTGAAGGCGTTAGAAACGTTACGACGAGAAGAAGGTAATGGTGGCGGCGGTGACGAACTAATGCATCGGAAAGGAGTCGAAAAGTGAGGACAAAATACTGCCAGAGGTGACAAAATAAAAGAGCTAGAAACCAATTGTTACTGGAAAAAAATAAGCTAAGCTCTTGATACCATGTTAGAAATAATAGAACAATCTAAAAAAAAGTGTTTTGTGTATTATTCAGTCTGAGGAAAAGTATAATGTATAAGGGGTATATATAGCTGCTAGAAGAATTAAAGTAATAAAAACATAGAATTCTACAATTAATATACAGATACGCTATATAAATACAAATAATACTAATTGATCTAATTTGATTCTAATTATTCTCTTAACAGAATAAATAAAACTACGATAATTCTAGGTTGATGATAACTAAAATCATTAATATGATATTTATAATATATAGAATATTTAAAATTATATATTTGTTATATTTAAAATTATATAATTAATTTAACAATAATTAATAAATATTAAATAAAATTATTTTAAATTATTTTAATTAATTTTTTTAAATATTATTTTAAAAATAAGAGAGAATTGTATGTAAGAGTAAAAAAGGGGTGTACCTTTGTAAAAGAGCGTGATGAGAAATAATCCGATGGAGAAGTGAAAATAATAATATCTAAAAAATTGCTTCAATCTCTGCAAGAAAAAAAACCAAACATTGCCACATAAGATAACTACTTTTTCAAAATATAACTCTAAAATTACAAGTTTGCAACTACACAAAAATGTGAAAAATTATAAAATCAACAAGAATTCTAGTTAAAATATTGCACCAAATACGAGGGTTGCAATTCTAAACAGAGAATTTTTAAATTTCAATTGACAATTTAACTTTTATACGTGTTAAAAAGTTTTATACATTATTTATAAGATCATTTAAATGAGTAATCAGTCATTTATATAAATATATATTAAAATAAAAAATACATATTAAAAAATACATATACTTATATAAAAATATATAGTACTAATTTTTGGTGTGCATGGTTAGATGATCGTACAAAATTCTTTACGTTGTTCAAACTTCAAAATTAAACTAAAAAAGAAATTCAAGTAAACTCCAAGCTAAAGAAAGGACACAACTAGGAAGGGAGGAACCGTGTTAGTTCCGCATTTTCGTGGGTGTATGAGGGAGGAAGTGACACTGTTTAGGTTCGTGGGTGCGTGGATATGGGATTGCTACTTTTTTATACTATCTATAAGTATGTTTGTCTATTTTTATAAATGAAAATGTTTTTTCTGTAAAAAGAAAAGAATGACCTAGCTAGTAAAGACTTTAACTGTGCAGAATTTTTTTCGTATATAAAATAAAATAATTAATTATTTTTCCAGAAAAGATTTTCCATCTTTATTTTCAAGGATATGATTTCTTTTTTTTTTTGGAATTAGAGGAAGTTTGCCGTACCCCCCGGCGAATTCTATAATTTATATAGAGTTCGCCGTACCCGCCAGCGAACTCTATAATTTATATAGAGTTCGCCGCACCCCGTCGAACTTTATAGGTGGGTTCAGTACCAAAGTGATTCTCCACACCTCCTTGTAGAACCCTGATGCTGATTGTTGGATCAGCCTTGACCATCGTGAAAATGTGTTGTGTAATCACTTTCGAATCCAACCTACGATGATCTTTCCCCATCGAAGTTTACATGCAAGTATGATGACCAGTGTATCTCCTAACCTCCCACCTTTCTTATATGATATGAGTATGCTCCAATTACAACTGGGTCCGAACTGGATACATCGTGCATTGTACCTCCAATGGTCACTCTCTACTATTTTGTACTTCGCAGCCCTCCTGATGCTGTACTGCTTAACTGCCAACATGACTTCTTCCTTGTTCCCAAATTGTTGTCCAACCTCAAACTCGTTGCTTGGGTCTTCTTCAGAACCTCCTTGGGTAAACGACCAATCCGAAGTCATTGCATCGAGATTCAACCTTGTGAAATGATCCAACCGGTCATATGATCGAGAAATGGCAGGCTGTGTCAGAGCAATCTGTGTGTCACCGTAGTAGTTCATCCCTTCTTCCTCTTCTTCGTCACCATCATCAGGGATTTCGGGTGGTTCTTCGTTAGTATCATCTCCATCATCGGGGTTGACTTCATACGCCTCCATCATCAGATCTTTGATAGCAGAACCCTCATGACTTTCAAGACCGTCATCCATTAAGTCAACGTTACGAACTTCAACATTAGACCCCTCCTGACTATCCTCAGGTGGCATATTTAGATCCACCATCTTCCTTCTGATAGTTCGTCTAACAACTCCACTCGTTGGACTATCATCGACAGTATCTGCAGATGATCCTCGGCCACCAAAGTCAACAAGAAACACGTATAATTCCAACAGATGAATATTGGTCCATCGGTTGTGCCACGACCTTATAAGCCATACGTCATCGTCGTCGCGCAACCGGTACCTAATTGAAAACAATAGAAACATCGCTCACAACGATGGTCTGATAAATATACTAGTAACAGAGACAAAGACAACACAACTGTAATATATACCTTTTATAAAACAAATTGCCATCTAACTCGGTCGGATATCTGTAGTAAATTTTTTTCACCCTTTTAGATTCTTGTTGTCCGATGGAATGCAATATCACATTCTTCAAAGCTGTTAAACTGTTGACTTTCGGTGTCATATAGGTAATTATCGATTGACCCGATCTAAAGACAATTGAACCTTCTTCATCATACACTATTTCACCATCGTAATGAATGGATAACAATGGATTTCCTGACATCGTAGCGACAATGTTAATAGTGAGAAAGAAGGTAAACAGAGAAATTGTGGCTACTTGATCTTTCTCTCCAATAGGCCTGCTTTTATTTCTGAACTCATCATAAAGTTTGCCGGGGGGGTGCGGCGAACTCTATATAAATTATAGAGTTCGTCGGGAGGTACGCCAAACTCTATATAAATTATAGAGTTTGCCGGGGGTGCGGCGAACTTTCTCTTATTCCCAAAAAAAAAAAATCGTATCCCTAAAAATAAAGCTGAAAAATATTTTCTGGGAAAATAATTAATTATTTTATTTTATATACGAAAAAAATCCTAACTGTGCACAAGCCCAATGGCTTTATTTTATTTGAATGAATCCAAATTACAGAGACAAGAGAATACAAATAGTGTGGTACAATACAAGTCACAAGGCATAGCATGTCACTAGCTAACACAGACTTACCTAAACTATAAATCTCAAAAGCATGCATAATTGATTATGATAGATATATAATCTATTTTATTCAATGCTAAATGAAAGCAAAGCCAGCTGAATTTTAAACTTAATAAAGTTATGGTTGAAGATCGATCAACGAGTAAACTCGATCAGAGGACCACACGGCTTGAAGATGGATGGGGGTATTATTGGTCCTTTACCATTTTCAAATGAAAAATCATTATCATCATCATCAAAATGTATCTTCCCATTGGCAGAACTTGAAGGTCACAGATTTGATATCCATCTTCCGAGGCATGTCGGATCGGGGCACATATAGATGATCAGCCCACTAGAAGGAATGTTATGCAATCAGAACTTCATGCAAGGCGGATCTTTTGGCTTGTAGAGTTGGTAATAGTAATTGTAAGTGGTGTTAAAGCCTAAACCCGATATATTGGTGTTAATTAAAATAAAACAAATTTAGAATATCTAAAGCAGGAACTCGTTTGGTATTTTTAAAGGCAATGAAACTTATCAGAAAGGACATATCGACAAGAGAGACAAGTTCGATCGACACGGCTCATCAAAGAAAAGTGAGATAATCGAAATGACAAAGAAATTGACAAACAAAGACAAACGATGGCAGTTATAACATCATTCAAGGCGCTGGAACAGTTACTCAAGAATTCACGCACATGGAAAATATGTTGGATCTTGATTGGTTGAAGAGTCTTATAAATAGTTGAAGAATGGAAGGAAAAGAGGTTGGAATTCAGTTTCAAAAAATATTTTCGCACACTCATGTCTCCAACGAATTTCTGAGTCTTCAAAGAGCTTTCTTTTCTGTTGGATTCCTTTCATGTCTTTAAATTTTTTTAAGCTTTCTGTAACTTTTCCATTTTTTTCTTGCAAATTTGTTGCTTTTCTTTAAGATTTTAGTATTTGTATATGAATTCAAAGTCCTCTGACTTTGTCGAAGGCAGTTTATTGCTTTCTTTTAAATTCGAAGTTATTTCCTTCATTTCAGCAATTCCATTTTGTTCTTTTTCAAGTAATTTTCTTTAATATTTCAAATTTTCCTTTCGTCATTTTGATCATGTAATAGAATCTTTGGTACACTTTCAAAAACTAGTACTAATGAGAGAAGTAGGTTTCACTCCTAGATTATTAGATATCGAACCAATCCAGGTTTGTTAAAAATTTGCAAAATAAATTGGCATGTTCAGTGGGACTATTTTGAAAAAAAAGTGTGTCAAAAGTTCTTTGTAATGGTTTAGTTTGTGGAACTTAGAAGTGGAAGAATTATACACATGGCGGATGGAATTTCTAATACCAATGGTGGATCGGTGAATAATGATAATGCTTCTATAGTTGCACAAACCTCTGCAGAGTTAATGTCGCACATGGAAGGTAGTACGTTGGGAGAAAATGCGATGGTTAACAACCCCCTGTTGGGAATTATGGGCGTAACCTATGCCCACGAATTGCTCTAACACAAACACAACTGCTAGTAACTGCAGGTTGGCCTCCTTTTGGCCTTCCTCCAGGTTACACTCCACCTATGGGTGGTTATGGGCCTCCAATTCGATTTGAAAATGCATCAGGAGCGGTTAACAATCAATTGCCTTTATAGCATCCTGAGTTTACCCGTGATTATCAAACGGGTGCAACATCAAATGGCCCTGGTTCGATGGCAGTATTTCAACAACATGTCGATGAAAGTCATTACGATTTAGTTAATTTATTGACTCAACAAATGACTACTATTTTGCACCCTATGATGGCTGATCATGAGACAAAGTTTGAACGTCTCGCTAGACAAGTCGAGCGGATTGCTCGAATTGTTGATTATGACGAGGGTGATTGACAAAATGTTGAAGTAAATCCAGAGGATTTAGAAGGCAATTATTTAATGCGTTTCGATATTGGTTTTGCCAGAAGGCAAGATGTTGCTTTCGAATAAAGATTTAAAAGGGAAACCTTATTGTAAGTTTCATCAATCAACTAGCCATTTGACTAATAATTGTATCAGTTTCAGGGACTTGATCCAAGAAGCAATTATGGAGGGAATATTGAAGTTCGATGATGGCAAAAAAAATATGAAAGTTGATACTGATCCTTTTGATGCTGGAGCAAATTTTGCTAAGCCTATTTTCTTAGGGATCAACATGGCTGGCTTCACTTATGAATTTGACACTGCTTTAGGAGATTTTGAAGCTAATGTTTGATTAGTGTATCCTGGTGTTGGTGAGGGACTGTTAGAGTTTCCAATGCAGCAGAAATTAAAGGATCGAGATGTGTCCCGATGCCCTTAGTGTAATGTTGTATTTGATGCTGAGGCTGCAGCAATATTTGAAAAAGAAAGAATGAAAAAGAAGCTAGCTCATAAGGAATAACAGATTCCTCAGAGTCATCCCCCTCGATGACAAGTTGGTCAGAGTTCTAAAAGTTCTCGAGTAAATTTAGTTTCTCTACTTAATCATTCACAAGTTTTGGGAGTCCAATGGATCAAGAATTTTTAAGAGTTTCGAGATCGTGAGACGTCCCAATATCGACAACGCCAATTCCAAAGGGGTTATAGGGGTTCTAATCGAGGTCAGTATCCATACCCTCGAGGAAGGGCGAGAGGTAATCAAGGTAGAAGAACTGCACGTCCAATTGCGTCAGAGAGGCCATCGAATTGCATGTCCAATTGTGCTAGAAAGGCCACCGACCTTGACAGACAAGGGGGCAACTCCTTCCGTTCATTCATGAATAGTTTTTCCTGTTGATGGAAAAACTAATCCTAAAGGGATTACTTTATCTAAAAACGAGAAAGGGAAGTCTATCGAAGTTACCCCAATTAAAACTAATGACAAGGATGCTGATCTTGACGAGGAGTATTTCAATGAGGGAGATGAGGAATGGTGTGTACCATCTCCATTATCCCTACAAAATATCTGGGAGAATATGAAGGGAACCTGGATGAAGATTATGATGTGGAAAGTAAGGAAGCTTTTACTTTCATCTGTGAATGAAGAGTTGGGTTGTTTCAAAAAACCAACTGAAAAGAAAAAGTCACACCTTCGACCTTTGCACATTATTGCTCACATGAGTGGTATTTGTATTAACAAGGTTTTGGTCGATGGTGGAGCAGCAATTAGTTTATTGTCAGAACGGATGTTGATCAAGGTGAGAAAATATTTTGATGACTTGATTCCTACCAATATTTCAGTAACTGATTACAGCGGAGTGTCAACCCCTACAAAGGGTTTAGTAACTCTTCAAGTGCAAGTAGGGTCATCATCTCATAACACTATTTTTGTGGTGGTATCCTCTAAGGCTAGTTATAATCTCTTGCTTGGTCGAGATTGGATTCATGGTGTTGGGATTGTACCTTCGACCGTGCACCAGAGTATTTTTCTTTGGACTGATGAAGGAAATTCTTAAGTGATAAAAGCATATTCGAGTCTTTATATGGAGCAAATGCATGTCGATTTTAAGGTATATAATTACAAACTAATACCCCTCAATGTCGACAGGGTGCTCAACTACTACAACTGCAAAGGTTGTTTCTTAACAATAGATGAACTTTAAGCTTCGTCAGCCAAAGCTCAATTATACTCCTACTGGGTGGGAGTAATTGATCTTGAAGTATAATAGCTCAAAACCATCTTGTCATGGCCAAAGAACAAGATGTTTCAAACTATTTAGTTTCTTTAGAGAATTATCTAAGTAGTTTTAATTCTCCACGAAATATTTCTTTTTCTAAAAATGATTTTTCTAATAAAGTTGAATTGAATAGGGATTTTAATTCAGCATCTTCAATTCCTAATGCAGATTCGATTCCTACAACCGAATATAGTTCTACTTTAGATGCTACATGTATTTCCATTCCTAGGTCTAATATTATTGACCAATCTCATGTCGATGTATCTCAAGATCTCTGTGTGGTAAATGACTTGATTGCTGATTCAGTTGATAATAAAACTTATTTTTATTCACATGATTCAATAGATCTTTCTTTCGAATGGATTTATGATTTGGAACTTTTTGAATTTTGGAAAAACCTTAATTAATGATGATCATGTCGAAAGAGGCTTTGAGTCTCAAAATCCTTTCGAGGAGATCAATTTGGGGTTTAATGGTGATGTCAAACCCACTTATATTTGCAAAAATATTGATGAGCAATTTTGAGGAAATTTGATTAATGTCTTGATCGAATATAAAGATAGTTTTGTTTGGGATTATGATGAGATGCCTGGGCTTGACTGGTCCTTGGTAGAACATCGATTGGCTTTAAAGCCATTCTCTTGATCAGTAAAACAGGCACCTTGGCGATTTACTCCTGAGATCAATCTTAAGATTAAAGAAGAGATTGAAAGATTGATTAAGGCAAAATTTATTCGAACAACTCGTTATGTTAACTAGGTATCGAATATTGTCCCAGTAATGAAAAAGAATGGAAATTACGTGTTTGTATTGATTTTCGGAATTTGAAGAATGCCACTCCCAAAGACGAATATTTTATGCTTGTAGTACACATGTTAATCGATTCAGCAGCACATAATGAAATTTTAAGTTTCATTGGTGGTTATTCTGGTTATAATCAAATCTTCTTATCCAAGCATGATGTATCAAAAACTGCTTTTTGGTGCCATGGAGCTTTAAGAACTTATGAGTGGACAGTGATGCCTTTTGGTTTAAAAAATGCTGGGGCAACATATCAACGAGCCATGAATTTATAGAAAAATTTATGGAGGTGTATATTAATGACGTAATAGTAAAGTCAAATTCGATGGATCAACATCTCGGTTATTTTTGTCAAGCATTCAAAATAATGCGACAGAAATGTTTAAAAATGAATCCTTTAAAGTATGCATTTAGAGCTTCTACAGAAAATTTTTTAGGATTTGTGGTACAAAAGAAGGGGATTGCTATCGATCAAAATAAAGCTAAAGCAATTTTAGAGTTGCCTCCACCAACGTCAAAAAAAGAAGTGCAGTCTTTCTTCGAGAAGATAAATTTTCTATTTTCAATTTGTCTGGTTGAACTTGTGTTTTTTCACCCTTAGTCAAACTCAAAGATGAGTCCCAATATGTGTGGATAGATGAACATCAAAGGGCATTTGAATTAATAAAGGACTATTTGTCAAAAGCCCCAGTAATGGCAACTGTTCGTCCTTTTGAACCATTAAAATTCTATGTTGTAGCTTTGACAAACACCATTGAACAGATGTTAGTGCAAGCTGATGAAGAAAGATGCGAAAGGGTAATTTATTATTTGAGTCGAGTCTTGTCCGATATCGAAACAAGATATTCTCCAATTAAAAAGTTATGTCTCTCTCTTTACCATGCTTGTATGAAGTTAAAATGTTACATGGTTGCAAAAACTATAAGAGTGATTGCACAGACCGATTTGGTAAAATACATGTTGTCTTATCCAATGTTGAGAGGACGATTGGCGAAATGGATGCTTGGATTGACAGAATTCGATTTACAAGATGTCGCAACTAAGGCTACTAAATATCATGTCATTGCAGATTTTCTAGTGGAGCAGCCGAATAATCTCAATGACCAGGTGGCAAACATCGTCGACATTGAAATTGGACCTAGATTGTATTTTGATGGATCAAAACATAAAAATGTTGCTGGTGTTGGCATTCTGATTATATCCTCAAAGGGGATGCCATCAAAATTTTTGTTTGAATTAAAATATCCATGCTCTAATAACGTAGCTGAATATGAAGCTTTGATATTGGGACTAGAGATTTTAATTAACAAAGGGGCATTAGAATTCTTAATTCTGGTAGATTCTTAGTTAGTTTTACAACAGCCATCAAAATAATTTAAGTGCCATAATGAAAAATTACATAAATACTTGTCGACAGCATGGGAATTATTAGCATCCTTTCGAAAGGTGTCTTTGGTTCATATTCCAAGAATTTAAAATGAAGTGGATAATGAACTAGCTCAAATTGTATCGCAATACAAAGTACTTCCTGAGACTTTAGAAAGGTTGATAGAAATCCAACAAGTCTTCGTACCCGTTGGAGAGAGGGAAGTGTTGGCTATTGATGATTGGGATGATGATGATTGGAGAAAATCAATAGCTAAATACTTGAAAAATCCTAATATAAGAATTGATAGGAAGGATAAAATAAAGTCGATGAACTTTATGGTATTAGGGGACAAATTATATAAAAAAATGTGTCAAAGGGAGTCTAATGAGATGTTTAAGCCAATCTGAGAGAATGATTGCCTTTGGAGAGGTTCATGAAGGTATATGTGGTGTCATTAGCCTGGTGAAAAAATAAAATGGCTTCTTCGATGTGATCAAGTGTATTAGCCATCAATGATCAAAGATTGCATCGAGTATGCTAAAGCATGTCAGGAATGTCAAAAACATGGTGTAATACAACAAATTCATGCTTTTGAATTGCATTCGATTATAAAACCTTGGCCATTTAGAGGTTAGGCTTTAGATTTAATTGGAATGATTTATCTTCCATAATAAAAAATCATAAGTTCATTATGGTGGCTATCGATTATTTCACAAAGTAGGTTGAAGCCGTTCCCTTGATAGAAGCTGGTCATAATGAAGTTATTGATTTCGTGGAAGAGTATATAATTCATCAATTTGGAATTTTTCAAACTTTATGTACTGATAAAGGTACCATGTTTACTAGTCAACGTATTAAGAATTTTGTAGCATCAAGGGGGTATAACTATGGTAAACTTCAACCCCATATTATGCGCAAGCAAATGACCAGGTTGAAGCTGCAAATAAAATTATAATAAATTTGATTAAAAAACAAATTAGTCAGAGACCTCGTTCTTGGCATGAAACTCTGAGTCAAGTTCTATGGGCTTATCGAAACTCACCAAGAGGCTCGACGAGCATGTCGCCTTATTAATTAGTGTATGGCCATGACGCAATGTTACCCTTGGATTTTAATTTGAATACTATAAGGATGATGAGACAAAATGAGTTGCCGATTGAGGATTATTGGAATGCGATGTTTGATGAATTAAATGATTTGGATAGTGAACGTATTTTAGCACTCAAAAATCTTATCCATCAAAAGGAGAATGTTGCCCGCAATTATAATCGACGAGTAAAAGAAAAGTGTTTTCAAGTTGGTGAATTGGTCCTTAAGGTTATTTTACTAATGAAGAAAAAATCAAAATTTTATGGTAAATGGTCCCATAATTAGTAAGGCCCTTTTCATGTTTTTGACTTATATTCTGGAAATATATATAACGTTAAAAATATCGATTCCGGCATCGAGGTCAAATCAGTTAATGGAAAGTATTTAAAGCGGTATCAATGTTGGGAGAATAATGTTTAATATATATAAGAAAGCAATGAATAACAAGTGAAGAGTTTCGGAAGTATTCAAAAAGAAAACCAACAAAATTAAAACTTGGCATCCCAAGTCTTCAAAGATAAGGCTCTAATAGGTCTTCCAATTCAAATCAAAGGCGTACTCTTTCTTCGTCATAAGAACTATAGACAGTCATCTCATCGTGTTCTTCAAGCCACAGTCTCTCATATCCTCTCCTGAGGTCAGCCAAATCATTTTTCATCTCACAAATATCTCAAAAAAGATCTGGCTTCCTTTTTTGAGCTTTCAAGTAAGGCCCCTCTAGTAAAGCCTCTTCTTCACATATTTGGGCAAGTTTTTTTCGAGTTCTTCTATGCGTTGAGCAAATCGAGCTTGAGTGCTGGCAGCATGAACAACATTGATTTCATATTCTTTATAAGTCTTTTGTGTTTCTTTATGAAAAGTGTCAACCTTTGTTGATTTTTTTTTCAATGTATGTCATTGCTTTCTTTACTTCAACCAACTTGTTATGAGAGATAAAAAGGTTATCGGCAATTTTTTCGAATTTCTTCACCACTTTTGAAAATTTGATTGGGACTTGTTACTCGAGAGTAGAACTCAGAATATCCGAAAAAGTTGCATTCAAGTCATTCCAATTTATCCACTCATCGATGGTATGTGTCAGGAAAGTAAGAAGAGTAGAAAACCTTTTGATAGCATAAGGAGTAAGTTCTTTTGGGAGCTCGTGTTCTAATATTCCTTCCATGGTCGGAATCGGAGTTATAAGAAATATGGGACATGGCAGCAAGGAGCTCAGCTAAGTCAGTCTCTGGTGGACTAGAAATAGTGGTTTGAGGAATTTATTGAGTTTCAGGGGTTTGTTTCGAATGCTGCCCAAGTTGATTGATCGAATAAGAAAAAATTTTGACTTTCTGGATTAGCATGAAAGAGATGTGCCCCCTTTTTCAATATTTTTTGCAAAGGAGATATTTTCTTTTGAAGGAGATCAGTTAACAGTGAGATCGACATTGATCTGTGGAGAAGAGGATATATCATTAATAAATTGAACTTGTGGGAATTTTTCTTGGCTCGATTTCTTTGAGGTGTGTTCTTCGATGGTTGGACGATCGACATCTATAATAGGGGAAACAACTTCTTTGGTCACTCATTTGTCGGATTATTGTGTGTCCCTATTAGTCGATAGATATTGAGAGATTACATTACCACTAGATAATGATCTCGAAAGGTGATCCCTCCCTTGATCAAGAATGACCTTTGCTGGTGAAGTGGAAGGAGGTTGTTAAAGAGGTATATCAAACTTTTTCATATCAAAGAAAAGAAGAAAGTTATTAAAGAGCCAATCGATAACTTTATTGCTATAATAATTATGGAATCTACCTTCGTGGTTATTCTTAGCTCAGAATGGTGGGAACGAGTATTTGTTTAGGTGCTACTCGATTCAGAACTGCTTGAAGCAGAAGAGGAATCACTTGAATTAGAGGAATCTTGTTTTGGTGAGGGTTTAGCACTTTTATCAGAAGAGTCTTTACTGGAAGATTGCTTCTGTGATAAAGAAGAAAAAGGTTCAAGACAAGAACTTTAAAATAGAAGACTGTTAAATATAGAAAAGAGGAAGGTAGAAGACTTAACTAAATTTTACCTTTTTTCTGTCATAGTCTTAGTTGAAGTTTTTTGTACCTTTTGTTTTTGTTATCTCGATGTCTCTACTTTTCTCTTTAGAGCTTTTTGTGGGGATCTTTAGAGGTACCAGGATATGTTTTTATCGACCTCTTCATAATATCGTCAAATGAACAATCATATTGAGAGTAATAATTATCCCACCATTCGATGAAAGACTTGGTAACAAAGTCGCTATAAACAAAAGATAGAGGAGAATAGTGGCTTCTATTTTTCTCGCTGACATCAAGATATTTTTTAATATCTTCTTTCGATTTGAAGGTAACATGACAGAGAGCTGGGAATTTCCTTGGAAAGGGGGCTGGAATTGCTTGTGAAAAACTCATTTGTCTGGCAACATAATGTAGGGCATGAAGGTTTACATTGAATTGTTCCTTTTTGTATTGAGGAATTCCCGTTGGGAATATTTCAATGGCAAGAAAGTTGGACCAGGTTATTGTTGTTCGAACCATGACTATCATCGTCTAAAAGGATATGGCGTTGAAACTATGATGGTCCACATCTTCAATCCGCAAAAGGGGCAAGCACTAGGTCTTCATTTCAAAAACTTTTGCATGAGTGGAATTTCAAAAATGCTTTCCAAAAAAGTTCATCGATCGAATGTGCATTTTTGAAATCTGGTTGTAAGGTGATCAATCAAAAACTTTCAATGTTTTGTTTATCAGAAGTTGTGATTCACCCTTGTTTCATGTGTTTTTCGAAGATGGCATTGAGCCAAAGTTGTAATAACCAAAAGGGGCCCTCTGCGCTGATTGAAGTCTTCTTCCGAAGACTATCGACCATTTGCCCTAACTCGCCATAAAGATTTTCCAAAAGCAATTTGAATAAATTGAATTTGTACCCTTCATGAAGCAAAGTAGATAATGAATGAAGAATTTTTGCATTGAGGTACTCCTCGAACAAAAAACAACAGCATTTAGCCAATAATAAAAAAGGTCACACATTCGTCTTCAATAACAAGAGTGTTTGCCTTTCCTATATTGTGCTTAATAAACTCCCCATAAGAGTTTTTCTCAATGATGTTGTATGTTTGATTGGGCTTCATATCGAACATAGCTATAGGATTGCCCATCGGAAGCCCAGTAATAGCTACCACATCGAAGAGTGCAGGGCCAACCATCCCGCATGGAAGATGAAAGTTGTTTATAGTTTTGTTCCAGAAACATAGTGCAGCACCAATCATCTAATGATGCATGGTCGGTGGAAAATGGGAGAGTCAAAGGAGATCATGAATCCCCTGTAATTTTCAAGCTTCATGGTGCGCAAAATTGTGAACAATACTTTTTCACAACTCAAATAATCCCCGGTAATGGCTCCAAGAACTTGGTGCGCCTAATACCATGGCATTACACAACTTCGCACAACTAACCAGCAAGTGTACTGGGTCGTCCAAGTAATAAAACCTTACGTGAGTAAGGGTCGATCCCACGGAGATTGTTAGTATTGAAGCAAGCTATGGTCATCTTGTAAATCTTAGTCAGGCAGACTCAAATGTATATGATGATGATAAACGAAAATAACATAAAAGGTAAAGATAGAGATACTTAAGTATATCATTGGTGTATGAGCTTCAGACAAGTGTATGAAGATGCCTTCCCTTCCGTCTCTCTGCTTTCCTACAGTCTTCATCCAATCCTTCTTACTCCTTTCCATGGCAAACTTGTGTAGGGTCTCACTGTTGTCAGCAGCTACCTCCCATCCGCGCAGTGAAAGCTAATGCAGAGCACTCTGTCACAGTGCCGCCAATCACCGGTTTGGTTCCCTCCCCTACCGGAATAGAATCACTCTTTTGCGTCTGTCACTAACGCCCAGT
The DNA here is from genome assembly GCF_014773155.1 of Arachis stenosperma. Classification (NCBI taxonomy): domain Eukaryota; kingdom Viridiplantae; phylum Streptophyta; class Magnoliopsida; order Fabales; family Fabaceae; genus Arachis; species Arachis stenosperma. Next base: position 129,020,554 of record NC_080385.1, on the reverse strand, counting down.
AGGTTACAGGTTTGAAGCACGTCACAGTCATTCAGTCATTGAATCCTACTCAGAACACCACAGACAAGGTTAGACCTTCCGGATTCTCTTGAATGCCGCCATCAGTTCTTGCCTATACCACGAAGACTCTGATCTCATGGAATGGCTGGCTCGTTTGTCAGACGAGCACTCGGTTGTCAGGCGATCAACCATGCATCATGCAATCAGAAATCCAAGAGATATTCACTAAAGCCTTGAATGCTTGTAGAACAAGAATGGTTGTCAGTCATCTTGTTCATAGGTTGAAGAACAAGCGATATCTTAGATAAAGAACAAGCGGAGTTGAATGGAAGAACAATAGTAATTGCATTAATACTCGAGGTACAGCAGAGCTCCACACCCTTAATCTATGGTGTGTAGAAACTCCACCGTTGAAAATACATAAGAACAAAGGTTAGGCATGGCCGAATGGCCAGCCTCCCAAAGGTCTAAGATAGCATAAAACAAAGATAGCTACTCAGATGTCGTCTCCAGACTCTCTGACTCTATAGTAAAAGGTCCTACTTATAGAAAACTATTACATAGATGAGTAAATGACATAAAAATCCACTTCCGGGCCCACTTGGTGTGTGCTTGGGCTGAGCAATCAAGGAAATTCGTGTAGAGACGTTTTCTGGAGTTAAACGCCAGCTCCCATGCCAGTTTGGGCGTTTAACTCCAACTTTTAATCCTGTTCCGGCGTTTAACGCTGGAATTTCTGAGGCCGGATTGCTTCGCGGGTTTGGGCCATCAAATCTTGGATAAAGTATGGACTATTATATATTGCTGGAAAGCCCTGGATGTCTACTTTCCAACGCCGTTGAGAGCGCGCCAATTGGGCTTCTGTAGCTCCAGAAAATCCACTTCGAGTGCAGGGAGGTCAGAATCCAACAGCATCTGCAGTCCTTTTTGGTCTCTGAATCAGATTTTTGCTCAAGTCCCTCAATTTCAGCCAGAAAATACCTGAAATCACAGAAAAACACACAAACTCATAGTAAAGTCCAGAAAAGTGAATTTTAAATAAAAACTAATAAAAATATACTAAAATCTAACTAAAAGATATCAAAAACATACTAAAAACAATGCCAAAAAGTATACAAATTATCCGCTCATCACAACACCAAACTTAAATTGTTGCTTGTCCTCAAGCAACTGAAAATCAAATAAGATAAAAAGAAGAGAATATGCAATGAATTCCAAAAACATCTGTGAAGATCAGTATTAATTAGATGAGCGGGGCTTTTAACTTTTTGCTTCTGAACAGTTTTGGCATCTCAATCTCTCCTTTGAAATCCAGAATGGTTGGCTTCTTTAGGAACTCAGAGTCCAGATAGTGTTAATGATTCTCCTAGTGAAGTATGATGATTCTTGAACAGACACATAATTGGGTGAACCTTTTCAGATTGTGACTCAGCTTTGCTAAAGTCCCCAATTAGAGGTGTCCAGGGTTCTTAAGCACACTCTTATTTACCTTGGATCACAACTCTTATTCTTTCTTTTTCTTTCTCTTTTTTTTTTTTTCGATTTTTTTTTCGAATTTTTTTTTCGATTTTTTTTTTTTTTTTTTGAATAGCTTTTTCTTGCTTCAAGAATCATTTTATTGATTTTTCAGATCCTCAATAACATGTCTCCTTTTTCATCATTCTTTCAAGAGCCAACATTCATGAACCACAAATTCAAGATACATATGCACTGTTTAAGCATACATTCAAAGAACAAAAATATTGCCACCACATCATCATAATTAAACTATTATAAAATTCAAAATTCATGCAATTCTTCCTTTTTCAATTAAGCACATTTTTATTCAAGAAAGGTGATGGATTCATAGGACATTCATAACTTTAAGGCATAGACACTAAGACACTAATGATCATAAGACACAAGCATGGATAGCATAAAGCATAGAATTCGAAAAACAGAGAGATAAAGAACAAGGAAATCAAGGAATGGGTCCACCTTAGTGATGGCGGCTCTTCCTTGCTTTTGAAGGTCCTATGGAGTGCTTGAGCTCCTCAATGTCTCTTCCTTGTCTTTGTTGTTCCTCCCTCATGATTCTTTGATCTTCTCTAATCTCATGAAGGATAATGGAGTGTTCTTGATGCTCCACCCTTAGTTGTCCCATGTTGGAACTCAATTCTCCTAGGGAGGTGTTCAGTTGCTCCCAATAGTGGTGTGGAGGAAAGTGCATCCCTTGAGGTGTCTCAGGGATCTCATGATGAGAGGGCTTGGTCCAACCTTTGATCAAAGTTGACCCTTCTAGTGTAAGGATGCTCATCTCCTTGCATCATGGGCAAGTTGAACGCCATCCTCACACTCTCCGGACTGAAATCCAAGTATTTCCCCCGAACCATAGTGAGATAATTCTTTGGATTCGGGTTCACACTTTGGTCATGGTTCTTTTGTGATCCATGCATTGGCATAGAACTCTTGAACCATCAAGATTCCGACTTGTTGAATGGGGTTGGTAAGTACTTCCCAACCTCTTCTTCGGATCTCATGGCGGATCTCCGGATATTCACCCTTTTTGAGTGAAAAAGGGACTTCGGGGATCACCTTCTTCAAGGCCACAACTTCATAGAAGTGGTCTTGATGCACCTTTGAGAGGAATCTATCCATCTCCCATGACTCGGAGGTGGAAGCCTTTGCCTTCCCTTTCCTCTTTTTAGAGGTTTCTCCGGCCTTTGGTGCCATAATGGTTATGGAAAAACGAAAAAGCAACGCTTTTACCACACCAAACTTAAAATGTTTGCTCGTCCTCGAGCAAAAGAAGAAAGAAGGGGGTAGAAGAAGAAGAAATGAGGAAGAGGGAGATGGAGGTGTATTCGGCCAAAGGGGTAGAGAAGTGGTGTTTAGGTTGTTGGAAATGAAGGGTGTAAAGAGGGGTTTATATAGGAGAGAGGGGATGAAAGTTCGGTCATTTGAGGGTGGGTTTGGGAGGGAAAGTGGTTTGAATTTGAAGTGTGAGGTTGGTGGGGTTTTATGAAGGATGGATGTGAGTGGTGAAGAGAAAGATGGGATTTGATAGGTGTTGAGGTGATTGGTGAATGGGGGAAGAAGAGAGAGAGTGATGGTAGGGTCCTGTGGGGTCCACAGATCCTGTAGTAGGGTCCTGTGGGGTCCACAGATCCTGTAGTGTCAAGGAAAAGGCATCCCTGCACCAATTGGCACCAAAATCCACGTTTTGGGCCAATTCTGGCGTTAAACGCCGGGCTGGTGCCCATTCCTGGCGTTTAACGCCAGGTTTTATACCTTTACTGGCGTTTAACGCCAGTTTGGTGCCCCTTTCTGGCGTTAAACGCCCAGAAAGGTGCCAGACTGGGCGTTAAACGCCCATCTGCTAGGCTGACTGGCGTTTGAACGCCAGCAGCTTCTTCCTCCAGGGTGTGCTGTTTTTCTTCCTGTTTTTCATTCTGTTTTTGCTTTTTTCATTATTTTTATGACTTCTTATGATCATCAACCTACAAAAAAGATAAAATAACAAAAGAAAATAATTAATTATAAAACATTGGGTTGCCTCCCAACAAGCGCTTCTTTACTGTCACTAGCTTGACAGAGGTCTCTCATGGAGCCTCAGAAATGCTCAGAACCTTGTTGGAACCTCCCAACACCAAACTTAGAGTTTGAATGTGGGGTTTCAACACCAAACTTAGAGTTTGATTGTGGCCTCCCAACACCAAACTTAGAGTTTGACTGTGGGGGCTCTGTTTGGCTCTGTTTTGAGAGAAGCTCTTCATGCTTCTTCTCCATGATGATAGAGGGATATCCTTGGGCCTTAAACACCATGGATTCTTCATTCACTTGAATGATCAACTCTCCTCCATCAACATCAATCACAGCCTTTGCTGTGGCTAGGAATGGTCTGCCAAGGATGATGGATTCATCCATGCACTTCCCAGTCTCTAGGACTATGAAATCAGTAGGGATGTAATGGTCTTCAACCTTAACCAGAACATCCTCTACAAGTCCATAGGCTTGTTTTCTTGAGTTGTCTGCCATCTCTAGTGAGATTTTTGCAGCTTGCACCTCAAAGATCCCTAATTTCTCCATTACAGAGAGGGGCATGAGGTTCACACTTGACCCTAAGTCACACAAGGCCTTCTTGAAGGTCATGGTGCCTATGGTACAAGGTATAGAAAACTTCCCAGGATCCTGCCTCTTTTGAGGCAGTTTCTGCCTAGACAAGTTATCCAGTTCTTTGGTGAGCAAGGGAGGTTCATCTTCCCAAGTCTCATTTCCAAATAACTTGTCATTTAGCTCCATGATTGCTCCAAGGTATTTAGCAACTTGCTCTTCAGTGACATACTCATCCTCTTCAGAGGAAGAATACTCATCAGAGCTCATGAAAGGCAGTAGTAAGTCCAAGGGAATCTCTATGGTCTCAGTTTGAGCCTCAGATTCCCAAGGTTCCTCATTGGGGAACTCACTGGAGGCCAGTGCACGCCCATTGAGGTCTTCCTTAGTGGCGTTCACTGCCTCTTCTTCCTCCCAGAATTCGGCCATATTGATGGCTTTGCACTCTCCTTTTGGATTTTCTTCAGTGTTACTTGGGAGAGTGCTTGGAGGAAGTTCAGTAATTTTCTTGCTCAGCTGACCCACTTGTCCTTCCAAGTTTCTAATGGAGGATCTTGTTTCATTCATGAAACTTTGAGTGGTCTTTATTAGATCAGAGACCATGGTTGCTAAGTCAGAATTATTCTGCTTAGAACTCTCTGTCTGTTGCTGAGAAGATGATGGAAAAGGCTTGCTATTGCTAAGCCTGTTTCTTCCACCATTATTATTGAAACCTTGTTGAGGTCTCTCTTGATTCTTCCATGAGAGGTTTGGGTGATTTCTCCATGAAGAATTATAGGTATTACCATAGGGTTCTCCTAGGTAATTCACCTCTTCCATGGAAGGGTTCTCAGGATCATAGGCTTCTTCCTCAGATGAAGCATCCTTAGTACTGTTTGGTGCATTTTGCATTCCAGACAGACTTTGAGAAATCAAATTGACTTGTTGAGTCAATATTTTGTTCTGAGCCAATATGGCATTCAGAGCATCAATCTCAAGAACTCCTTTCTTCTGACCAGTCCCATTGTTCACAGGATTCCTTTCAGAAGTGTACATGAATTGGTTATTTGCAACCATTTCAATCAGTTCTTGAGCTTCTGCAGGCGTCTTCTTCAAATGAAGAGATCCTCCTGCAGAGCTATCCAAAGACATCTTGGATAGTTCAGAGAGACCATCATAGAAAATACCTATGATGCTCCATTCAGAAAGCATGTCTGAAGGACATCTCCTGATTAATTGTTTGTATCTTTCCCAAGCTTCATAGAGGGATTCTCCATCCTTTTGTCTAAAGGTTTGGACTTCCACTCTAAGCTTACTCCATCTTTGTGGTGGAAAGAATTTTGCCAAGAAGGCATTGACTAGCTTTTCCCAAGAGTCCAGGCTTTCTTTAGGTTGAGAATCCAACCATATTCTAGCCCTGTCTCTTACAGCAAAAGGGAATAGCATCAGCCTATAGACCTCAGGGTTAACCCCATTAGTCTTGACTGTGTCACAGATTTGCAAGAACTCAGCTAAAAACTGATGAGGATCTTCCATTGGAAGTCCATGGAACTTGCAATTCTGTTGCATTAGAGAAACTAATTGAGGCTTTAGCTCAAAGTTGTTTGCTCCAATGGCAGGGATAGAGATGCTTCTCCCATAGAAATCAGGAGTAGGTGCAGTAAAGTCACCAAGCACCTTCCTTGCATTGTTGGCATTGTTGTTGTTTTCGGCTGCCATGTCTTCTCCCTTGAAGAATTCGGTCAAGCCCTCTAAAGAGAGTTGTGCTTTGGCTTCTCTTAGCTTTCTCTTCAAGGTCCTTTCAGGTTCAGGATCAGCTTCAACAAGAATGCCTTTGTCTCTGCTTCTGCTCATAAGAAATAGAAAAAGAAGAAGAGAATGTGGAATCCTCTATGTCACAGTATAGAGATTCCTTGAAATGTCAGAGGAAAAGAGAAATAGTAAGAAGAAGGAGAAGGAGAATTCGAATTTTAATAGATAAAATTCGAATTGTGCATTTAGAAGGAGTAGTACTCCATAAATAGAAGGATGTGGGAAGGAGGGAAGAGAATTTTCGAAAATTCAATTAAAAAAATTTGAAAACATTTTGAAAAATGTTAATTGATTTTCGAAAATCAAAGTGGAAAAGAGATAAAGTGATTTTTGAAAAAGATTTTGAAATTAGAAATTAAAAAGATTTGATTGAGAACTATTTTGAAAAAGATGTGGTTAAAAAGATTTAATTGAAAAGTTATGGGTTTAAAAAGATGTGATTGAGAAGATATGATTTGAAAACATTTTTAAAAGATATGATTTGAAAACAATTTGAAAAGATATGATTTTGAAAATTAATGACTTGCCTAACAAGAAAAGATATGATTGAAACATTTAAACCTCTCTCAACAGAAAAGGCAACAATCTTGTGATGTTCAATCAAATCATTAATTGTTGGTAAGTATCTTTTTAAAAGGAAAGAAATTGAATTTGAAAACATTTGATTGAAAAGATTTGATTTGAAAAAGATTTGATTTGAAAAACTAAGAAAAATTGATTTTGAAAACAAAATCTTCCCCCTGGCACCATCCTGGCGTTAAACGCCCAGAATGGTATACATTCTGGCGTTTAACGCCCAAAATGCACCCCTTTTGGGCGTTAAACGCCCAACCAGGTGCCCTGGCTGGCGTTTAAACGCCAGTCTGCCTTCTTCACTGGGCATTTTTGAATGCTCAGCTTTTTCTGTATAATTCCTCTGCAGTTGGTTCTGAATCTTCAATTCCTTGTATCATTGACTTGAAAAGACTCAAATTAAAAATATTTTTGGATTTTTCTATTAATCAAAATGCAACAAGAATCAAATAACAATGCATGCAAGACACCAAACTTAGCATTTTGTGCACTACTGACACTAACAATATGAGAATGCATATGAGACACACAAAATACTTCAAGTCAATAGAATTCAAAGATCAAAACAAGAAATATATGCATGAATTCGAAAATTATAACAAAAACATGCATTTGACACTAAACTTAAGATGAGACTCTAGACTCAAACAAGAAACATAAAATCTTTTTGGTCTTTTTATGGTTTTATAAATTTTTTTTTTTTTTGTGTTTTTCGAAAATTAAGTGGAAAAAGGCATCAAAATTCTTAATGAGAATTCCAGGAATCAGTGCAATGCTAGTCTAAGACTCCGGTCCAGGAATTAGACATGGCTTCACAGCCAGCCAAGCTTCCAAGGAAAGCTTCGGTCCAAAACACTAGACATGACCAAAGGTCAGCCAAATCTTAGCAAATCACTGCTCCAAGAGCAAGATTGATACGAAATCAACAAGCTCTTGTGGTGATAAGTTGAAACCTCGGTCCAATCAGATTAGACATGGCTTCTCAGCCAGCCAGATTTCAACAAATCATCATGAAACTCTAGAATTCACCTTCAAGAATTTCGAAAAAAAATACCTAATCTAAGCAACAAGATGAACCGTCAGTTGTCCAGCCTAAACAATCCCGGGCAATAACACCAAGAACTTGATGTTGTTGCCGGATCTTGGCATCTGATGTTACCACAAGCTTGCTCAAAACATGAACAATCCCCGGCAACGGCGCCAAAAACTTGGTGCGCGAAATTGTGAACAATACTTTTTCACAACTCAAATAATCCCCGGTAATGGCTCCAAGAACTTGGTGCGCCTAATACCATGGCATTACACAACTTCGCACAACTAACCAGCAAGTGTACTGGGTCGTCCAAGTAATAAAACCTTACGTGAGTAAGGGTCGATCCCACGGAGATTGTTAGTATTGAAGCAAGCTATGGTCATCTTGTAAATCTTAGTCAGGCAGACTCAAATGTATATGATGATGATAAACGAAAATAACATAAAAGGTAAAGATAGAGATACTTAAGTATATCATTGGTGTATGAGCTTCAGACAAGTGTATGAAGATGCCTTCCCTTCCGTCTCTCTGCTTTCCTACAGTCTTCATCCAATCCTTCTTACTCCTTTCCATGGCAAACTTGTGTAGGGTCTCACTGTTGTCAGCAGCTACCTCCCATCCGCGCAGTGAAAGCTAATGCAGAGCACTCTGTCACAGTGCCGCCAATCACCGGTTTGGTTCCCTCCCCTACCGGAATAGAATCACTCTTTTGCGTCTGTCACTAACGCCCAGTAGGTTACAGGTTTGAAGCACGTCACAGTCATTCAGTCATTGAATCCTACTCAGAACACCACAGACAAGGTTAGACCTTCCGGATTCTCTTGAATGCCGCCATCAGTTCTTGCCTATACCACGAAGACTCTGATCTCATGGAATGGCTGGCTCGTTTGTCAGACGAGCACTCGGTTGTCAGGCGATCAACCATGCATCATGCAATCAGAAATCCAAGAGATATTCACTAAAGCCTTGAATGCTTGTAGAACAAGAATGGTTGTCAGTCATCTTGTTCATAGGTTGAAGAACAAGCGATATCTTAGATAAAGAACAAGCGGAGTTGAATGGAAGAACAATAGTAATTGCATTAATACTCGAGGTACAGCAGAGCTCCACACCCTTAATCTATGGTGTGTAGAAACTCCACCGTTGAAAATACATAAGAACAAAGGTTAGGCATGGCCGAATGGCCAGCCTCCCAAAGGTCTAAGATAGCATAAAACAAAGATAGCTACTCAGATGTCGTCTCCAGACTCTCTGACTCTATAGTAAAAGGTCCTACTTATAGAAAACTATTACATAGATGAGTAAATGACATAAAAATCCACTTCCGGGCCCACTTGGTGTGTGCTTGGGCTGAGCAATCAAGGAAATTCGTGTAGAGACATTTTCTGGAGTTAAACGCCAGCTCCCATGCCAGTTTGGGCGTTTAACTCCAACTTTTAATCCTGTTCCGGCGTTTAACGCTGGAATTTCTGAGGCCGGATTGCTTCGCGGGTTTGGGCCATCAAATCTTGGATAAAGTATGGACTATTATATATTGCTGGAAAGCCCTGGATGTCTACTTTCCAACGCCGTTGAGAGCGCGCCAATTGGGCTTCTGTAGCTCCAGAAAATCCACTTCGAGTGCAGGGAGGTCAGAATCCAACAGCATCTGCAGTCCTTTTTGGTCTCTGAATCAGATTTTTGCTCAAGTCCCTCAATTTCAGCCAGAAAATACCTGAAATCACAGAAAAACACACAAACTCATAGTAAAGTCCAGAAAAGTGAATTTTAAATAAAAACTAATAAAAATATACTAAAATCTAACTAAAAGATATCAAAAACATACTAAAAACAATGCCAAAAAGTATACAAATTATCCGCTCATCACTTCACCTTTCACAAATTCAACCCTTTGGTACGAAATAAGGAAATTGGCATTTTTAAAAGAAATTTTGGGGTTCTTCCGGAAAGGTTGTTTACTATCGATGAAGGGTGATACAAGAAAATCTTGTTTAATAAGTAAGTCTTCCCCTTCAGCAGTAGGAAAATGGTGGAAGACTTTCTTGGCTTGGTCAGGGGATTTCAAAGTATTGACAAAACAATGCATGTCATCCTCAACAGAAAAGGGGAAAAGGATTTTCTTGTTATTTGTAGTATTGATTGGGTCCTCAATAACAATGTCTGCAGCTCGAGATAGGATGCGCAAATCAGATTGTTCGAAGGTTTTAGTTGCGATTTGTTTCCCTTTGTCTTTGGGTGATGTAGTTTCTAGAGTTTTAGATGAAAGCAATTACTTACAGAAAGGAAAATGGATGAACTTTGGAGTTGGAGAATAGAAGATTAGATGAAATCACTATGGCGTTAATGCAAGAATATTACTAGAGAAGAACGGCAAAGTGAAATGAGATTTTTTGAAGATGAAGGTTTCGAACTTTTTCAAAATTTGAAGACTTCCTTGAGAAGGTAAATGTTCAGGAGAGAGAAAACCATAATTAATGAGAAAACGTACTATAGTGGGCCTTGTTTGAATTAATTAATTGCTTACGGATTTTAAATTTGCAAGATAGGATTGAACGTTTTAGCTCCAGTTTAATCTCGATATACGTGTCAATTCTAAGGGGGTAATTTGTTAGTCAAAATAAAACAAGTTTAGAATATCGAGGTAGGAACTCATTTGGTATCTTTGAAGACAATGAAGCTTATTAGAAAGAACATATCGACAAGAGAGACGAGATCGATCGACAGGGCTCATCAAAGAAAAGTGAGATAATCGAAATGGTGAGGAAGTTGACAAATAAAGACAAACAATGGCAGGTATAACATCATTCAAGGCGCGGGAACAGTTACTCAAGAATTCACGCACATAGAAAATATGTTGGGTCTTGATTGGTTGAAGAGTCTTATAAATAGTTAAATAAAAGAAGGAAAAGAGGTTGAAATTCAGTTTCAGAAAACACTCTTACACACTGATATCCTCAGCGAATTTCTGAGTGTGCAAAGAGTTTTTTTTATTTAGAATTCTTTCCATGTCTTTAATTTTCTTTTTAAGCTTTCTGTAACTTTTCCATTTTCTACAAATTTATTGATTTCCTTTAATATTTCAGTGTTTGTATTTAAAGGGCTAAGACGTATTTCTCTTAGCTCGGACTCGTGTGCAGGAGTGTTTGCGGTGCAGTTTGGTTTGGTTATTTAAGAAAAAGCCATCCGATTCGTTCGTTTATTAAAATTGTGGTTCGGTTTGGTTCGGTTATTTTGTCAAGATCATCCAAACCAAACCAAACCAATTAAAATCGGTTTGATTTGATTCGGGTTTTTTGGTTTTTGGATTAATTCAAAGAAAAAACAAGTCCTACTTAGTCAGAGTCATAAAAATAAAATTCCACAGCAATAAAGAAATTATGTGCATAATTGTAACCCAGATGACTAAAAAATTGTAATCCAAAACTAACAATCATAACAAAAAAAACCAAATGACTAAATAATTTATGTACAGTTTTATTAGAGCCTAGATAATGAAAGGTAAAAAATCAAATTATTAGAAAAAAATAATCATAACCCAAAACTAATAATCATAACAACAAATTAAAAAAATTAAAATCAAAATTCTGAATCAAAAAACAGAACCAACAATAAATGGAATAATCATAAGCAAACATCAAGGAAAAAATAAAAAAGAACCAAATATCGGAAAAAGAATCGGAGATGGTGAGATGACGGCGCGTCAGTGGCCACAAGGGAGTGGCTATGCTAGAGGGACATCACGAATTCAACGTCGGAGGCAAAGTGGAGGACAAACAACACGACTTCAATTAGGGTTAGGTTTAATTTAAGGGTATTTTGGATCTTTAACTTATAGTTGCGGTTTGGTTCAGGTTTTCTACATTAGAATCGAAAATCGAACCGAACCAAAATAAAAATAACAAAAATTTAATTTTTCGGTTTTTTCAATTTTTGGTTTATTTGATTTTCGGTTTTTTTAGTTCGATCTATCAGTTTTATTTGATCTGGTTCGGTTTTTAACACCCCTACTCATGTGAATATAAAGAATATCAAAGAAAATCTAGGAAACTAATATTGCACAAGTAACAATACAGCCAACATTTAACATAAAAAAAGATATCTAAAACCTTTAAATATAAAATTATTGGAAACTCATTTCAAAACATCTGAAATTCAAAATTAACAAAAATTTATTTTTAGTGGGCTTTATGCTAAACTCGTTTGATAACTTACTATAGTGTTAGCTAATACTATATTGCTAATTCTCTAGTATTCTTCATCGTAGTATTATTATTATCATTATTGTTGTTGTCGTCGTCGTCGTCATCATTTTACTTGAGCATATTTGTAGTGTTCTCATGTGTCAATGATATGTACATACTCTACCCAAATAAAAGTAGCAAGGATTGAAAAGTAGTAGTTCTTACCGTGACCCATGTTTGAATAGGAGGATGAATTTTAAATGCTGCGGGCCAAAACCATTTCCATTGTTGAGAAACAAAATATGAGATGGTAGCATAATCGAATGGGAAGACTTCTATGCCCCACAGAATGATCGGGCGCAGTGCATTTTGGTTCAAAACATTTCCATAAGCATCAGCCACCACCACAATAGGTTTACCTTGGTAATTCCACACTTGTTGCAATGGTTTGTAACCTTTTATGAGTGAGAAATATTCCACCACATACCATGATGGCATCCTAGCCTTCAAATACTCAAACCTTTCCTTATTGATTTCAAGGGTCCAATCTTCCACAACAGGCACCCACACAATCTTACCTATCTTGTAATCGTGAATCCATGTTAGCGACGTTATTATCTCAAGGTCAATGTCAAGACCAGAAAAGAACAAAAACAACTTCTCTGTTGTTATTAGTTCATCCAGGTTAAGCTGTCCATTGGCGAACCAAATTACAATTAGAAACGAGAAAAACATAAATTTGCAAATCTATATATATATATAACACACACGGCATGTCATGGTGTTGAAATTTTATTATTACTTTCGCACTAATTACCAGTTCTTTGGTAGCATTGTTGGCAATTATATTATCAGGTTTATCAACGTTCTTGGGGTAGATTAGAGCTTTGAGAAGTTGCCAAATTCCTGGTGAAGGATTTTGGAAGGCCTCTAAACGCCAAATTAGATCTTTCAATGCCCCTGCAATAGAGTAGAAGATAAACCTTAGAGTTAGTAAGTATAGATTTAAATAACGAGAAATGATTTAATTTTTTTATTTTTATAATTTAAAAAATAAATGTTAAATTTCTTAATTAATTTTTGTCCGAGTTAACTAATAAAGTACTAAAGTGTAAAAGTTGTGTTAGTCGCATTTATTTATGAGAAAGTCTAGGAGGCTAGTATTTTTATTAAAATTTGGCCAGTACTTAACCATCAAAAGAAAAATGAATAATTTTATATTATTAGATATCATGCCACACCATTAAAAATATTAATAATAACTAATTAATGACTAAACATCACAAATTCTACTGCCCTTAGCATCCCACTTTATTTATTTATATAGTATGTGTGAAGATAACGTAACCTCGTTGGATTCTGATTTCCTCCAGAATAACGTTGAGTTTCTCAAGAAGAACCAAGTACTGGATCTCCTCTCTTTTCCTGATGAGTCAATCCAACATATGAAAGTAGAAGTTTAATTGTATGTGGTAATATAGATTTGATTTTAACCAATATAAAAAATATAATGAGAGAGCATCTTCGATGTTAAAATTCGGACATACATTTGATTAGCACAAGCAAAAAGGGAGAAAATTGCCCAATAAGCATAAACAGCACGATGATCTTTGCAGAGAGTTGGAAAATGCTTTATAGTGTATGATTTGTTTACAAAGAGCTTCTCCAATTTGATGATCTCCTTTATGAGTTTCAGTGTAATTTTAACCAAATCACTTGTAAGATTTGAACCCGATTGAGCGGGCTTGTTCTCTTCTGTTGCAAGCGTGAACAGATGCAGCTCAAGCGCGTTCTCCTTCTGGCTCGGGCTCGCTTCCTCTGCCACTGTCAGTCGCAATGGCTTTCCATAGTTCAAAGCAAAAGCAGAGAGTGCTATCACTGTTTTAGCATCCCATGCGTAACTCCTCAGCTTCAGAAAAATTCCCACCACCGACTCGTGCACATTTGATGTGTTAAACAAGTGGCATGTCATCTGTAATAATTATCGAATGTCATTCTAGTATCGTATACTAAGGTAACCACGATGGCTACGATATTTTAAAAAATATTGTTAAAATTAAAATAATATTTTTTAAAAAAATATTATATACATATATTAGGATGATTATAGAAGTGGTACAGCTAAGTATTCATTATAATTTATTTTTTAATTAGTCATTATTTATTGTAATAATTATTTTTAAATGTTATATCTTAAATTTTTTTTATATATTTAAAATTTAAAATTATATCTCTTTAAAATTAAAATATTTAAATTTAAATTTAAACAAAACAAAACAAAAATAAGAAATCAAAATAAACTCTAACCAAACTAAAATTAAAATAATTCTATCAAAATCATTTTTTCGATTTTAAAACTGGTATATATAATTTTTTTAATTCTAGTTAATAAGAATAATAAACACAATTATTTTTGGATGAGTTTCGGATGTGTTAAAAAATTATTTAGTATACAGCAATTTTGTAATTTTAAATGTGTTCATTAATGTGTACAACAACATGGTTAAATATTAGTCTAACAGTAGTGACGACCACATTTGCTTTATGACAAACGCTGTTTTCTTTTCTTTTGAGTATATGGAAATTTCTATTTTATTAGTTTTGTATGCGTGGCTCAAAAAATTTGTTTAACAACTTCGTTCTTGGATTTTATTGTAGAAAAAGTGCTATATATATTGAGCTGTTCTCAAAACCAAAGTAGCAAAAGAGAATGAATTTTTTGTTATTTTTTGTGTTTAAAAAAATATTTATGTTAAGAAAATATAAGTACAAATTTGATGAATTTCGGATGTATACTAAAAGTATTTTATATGTTATCTTATTATTTTAGATGTGTTAAAAATTATTTATATAAAAAAAATATAAACATAGATTTAAATGAATTTTAGATGTGTATCAAAAATATATATTTTGTGTGTTGCTTTATTACTTTAGATGTGTTATGAATATATATAAAATAATAAAAAAAACATAAACAAAATAATCATACGAGACATGCTATCAACGTTTTGAAATGTTAATATAAAGTTGAATATTAACTTCTACTCACGCCTATAATGGTACATGTTCTTCATGAAACTAAAGAATAAAAAAATTGAAGTTGCAGATTTTGTTAATAAAAAATGTCAATAAACTTCTGTGAATAATAAAAAGTAAAAAAATAAAAAATAAAATAGTAAATGAAGAAAAAAAAAACTAAAGTTGTAAATGAATTATTATTTATTTTGTCAAAAAAATAAAGAATCGCAATCATAAACTACATAATAATAAAGAAAACTAAAACACAATGACAAACACTAGTAGTCACACATAAAAATAAAATAATATGAATAGAGTAATTTGAATGACTAATTTTTTAAAAGACATATATATATAGAAAAGTAGTTATTTATCAGTACCAAGAATTTGTATTTTCAAAATTTAAATTAAATAAAAGTGTTAGTGGTTCTTAAAATTTAGAAAATATGATTAAATAAAAATTAAAAAAATAATATAATAAAATAATTAAATTTAAAAGTTGATTAAAGAATAAATTTTAAAGGACAATAATATTATTGTTATAATATTTATGATATTTTAAAAAATATTATTAAAATAAAAATAACACATTTTATTATTTAACAATATTTTGTAAAAATATTACTAAAGAAATCACTAAATTATAAAAAAAATATAATTTTAATTTTAATAACACTTTATAACCTCTGGGATCACTATAAACATAAAGATACTTAAATTCAATCATCAATCATCTTTATAGGCGGCTTTTTGGTGGCTAGGCCAAAATAATGACTAAGGTGGCCACTGGCCAAGAACAAATGTCCAATATGAAAGAAACACATGACACTTTTAAATGCTTTATCAATTTTGCAATTTTAATTTAATCATAAATTATTGCAGAATTTGTACTTTCTAAAATTAAAAAAAAAAGTGGATTACAAAATAAATTTTTAACATCATTGTTACATTTTAATTATAAAAAATCTTATTAAAATGATTTGATTTTTACATCTCTCTTTACAAATTAATTTAAGACTTATTGTTTGTGAAGTACGATGGAAAACATGTAATAAGAAAATTTTTTTCTTATCAATCAATATCTTCTAAAAAAAGGTTGGTAATAAAATAATAAAATAAAAAATTAATTATACAATTTTAAAAAATAAACAAAACTTGTGAAAATAGGACTATAATCTAAAAATTAAATGAGTTAATGACCCACGTGAACAAAATTTTGGACATGTACTTTATACTTTATATTTTTCTTGTAATGATTAAAGTGTTAGATGTCAACAAAACATTTGTTGGTCAATAAAAACCATTTTAGCCATGACAGTTCATGCCACCAAAGATCCCCTTAAATATGTAATAATTTTGATTGGCACCATACAATGAGCTAAGTTATTGTAGAAGTAGGTAATTAATGAGTTGACCTGACAAGCAATCTCGCTGAGAAGGTTGTAAGCTGGCTGGAGAGCAACTTGAGGAACCTGAGGAACCTTGTTTTGCCCAAGATCGATGGTCACTTGCTGAAATAATAATAATATTCAGAAATAAACAATAATATAAATATAGAGTCACATTAAAATGCAGTACAATGTTATAATAGTTAGTTAGTTAGTTAGTTATGAGGACCTGGAAGTCAAGAGAGTCGGTTGAGGTGCTAATAACAATGTCAGACAGAACATTGAAAAGAGAATCGACATCATGTCTGATTGCTTGAGTGTCATGGATGGGGCTGATGTTGAGGGAGATGAAATCATCATTAGGCACATTGAATGGGTTCAGCGGCGTTATTGGAGGAGCACAATTGGCTGGGAGGGGTGGAATTGCCGGATGAGGGGTGACAGTGGATACGAGTGGAACTCCTGCATGAGACTCTCCTGGCTTCTCCCTTATTCCACGGAATTGAGGGCTTCCGATTGTGTTTGACATTATCACAAACCTCAAAAGAGAACAAGAGTTACTTAGCGCTCTCAGATTAATTAAAGAACCAGAAAAAAAAACCAACTCTTCTTGTGCGGTTTTGGTGTGCCTCTGCTAGCTGCATACCTTATCCCTATTTATAATTCTCAAGGGGTCACACTTTTACACACTTTTAATTTTCTTTAATTTGTACGGTCTTAATATAATTAATAACAAGTGTTCCGTGTTCACACTCGCATATCCAGTTAAAAAATCTAGCATTAATCGATTAGTCTAACTAGCTAATTGATTGTCAGCCAGCATCTTATCACTTGATGTTTTAATAATTAAGAGGTTGGAATTTGAAGTCTATACTTTGGTATGAAATGTATTTATCTATGATCAATTGTTTATTTTTAAGTGAGAAAAGTTTAAAGGTAGGCAGAATTTATTATATTTTGTTAGTATTTTTAATTATTAACCTAATTTTTTTAGTATAGTAATTTATTAACATATTTTTAGTTTATATTTTTAAATATTGATCATAAACTGTTGACAAAAAATATATAATGAATTCTCTTACCCTCTAGTATTTTTTTTTAAGTGGATAATACTAGTACAACTAAGATATATGTATATATATGTGTGTGTAAAAAATATTATAAGGTTATTAGAATTTATTATTTTTTATTATTATTTTTAATCATTAACCTAATTTTTTTAGTATAATAATCTAATAATATATTTTAGTTCAACTTTTATCTAATCTTCTCTAAAATAAATGGTAAGTTACTTCTTATGACATGGTTAATAGTTATTGGATAAAACTATTTAGTTTATTATGTAATAATAAAAAAGATAAATAAGAAATAGGATAAATTTAAAAAAAATATAAATAAAAATTTTTAATAGTCAACAAAACATGTAATTTGGTAAGTTTTTTTAGTTAGTTCGTTATTGATTGAATTTTATTATTTTTTACCGAATAAAACTGTATAAATGAAAAAAAAAATCACATTATCAAATAATGAGAAAAATATACGCGTTTAAATATGATAGATTATTTCTTTTGGGTTAAATCATATCATCAAAATTTAAGTTAGATAATAATTCGTTCATAAACTATATAAGAATGACTTTATCAAAATATGTATCTCGATGTATTAATAGAATAAGTGTAGCAGTTTTAAATATTCTATTTAAATATATATTTTTTATTTGATAATATATATTTTTAAATAAATACTGTCATAATAAATTTTTTGATATATCAATCAACATCAAATATTAAACCCAACTATCTAAAGAGAAAAGAAAAAGTTAAACGCATAATTTCATGAATATTAATCAAAATGATTAATATTAACATTTAATCTAACTACCTTGTGATTTTTATAATTTTCAAAAAAATTATTCCATAATTAATTAGTTAGATCAAAATTTAAGTTAAATTAAAAGTTAAAATTAATCATGATAAGCTAATTAATTTTATAATAATTATTATATATATTACAATATATAATTTAACTTTTATTTTAGAAAAAGTTGAATAGAATTTACTTACTTTTACTTTTAAATATTGATGACTAAAACTAATAGCTAAAAATAATAAATTTTAGCATTCCTCTCTCTACATATAGACTTGAAATGAAGTGGTTGTATTATATTTTGTTTTAATTGCATATGCAGAAAAATTAAAGAATAGAGAAGTAATAGATGGCGCGTCTAATGGCGACAGAAGTGGATCACAGATTCTTGTAGCTTATTTTGCATGCATTCAACCTTTTCTTTTTCTTATTCAACTAGCTTGGAAAGAGCATTTCATCATCATATTATTATTTGATTAACTGCTACTTGACGCTACAGAACATAAAGAGATCCATGATCCGATACATTTAACCTTTTGTTTATTATTTAATTTGCATATTAATTAAGGTTACGTATTGCTTGCATTCTGGACATGTTATGTGACGCAATACATTGACATCACCCATGCATCATACGACTTTCCCTCCAGAATAATATATTTTTGTTGTATAACATCTTAATAATTTAAATACTAAAAACATTAGTTTATATTTACCAAACTAAATAAAAAATTGCTACTATGTGAAGAAGTTTTATTTTTCTTTCAAATCCCAACTAAGCCTCAAATCCAAAACCGTCTTATGTGTCTTTTTTATTCTACCTCCAACATACATGTTGATCTGGACTCCTTGGTTTTCTTCCAATCTCAGATTTAATTTTTGGCTTGCAATTCTCCTTCGATAATATACTTTTATTTTTCATAAAAAAGAAGAAAGAAGGGAGGAGAAAAACTCCAAGGAAAAGAAATGGAAGGTAAAAGAAAACAAAAAAAAAAAAAAAAAGAGAGGGGGGAGAGGAAGATAAATGATACTTTGGTGATTCTTTAAATTTTAAACTCTTCCTAACCATCCTTCTATAGTATATAAGTAGAATATGTACTAGGTTTTTTTTTTTTTTTTGAGATATTAAAATTCATTAAAATTTTTTATTATTTTAAGATTTATAAAAAATACTTTTATAAGTTGACTGAATAAACGGATCATACACTAAAGTCACAATTAAATAAGTAAAAAGTTAAAGGACATGTGGACAAGTTGTCACTATATATTCATTAATCCTTTTACCATATAAAAAATACTATTCTAATAGAATATCTTTTGAGGCCATTAATTGATAAAGCAAGTACTTATTATTTATATGTTAACGTTAAATAATAGTAAAAAAATATTAAAAGTATTTTTGAAGGGAACAAATTATCATAAAAATTATTACGTTAATATTTTACTTGACGTATATTTTTTACCTGCAATAAATTTATTGTCGAAATCTAATAATACTAGGGAGACAAAAAAAATATAACCAAAAATTTATCTTATTTAGCATTCATTAATTATCGCAACAATTAATAAATGCTAAATTAGGCAAGTTATGACTATTTTTTACTAATTTTTTTTAGTTATCAAATATTTTTGTTGTATATATATGAAAGCTATGTCTAGAATGAATCAAGCCCATTCTTGGACCATTTAGTTTGAGTCTTTAATAGTTTGATAAATTTGGCTTGTAAATTTTAAAAATTATACTTAAGTTGAATTTGAATTTATTAAATGAGTTGAGTTTAATTTTGGATATAATTTAGTTTATTAGTTTATTAATTTATCAGTTATTTTAAATATATATATATATATATATATATATATATATATATATATATATATATATATATAGGGGTGAAATTAGATAAAATATTAGTGAGTATATACACAATAAAATAAGACTAAAATAAAATTTTAAAAAAGATTAACTGAAATTTATATATAAGTTACATATAAAAAAATAAAATTAGAAGGGCTATATTATCTCCCTTTCTTACAACGTAGCTAGTTCCGCCAGAGAGAGAGGATGTATTATTTAATGAGAATGAGTTTTATACATGAGAATGCATTTATAATTTTTTGATTGATTTTAATTATTAAGATTAAATATACTTAATAATAAAAATAAATAGTCATTTTTTACTATAAAAAATTCGAACGTTGATAAAATTAACCATAAAAAATTAAAATTAAAATTATATCCATACAAGATAAATTTTGTATGACAAAAATAACTAATTATTAAATTTTTATTGATAATTCAGTAAATATCCTTCTGTTATCCTAAATTGATTCATCCCCTTTTTCTTCCTGCTGTCCAGGGTGGTGACAATTGCAGCATAGATGGTTAAAAGGAAAACACCCCAATCCGACCCCACAAACGATGCCGTTTCTAAGTCAAAGATGAAGTCCAAGGGTTCCTCATCCATTCCTAACTCCGAAAACTGCTGTTTTGTTAGAAACTGCATTCCACCAAACGAGGCCCGAGTCAAATGGCCTACGCGCTAGCGATCGGTAACAAAGTCGGTCATTCTATTTTTTTTTTTTTGTTTATTTTATAATAATTTTATTTGGGTTGCGAATTTTTTGAGTGGTTATAATATTGCAGTGAAAAGATTGATAACAGTAACATTTTAAAGGCCAAGTGCCGTTTTCATCAAGCTACAGTAGATGGGGTTCTTTTCAGGCTTAATGACCATGCCTATGTTAAGATTTTCTTCTTTCTCATTTTCTGTGCTTTCAATTCCTTCAAGTTTCTCTCATTTCAATTAATTATTCATTCAAGAGTTGTAAATCTAGTGTGTTATTGGTCAGTTTTATTCTGTGATGTTAGTAATGTAGAAAATACTTGAACTTATTAAAATAGTGTTCTCGTCTTCTTTACTCTAATTGGGACGTACACACTAACGTGGGAGTAAAATTTGCAGTGGCAGCTGTAATAGAAGTGGTGGCTGTGGCTGTGGATTGCAGGAAGAGAAAGGGAATGAATCAATTTAGAATAAGGGAGGAGTATTTATAGAATTATCAATAAAAATTTATAAATAAGTTATTTTTTTTAACAAAACTTATTTTGTATGTGCATAACTTTAATTTTAATTTTTTATGGTTAGTTTTATCAGCGTTCGAATTTTTCGTGGTTAAAAATAATTATTTACTTAATAAATAATATATAAGTAATGAATTTATTATAGTCATTAAATTTATGTGTGAAATAGAACTTCTTAAAAATATAATTTTAAAAAAAATAAAAATAAATGTTTTTAAAATTAATCTAAACTAATTTTATATTAGGTTATTGATAATTCTAAAAATAATTTAATAATCTAAAATTTATTGGGAGAAATAAAGTTCTTTCTTAATAATTATTTTAAGAAATTTTTTAATATAAAAAGAAATTATAATACGATATATATATATTTCTTTAGTTTTGCTGTCAAGTTGAATCCATAGCTTTATGATCTTATCATTTTATCCCGTATACTTCACTCTCGCATTACCATCATTTTGGAAATTTTGAATCCTCTCAATGTTGGATTTTTATTTGAGAGGGTAAAGTGTAATCTTTCACCCACTGCAACAATATAGATTATTTTTTGGAATTATATGCGTCAAAAAAGAATTAAAATTCGTCAAGAAACAAATTTTGACACTATTTTAATTATGAAAATATGTTAATAAAAATTTTGTCAAAAATAGTATTTTTAACATATAAGTAATTGTAAAGAAAGCTTAAATCTTATTTTGATAAATATTGGTCGTCAAAAATAATTTGTTAGAAAAATTTGAGAATATATTTTTTGTGATACTTATTAACCGTCAAAAATACTTATTGCCGGTGTACTACTTGAGCCTGTATAAGATGCTGAAGGTAGTGGCAGAAAAGTTGATATCATTACAGAAAAGATTCCTGTGGAGCAAGGAGCTGAGGAAGGTAGCAATGGACTAGTGCTAGTTAAGTGGGAGGTGGTTCAAGCCCCCTAAAAAGTTGGGTGGGTTGGGGGTAGGTGATGCCATGGTTAGAAATACTGCACTCCTCTTTAAGTGGTGGTGGCGTTTTTCAAAAGAGAAATGTCCATTATGGAAGAAGGTTGTATGCTGGTGTGCGAATCCCCACACTCCGTACAACTGTACCAGCAAGTGCACTGGGTCGTCCAAAAAATACCTGAGTGAGTCAGGGTCGAACCCACGAGGATTGTGGTTTGAAGCAAGCTATGGTTATCTTGTAGATCTTAGTCAGGCGGATAGAAAGGTAGAAGGTTTGATTATTTAAATGCATAAAAGAAAACAAAGATGGAATTACTATGTTTGATTATAACCAGTGATAAGAAGATGGTTAAGGCTTGGAGAGGCCTTGTTCTTCTGGATAACTCTCTGGCCTTACTGTCTTCTTCAATTGTGAACGATTTTTTCTATGGCAGGCTGTATGTGATTGACGCTGGTTTAAGCAGCTGCCAATAATTCTCCAAATCTGAACCCCAGGGTTAGTGTGGATCCATTCTGCTTGAAGGTGAAGCTCCTGCAGTCTATTCTCCTTAGTGATCATACTCAAAACGCCACAAAAAGGTCAAATCTTCCGGATCAGAGAAGGCTTTATTTTTTGTTCTAGCCTTTACCACAAAGACCCTAATCTCCCCATACCTCTGCTGAACTGGTGTCTCGAGAAGTCCCCAACGAAGTCGTGGATTAGTCGTCTAAGAGATGTATAATCAAGCTAGTGGTTCATTGTTGTCTGATGAAAGTCGCACTCTGAACCCAAGAAGAACACGGGAGGTTGTCAGGCACGCGGTCTTAGAATAAAGAACACAAATTGAAAGGAAACAGTAATACTTTTATTGATCCATAAAACTCAGCAGAGCTCCTCCCCTCAACCTAAGAGGTTTAGAAACTCATACTGATAGAGAATAGAATATGAAAAATGTTTAGAGTATCTATGATCCTGAAAACAATGAAAATTCTCAAATAAATATTAAGCTAATGACTAAGGATTACATAAGAAGGGTAAAACAGTCTTTTAGTGTCAAAATCCACTTCTGGGGCTCACTTGGTTGGTGTTTGGGTTCAGCTTTGAGTGTATCCACATGCTTAGGCCTTCTTGGGCATTGAACGCCCTCTTTGGAACCTCCTTGGGCGTTGGATGCCAGCTTAGCATCCTTTTCTGCCGTTGGACACCAGGAATTGGCCGATGGCTGGCGTTGAACGCTAGTTTTGGTCTTCATTCCTCGAGCAAAGTATGAACTATTATATATTGCTGGAAAGCTCTGGATGTTAGATTTCTATAGCCGTTGAGAACGCTCCATTTGAACTTTTTTCGCTCCAGAAAAGCTCTTTTGAATGCATGGAGGTCAAATCCGGACAGCATCTGCAACACTTTCTCTGTCTCTGAATCAGACTTTTGCTCCAGCTCCTCAATTTCAGCCAGAAAATACCTGAAATTTCATAAAAATACACAAACTCAAAGTAGAATCCAAAAATATGAATTTTGCACTAAAACCTATGAAAAATATAATAAAACTTAAACAAAACATGCTAAAAACTATATGAAAATGATGCCAAAAAGTGTATAAAATATCCGCTCATCACAACACCAAACTTAAACTGTTGCTTATCCCTAAGCAACTAAAAATAAAGTAGGACAAAAAGAAGAGTAAGATACAATAAATACTAGAGTTTTCAATGAAGCTCAGTCTCAATTAGATGAGCGGGACTTAGTAGCTTTTAGTTTTTGAATAGATTTGACATCTCACTATCCATTAAAACTCAGAATGGTTGGCATCTTTAGAAACTTAGAATCCAGATGATATTATTGACTCTCCTAGTTTAGTTCTTTTTTATTCTTGAACACAACTTTTTAGAGTCTTGGCCGTGGCCCACTTTGTTTTCCAGTATTACCACCGAATACATAAATGCCACAGATACTTAACTA
Organism: Arachis stenosperma; assembly: GCF_014773155.1. Classification (NCBI taxonomy): domain Eukaryota; kingdom Viridiplantae; phylum Streptophyta; class Magnoliopsida; order Fabales; family Fabaceae; genus Arachis; species Arachis stenosperma. The sequence goes on along the minus strand of NC_080385.1, from coordinate 128,996,653 downwards.
GGTGAACCTTTTCAGATTGTGATTCGACTTTGCCAGAATCCCCAGATAGAGGTGTCCAGAGTTCTTAAGCACACTCTTTTTGCTTTGGATCACGACTTTAACTGCTCAGTCTCAAGCTTTTTACTTGACACCTTCACACCACAAGCACATGGTTAGGGATAGCTTGTTTGAGCTGCTTAGGCCAAGATTTTATTTCTTGTACGCCCTCTTAACCATTGATACTCAAACCCTTGGATCCTTTTACCCTTGCCTTTTGGTTTAAAGGGTTTATTGGCTTTTTGCTCTTGCCTTTTGGTTTAAAGAGCTATTGGCTTTTTCTACTTTTTATTTATTTTTTATTATTATTATTTTTTCGCATGCATATATATATATATATATATATATATATATATATATTCATTGCAACATGCTTTTTCTTTTTCTTTTTGCTGCTTTTTCTTGATTCAAGAATCAATTTTTGAGATTCTTCAGATTATCAATAATATTTCACTTTTATCATCATTCTTTCAAGAGCCAACATTCATAAATTCCAACTTCAAATATGTACTGTTCATTTATACATTCAGAAAACAAAAGCAATGCCACCACATCAATATAATTGAACTATTCTTAAGATAAACTCAAAATTCATGTATTATACTTTTCTCAAATAAATTTTTTTTAAGCAAGGTGAAGGACGTATGGAATATTTTATAACCTTAAGACATAGATAGAAATTATCATGCAATAAAAACAAGAGAACAGACAATAGAACATAATAGAAAACAGAAAATAACATAAGGAAAGGGGATAAAGAGAACGAGTCCACCTTATTGATCGTGCCTACTCCTCCTCCTTGAGGATCCAATGTAGTTCTTGATCTCTTCTATGTCACGCCCTTACCTTTGTTGTTCTTCCCTCATGACCCTTTGATCTTCTCTCATGGCCTTTTGGTCTTCCCTTATTTCATTGAGGATAGTGGAATGCTCTTGATGCTCCAACTTCAATTGCTCCATATTAGTGTTTAATTCTTCAAGAGAATTATGCAATTGATCCCAATAGCCTTGGTGCACGAAATTGTGATCACTACAACTTCGCACAACTAACCAGCAAGTGCACTGGGTCGTCCAAGTAATAAACCTTACGCGAGTAAGGGTCGATCCCACGGAGATTGTTGGTATGAAGCAAGCTATGGTCACCTTGTAAATCTTAGTCAGGCAGACTCAAATGGGTATAGATGATGAATGAAACATAAAGATAAAGATAGAGATACTTATGTATATCATTGGTGAGAGCTTCAAATAAGCGTATGAAGATGCTTTGTCCCTTCTGTCTCTCTGCTTTTCTACTGTCTTCATCCAATCCTTCTTACTCCTTTCCATGGCAAGCTTATGCAAGGGTTTCACCGTTGTCAGTGGCTACCTCCCATCATCTCATTGGAAATGTTCAACGCACCCTGTCACGGCACGGCTATCCATCTGTCGGTTCTCAATCAGGCCGGAATAGAATCCAGTGATTCTTTTGCGTCTGTCACTAACGCCCCGCCCTCAGGAGTTTGAAGCACGTCACAGTCATTCAATCATTGAATCCTACTCAGAATACCACAGACAAGGTTAGACCTTCCGGATTCTCTTGAATGCCGCCATCAGTTCTTGCCTATACCACGAAGACTCTGATCTCACGGAATGGCTGGCTCGTTTGTCAGGCGAGCGCTCGGTTGTCAGGCGATCAACCATGCATCGTGTATCAGGAATCCAAGAGATATTCACCCAATCTAAGGTAGAACGGAGGTGGTTGTCAGTCACACGTTCATAGGTGAGAATGATGATGAGTGTCACGGATCATCACATTCATCAAGTTGAAGAACAAATGATATCTTGGAACAAGAACAAGCGGAATTGAATAGAAGAACAATAGTAATTGCATTAATACTCGAGGTACAGCAGAGCTCCACACCTTAATCTATGGTGTGTAGAAACTCCATCGTTGAAAATACATAAGAACAAAGTCTAGGCATGGCCGTGAGGCCAGCCTCCCAAAGTGATCTAAGAACTAGATGTCCAAAGATGATCTAGAGATCTAAAGTGATCAAAAGATACACAATGATCAAAAGATGAAAATACAATAGTAAAAGGTCCTATATATAGAGAACTAGTAGCCTAGGGTGTACAGAGATGAGTAAATGACATAAAAATTCACTTCCGGGCCCACTTGGTGTGTGCTTGGGCTGAGCATTGAAGCAGTTTTGTGTAGAGATTCTTCTTGGAGTTAAACGCCAGCTTTTATGCCAGTTTGGGCGTTTAACTCCCATTTTGGTGCCAGTTCCGGCGTTTAACGCTGGGAATTCTGAAGGTGACTTTGAACGCCGGTTTGGGCCATCAAATCTTGGGCAAAGTATGGACTATCATATATTGCTGGAAAGCCCAGGATGTCTACTTTCCAACGCCGTTGAGAGCGCGCCAATTGGGCTTCTGTAGCTCCAGAAAATCCACTTTGAGTGCAGCGAGGTCAGAATCCAACAGCATCTGCAGTCCTTTTCAGCCTCTGAATCAGATTTTTGCTCAGGTCCCTCAATTTCAGCCAGAAAATACCTGAAATCACAGAAAAATACACAAACTCATAGTAAAGTCCAGAAAAGTGAATTTTAACTAAAAAATAATAAAAATATACTAAAAACTCAACTAAATATACTAAAAACATACTAAAAACAATGCCAAAAAGCGTACAAATTATCCGCTCATCACAACACCAAACTTAAATTGTTGCTTGTCCTCAAGCAACTAAAAATCAAATAAGATAAAAAGAAGAGAATATACTATAGACTCCATATTATCAATGAAACTTAGCTCCAAATTAGATGAGCGGGACTAGTAGCTTTTTGCCTCCAAACAGTTTTGGCATCTCACTTTATCCTTTGTAATTCAGAATGATTGGCTTCTTTAGGAACTCAGAATCCAGATAGTGTTATTGATTCTCCTAGTTAAGTATGATGATTCTTGAACACAGCTACTTTATGAGTCTTGGCCGTGGCCCAAAGCACTCTGTCTTCCAGTATTACCACCGGATACATACATGCCACAGACACATAATTGGGTGAACCTTTTCAGATTGTGACTCAGCTTTGCTAGAGTCCCCAATTAGAGGTGTCCAGGGTTCTTAAGCACACTCTTTTTGCCTTGGATCACAACTTTATTTCTTTCTTTTTCTTTCTTTTTCTCTTTCTCCCTTTTTTTTTCGTTTTTTTTTGTATTCACTGCTTTTTCTTGCTTCAAGAATCATTTTTATGATTTTTCAGATCCTCAGTAACATGTCTCCTTTTTCATCATTCTTTCAAGAGCCAACAATTTTAACATTCATGAACAACAAATTCAAAAGACATATGCACTGTTCAAGCATACATTCAGAAAACAAAAAGTATTGTCACCACATCAAACTAATTAAGCTAGTTTTAAAGATGAATTCGAAATCCTGTACTTCTTGTTCTTTTGTAATAAAAACAGTTTTCATTTAAGAAAGGTGATGGATTCATAGGACATTCATAACTTTAAGGCATAGACACTAAGACACTAATGATCATAAGACACAAACATGGACAAACATAAGCATAAATTTTCGAAAAACAGGAAAATAAAGAACAAGGAGATTAAAGAACGGGTCCACCTTAGTGATGGCGGCTTGTTCTTCCCCTTGAAGGTCTTATGGAGTGCTTGAGCTCCTCAATGTCTCTTCCTTGTCTTTGTTGCTCCTCTCTCATGATTTTTTTATCTTCTCTAATTTCATGGAGGAGGATGGAACGTTCTTGGTGCTCCACCCTTAGTTGTCCCATGTTGGAACTCAATTCTCCTAGGGAGGTGTTGATTTGCTCCCAATAGTCTTGTGGAGGAAAGTGCATCCCTTGAGGCATCTCACGGATCTCATGATGAGAGGGGTCTCTTGTTTGCTCCATCCTTTTCTTAGTGATGGGCTTGTCCTCATCAATGAGGATGTCTCCCTCTATGTCAACTCCAACTGAATAACAGAGGTGATGGTGCACGAAATTGCAATCACACTTTTGCAACCCCGCACAACTAACCAGCAAGTGCACTGGGTCGTCCAAGTAATACCTTACGTTAGTAAGGGTCGATCCCACGGAGATTGTCGGCTTGAAGCAAGCTATGGTTATCTTGTAAATCTTAGTCAGGATATCAGAAATTATCAGGATTGATTGTGAAAAGCGAAAGAACATGAAATAAGTACTTGTTATGCAGTAATGGAGAATAGATTGAGGTTTTGGAGATGCTCCATCTTCTGAATCTATGCTTTCCTACTGTCTTCTTCATCAAACACGCAAGGCTCCTTCCATGGCAAGCTGTATGTAGGGTTTCACCGTTGTCAGTGGCTACCTCCCATCCTCTCAATGGAAATGTTCAACGCACCCTGTCACGGCACGGCTATCCATCTATCGGTTCTCGATCAGGCCGGAATAGAATCCTTTGATTCTTTTGCGTCTGTCACTAACGCCCCGCCTTCAGGAGTTTGAAACTCGTCACAGTCATTCAATCATTGAATCCTACTCAGAATACCACAGACAAGGTTTAGACCTTCCGGATTCTCTTGAATGCCGCCATCAGTTCTAGCTTATACCACGAAGATTCCGGTTAGAGAATCCAAGAGATATCTACTTAATCTAAGGTAGAACGGAGGTGGTTGTCAGGCACACGTTCATAGTTGAGAATGATGATGAGTGTCACGGATCATCACATTCATCCGGTTTAGGAACAAGTAATATCTTAGAATGGAAGCAAGCATGATTGAATGAGAAACAGTAGTAATTGCATTAATCCATCAAGACACAGCAGAGCTCCTCACCCCCAACCATGGGGTTTAGAGACTCATGCCGTGGAAGGTACACAAAGAAACGTGTAAAATGTCAAGAGGTCCAGATACAATGTCAAAAGATCCTATTCATAGTAAACTAGTAACCTAGGGTGTATAGAAATGAGTAAATGACAGAAAAATCCACTTCCGGACCCACTTGGTGTGTGCTTGGGCTGAGCATTGAAGCTTTCATGTGTAGAGACCTTTTCTGGAGTTAAACGCCAGCTTTTATGCCAGTTTGGGCGTTTAACTCCAAGTTTTATGCCAGTTCCAGCGTTAAACGCTGGAAATTCTAAGGCTGATTTGCCACGCCGGTTTGGGCCATCAAATCTTGGGCAAAGTATGGACTATCATATATTGCTGGAAAGCCCAGGATGTCTACTTTCCAACGCCGTTGAGAGCGCGCCAATTGGGCTTCTGCAGCTCCAGAAAATCCACTTCGAGTGCAGGGAGGTCAGAATCCAACAGCATCTGCAGTCCTTTTCGGTCTCTGAATCAGATTTTTGCTCAGGACCCTCAATTTCAGCCAGAAAATACCTGAAATCACAGAAAAAAAACACATAAACTCATAGTAAAGTCCAGAAAAGTGAATTTTAACTAAAAACTAATAAAAATATACTAAAAACTCAACTCAAACTACTAAAAACATACTAAAAACAATGCCAAAAAGCATACAAATTATCCGCTCATCACAACACCAAACTTAAATTGTTGCTTGTCCCCAAGCAACTGAAAATCAAAATAGAATAAAAAGAAGAGAATATACTATAGACTCCAAAATATCAAAGAAACATAGTTCCAATTAGATGAGCGGGACTAGTAGCTTTTTGCCTCCAAACAGTTTTGGCATCTCACTCTATCCTTTGAAGTTCATAATGATTGGCATCTATAAGAACTCAGAACTTAGATAGTGTTATTGATTCTCCTAGTTAAGTATAATGATTCTTGAACATAGCTAGTGTATGAGTCTTGGCTGTGGCCCAAAGCACTCTGTCTTCCAGTATTACCACCGGATACATACATGCCACAGACACATAATTGGGTGAACCTTTTTAAATTGTGACTCAGCTTTGCTAGAGTCCCCAATTAGAGGTGTCCAGGGTTCTTAAGCACACTCTTTTTGCCTTAGTTCACAACTTTATTTTTTTCTTTTTCTTTCTCTTTTTCTCTTTTTTTTTTTCGAAATATATATATATATTTTTTTGTATTCACTGCTTTTTTTTTCTTGCTTCAAGAATCAATTTGATGATTTTTCAGATCCTCAATAACAATTCTCTTTTTCCTCATTCTTTCAAGAGCCAACAATTTTTAACATTCTCAAAATCAACAAATTCAAAAGACATATGCACTATTCAAGCATTCATTCAGAAAACAAAAAGTATTGTCACCACATCAAACTAATTCAACTAGTTTCAAGGATAAATTTCGAAATCCTGTACTTCTTGTTCTTTTTTGATTAAAGCATTTTTCATTTAAGAGGGGTGATGGATTCATAGGACATTCATAACTTTAAGGCATAATCTTTAAATTTTATTAATTATGAATTAAGAACAAGACTCAAAAATAGATATAAAATGAAACTAAAAAAAAAAATTAGAAAACAAAAATTTAAACTAGGCTCCTAATGATAGAGGTTTTCACAGAGTTAGGACTCAACAACCTTGATTTTGAGAAGTGGATGCTCCCTCAGCTTGAGAGGAGAGCTTTTGGCGTTTCAACTCTTGGAGTTCACGCCCCTGCTTCTCTTGCTCCTTCCATTGACTTCTTGGTGATTGGATATTCAATGGGTGTGAATTCATCTGCTCCCATCTTTACCCCAGCCTCTTTACAGAGCAAGGAGATCAAACTTGGGTAAGCCAATTTGGCTACAGTGGAATTCTTATTTGCAATTGTGTAGATCTCACAAGCAATCACATGATGAACCTCCACTTCTTTTCCAAGCATAATGCAATGAATCATCACTGCTTTCTTAATAGTGACCTCAGAACGGTTGCTAGTGGGCAATATGAAACGCCCAATAAAGTCTAGCCAACCTCTTGCAATTGGTTTGAGGTCTCCCCTTTTGAGTTGGTTTGGGACACCCTTTGAATTGGTTATCCACTTAGTTCCAGGGAGGCATATGTCCTCTAGAACTTGATCCAACCCTTTATCTGCTCTCACCATTCTCCTATTAAAGGAGTCAGGATCATCTTGCAGTTGAGGCAATTTGAAGATTTCTCTTATTTTGTCCAGATGGAAGTACATAACTTTCCCTCTGACCATGGTTCTGTAAGTATGGTAAGCGGTTCCAGTCATTCTCTGCTTATCTGTTAGCCACATATTTGAGTAGAATTCCTGAACCATATTCCTTCCAACCTTTATCTCAGGATTGGTTAGAACTTCCCATCATCTGTTTCGAATTTGCTCTTGGATCCCCGGATATTCATCTTCTTTCAGATCAAACTTCACTTCCGGGATCACTGACCTCAGACCCATTATTTTGTGATAATGGTCTTCATGTTCTTTGGTTAAGAACTTCTCTTGATTCCAAAGATTCTTTGGATTATTCTCTTTCTTTCCTCTTAAATTGGTTTGTTTTCCCTTAGGAGCCATGATCTTGATGAATCTTGGCTTTAGTGATCACGGAGAAGCACACCAAACTTAGAGGTTTGCTTGTCCTCAAGTAAAAGAAAGGAAGGAGAAGAGAGAAGAGAGAGCAAATTCGAATGGTGTGGGGGAATGGTGAGGCCGAACGTGTTCTTATAAGGGGGGGGGGGAAAGGAGATTTCGAAAAAAAATTGAGAAGAGATTTGAGAAGATATGGAGAGGATTTGAGAAAAGGGTGAGTTTTTGAATAAGATTTGGGATTGATTTGAGATATATTTGAAGAGTGGTTTTGATTTTTGAAGATTTGAAAGTGAATGATGAAAGGTTGAAGTGTATTTATGTAGAAGAGTATGGGTAAGAAAAGGAAAGTTTAAAAAAATTTAATAGAAAAATGAAATCTTGGTCCCCCCACCTTTCTGGCGTTAAACGCCCAGAATGGCATCCATTCTGGCGTTTAACGCCTATTTGATGCCCCTTTTGGGCGTTTAACGCCCAGCCAGGTGCCCTGGCTGGCGTTAAACGCCAGAATTCCTTTATCACTGGGCGTTTTTCTAAACGCCCAGGATGCTGCACACCTGGCGTTAAACGCCCAGAATGGTGCCCATTCTGGCGTTTAACGCCCAAAATGGCACCTTTACTGGCGTTAAACGCCCAGAATGGTGCCGATTCTGGCGTTTAACGCCCAAAATGCCCCTTACTGGCGTTTTTTCGCCAGTAAGTTCTTTTTCTCTGCTTTTTGAGGTGAATCCTTCTGTAACTCTGTGAATTCCTTCATTTTTGATACTTGCCTATGTAAAAACAAATCATATAACCCCCTAATGACTGGGTTGCCTCCCAGCAAGCGCTTCTTTATTGTCTTTAGCTGGACCTTTACTGAGACTTACTCAAGTCTCAGTTTTGAGCATTCCTGCTCAAAATTGCTTTCAAGATAATGCTTGATTCTCTGTCCATTAACAATGAACTTTTTGTCAGAATCAATATCCTGAAGCTCAACATATCCATATGGAGACACTCCTGTAATCACATACGGACCCCTCCACCGGGATTTAAGTTTTCCTGGAAACAATTTGAGCCTAGAGTTGAATAGCAGAACTTTTTGTCCTGGCTCAAAGACTCTGGTTGACAACTTCTTGTCATGCCACTTCTTTGCCTTTTCCTTATAAATTTTTGCATTTTCAAAGGCATTGAGTCTGAACTCCTCTAGTTCATTTAACTGGAGCAATCTTTTTTCACCAGCTAGCTGAGCATCCATGTTTAGGAACCTGATTGCCCAGTAGGCTTTATGTTCCAGTTCTACGGGCAGGTGACATGCCTTCCCATACACCAGTTGGTATGGAGAGGTTCCTATAGGAGTCTTGAATGCTGCTGTTCTGTATGCCCATAGAGCATCATCCAAGCTCTTTGCCCAATCCTTTCTTCGGGCTATCACAGTCCGTTCTAGGATTCTTTTTAGCTCTCTGTTAGAGACTTCAGCTTGCCCATTTGTCTGTGGATGATACGGAGTTGCCACTTTATGGCTAATTCCATATCTAACCATAGCAGAGTATAGCTGTCTATTGCAGAAATGAGTGCCCCCGTCACGGATTAGTACTCTGGGAAGACCAAACCTGCTGAAGATATGTTTCTGGAGGAATTTCAGCACGGTCTTGGTATCATTAGTGGGTGTAGCAATTGCTTCTACCCACTTAGACACATAGTCCACTGCCACCAGAATGTAAGTGTTTGAGTATGATGGTGGGAATAGACCCATGAAGTCAATTCCCCATACATCAAACAATTCTATCTCTAATATCCCTTGTTGAGGCATGGCATATTCGTGAGGCAAGTTACCAGCTCTTTGGCAACTGTCACAGTTACGCACAAACTCTCGGGAATCTTTATAGAGAGTAGGCCAGTAGAAGCCACATTGGAGGACTTTAGTGGCTGTTCGCTCACTTCCAAAATGTCCTCCATACTGTGATCCATGGCAATGCCATAGGATCCTTTGTGCTTCTTCTCTGGGTACACATCTGCGGATCATTCCGTCTGCACATCTCTTAAAGAGATATGGCTCATCCCATAGGTAGTACTTGGCATCTGAAATTAATTTCTTTCTTTGCACTCTGCTGTACTCTTGGGGTATGAACCTCACAGCTTTGTAGTTTGCAATATCTGCAAACCATGGAGCTTCCTGAATGGCAAAGAGTTGCTCATCTGGGAAAGTCTCAGAGATCTCAGTAGAAGGGAGGGACGTCCTAGCTACTGGTTCTATTCAGGATAGATGATCAGCTACTTGGTTCTCTGTCCCTTTTCTGTCTCTTATTTCTATATCAAACTCTTGCAGAAGCAACACCCATCTTATTAGTCTGGGTTTTGAATCCTGCTTTGTGAGTAAGTATTTAAGAGCAGCATGGTCAGTGTACACAACCACTTTGGATCCCACTAGATAGGATCTAAACTTGTCAATGGCATAAACCACTGCAAGTAACTCTTTTTCTGTGGTTGTGTAGTTCTTCTGTGCGTCATTTAGAACATGGCTGGCATAATAAATGACGTGCAAAAGCTTGTTATGCCTCTGTCCCAACACTGCACCAATGGCATGGTCACTGGCATCACACATTAGTTCAAATGGCAATGTCCAATCTGGTGTAGAGATGACTGGTGCTGTGACCAGCTTAGCTTTCAGGGTCTCAAATGCCTGCAGACACTGTGTGTCAAACACAAATGGTGTGTCAGCAGCTAGCAGATTACTCAGGGGTTTTGCAATTTTCGAAAAATCCTTTATGAACCTTCTGTAGAATCCTGCATGCCCCAGAAAGCTTCTGATTGCCTTAACATTGGCAGGTGGTGGTAATTTTTCAATTACCTCTACCTTTGCCTTATCCACCTCTATTCCCCTGCTTGAAATTTTGTGCCCAAGCACAATTCCCTCAGTCACCATAAAGTGACATTTCTCCCAGTTTAAAACCAGGTTAGTCTCTTGGCACCTTTTCAGGATAAGTGTTAGGTGATTAAGACAGGAGCTGAATGAGTCTCCATATACTGAGAAGTCATCCATGAAGACTTCCAGAAATTTCTCTACCATATCTGAGAAGATAGAGAGCATGCACCTCTGAAAGGTTGCAGGTGCATTGCACAGACCAAAAGGCATCCTTCTGTAGGCAAACACGCCAGAAGGGCAAGTAAATGCTATTTTCTTGGTCCTGAGGATCTACTGCAATTGGTTGTAGCCTGAATAACCATCCAAAAAGCAGTAATAATCATGACCAGCTAGTCTTTCTAGCATTTGGTCTATGAATGGTAAAGGAAAATGATTCTTTCTGGTGGCTGTATTGAGCCTTCTGTAGTCAATACACATACGCCACCCTGTGATTGTTCTTGTAGGAACCAGTTCATTTTTTTCATTATGAACCACTGTCATGCCTCCCTTTTTAGGGACAACTTGGACAGGGCTCACCCAGGGGCTATCAGAAATAGGATAAATAATCCCAGCCTCCAGTAATTTAGTGACCTCTTTCTGCACCACCTCCTTCATGGCTGGATTTAGCCTCCTCTGTGGTTGGACCACTGGTTTGGCATTATCCTCCAACAGGATCTTGTGCATGCATCTAGCTGGGCTAATACCCTTAAGATCACTTATGGACCACCCAAGAGCTGTCTTGTGTGTCCTTAGCACTTGAATCAGTGCTTTCTCTTCCTGTGGACTCAAAGCAGAGCTTATAATCACTGGAAAAGTGTCACCCTCTCCCAGAAATGCATACTTCAGGGATGATGGTAGTGGTTTGAGTTCAGGTTTGGGAGGCTTATCCTCCTCCTGAGGAATTTTCGAAAATTCCTTTATTTCCTGCGGTTCTTCCTGATCAGGTTGAACATCCTTGAAGATGTCTTCAAGCTCTGATTCTAGGCTTTCAGTCATATTGATCTCTTCTACCAGAGAATCGATAATATCAGCGCCCATGCAGTCATTTGGTGTGTCTGGATGCTGCATAGCTTTTACAGCATTCAACTTGAACTCATCCTCATTGACTCTCAGGGTTACTTCCCCTTTTTGTACATCAATAAGAGTTCGTCCAATTGCTAGGAAAGGTCTTCCTAGAATGAAGGTTGCACTTTTGTGCTCCTTCATTTCCAGCACCACAAAGTCAGTTGGAAAGGCAAATGGCCCAACCTTGACAATCATATCCTCTATTATGCCTGATGGATGTTTAATGGAGCCATCAGCAAGTTGGAGGCATATCTGGGTTGGTTTGACTTCTCCAGCCAACCCAAGCTTTCTGATAGTGGATGCAGGTATTAGATTGATGCTTGCTCCAAGATCACATAAAGCTGTCTTGGTGCAAGCACCTTCTAATGTGCATGGTATCATAAAGCTTCCTGGATCTTGAAGCTTTTCTAGTAAGCTTTTCAGAATGACTGCACTGCATTCTTCAGTGAGAAATACTTTTTCAGTTTCTCTCCAATCCTTCTTATGACTTAAGATCTCTTTCATGAACTTAGCATAGGAAGGTATTTGCTCAAGTGCCTCTGCAAATGGAATCTTTATTTCAAGAGTCCTTAAATAATCTGCAAAGCGGGCAAATTGCTATCCTGCTCGCTTGGCGGAGTTTCTGAGGATAAGGCATCTTGGCTTTATATTCTTCAACCTTAGATGTTGCAGGTTTATTTTACAGAAGTGGTGAAGACGCCTTGTTAGAGGGATTACTGTCAGCACTCTCAGGTGTGATCTCCCCTTGGCGTCTGAACGCCAGGATTGGGTGGAAAATGGGCGTTTAACGCCAACTTTTCCCCCTTTTCTGGCGTTTGAACGCCAGAACGGGGGGAATGGGCGTTTAACACAGCTTCCTTCCCCTTCTGGCGTTTGAACGCCACTAGCATTCCTCTCTGGGCTCTTACTGTCCTCAGAGGGATTTTGAACAGGGGTTTGGTTATCCTCTGTCAATGTTCTTATTTGACTTTTTGCTCTTTTGAGTGGTATTGTTTAGTGTCTTCCCACTCTCAGTTGAACTGCTGACACTCTCCTGTTATCTGTTTAGATATCTGCTGTTTGCTTGATTCAACTGCAGTTCTATGTTTGTTAGCAACTTAGTTTCATGAAGCATCTCTTTAAATTTGCGCTAACTGTTCTGTCATCAGGAGTAACTGTTGATTAAGCTCAATCATGTTTGAGGATTAGGATCAGTGAACTACTGCCATGATTTCCTCTTTTGGAGAAACTCATGCTAGAGTATAAGTATTGGTTTCTAGCAACAGTGTCTATAAGCTCTTGAGCTTCTTCAATGTCTTCCTCATGTGTATAGATCACCAGCTGAGTGGTCTAAAGACATCTGAGCTTTTTCTGTAAGCCCATAGTAGAAGATGTCTAACTGTACCCACTCTGAAAACATTTCAGAGGGGCATTTTCTAAGCATACCTCTATACTCTCCCAGGCATTATAAAGGGATTCATCATCCTCTTGTTAAAGCCTTGGATGTCCAGCCTTAGCTGTGTCATCCTCTTGGAGGGTAAAAATGATTCAGGAATTTGTCTGATAACTGTTTCCATGTCTTTGCTTGCTGTAGGTTGGTTATTCAACCACCTTTTAGCTTGATCTTTTACAGCAAATGAAAACAGTAATAGTCTGTAGACATCCTGATCCACCTCTTTATCATGTACTGTGTCAGTAATTTGCAAGAACTGTGCCAGAAACTCAGTAGGTTCTTCTTGTGGAAGACCGGAATACTGGCAATTTTGCTGCACTATGATAATGAGTTGAGGATTTAGCTCAAAGCTGCTTACTTTGATGGGAGGTGTACAGATGCTGCTCCCATATGCAGCTGTAATGGGGTTAGCATATGACCCCAGAGTCCTTCTGGACTGATCAATCCCACTTAGGTCCATAATGGATAAAGGGAAATGATATGGATTGCAAATAGATAAACTTTGTTTTTTTTTTTTGAATTAACCGAAAAAATAAAATAAAATAAAATAAAACAAAAGGAAATTAAAATAAAAATTCGAAACTCAAAAAGAAAATAAGATCAAAGCAAATTGAGAACTGAACCAATTAGTTAATTAAAAAGATTTTGAGATTAGCAATTAGAAAGATATGATTGAAAAATTTTTTTATGAAGAAAATTTGATTTTTGAAAAGAGGAAAGAGAAAAACAACAAAATGACACCAAACTTAAAATTTTTAGAAAATCAAACACAATTTTCGAAAATTTTTAAGGGAAAAACACAAAGAGGACACCAAACTTAGAATTTTTACGGATCAAAAGGGGACTAAGGACATGCAAAATCGAAAATAAAAGAAAAGCAAAAGCATGCAATTGACACCAAACTTAAAATATGAAAACTAGACTCAACTAAAAGACTCTAAACCAACAAAAATAAAACAGTCCTAATCTAAGCAACAAGATAAGCCGTCAGTTGTCCAAAACTCGAACAATCCCCGGCAACGGCGCCAAAAACTTGGTGCACGAAATTGCAATCACACTTTTGCAACCCCGCACAACTAACCAGCAAGTGCACTGGGTCGTCCAAGTAATACCTTACGTGAGTAAGGGTCGATCCACGGAGATTGTCGGCTTGAAGCAAGCTATGGTTATCTTGTAAATCTTAGTCAGGATATCAGAAATTATCAGGATTGATTGTGAAAAGCGAAAGAACATGAATAAGTACTGTATGCAGTAATGGAGAATAGGTTGAGGTTTTGGAGATGCTCCATCTTCTGAATCTCTGCTTTCCTACTGTCTTCTTCATCAAACACGCAAGGCTCCTTCCATGGCAAGATGTATGTAGGGTTTCACGTTGTTAGGTGGTACCTCCCATCCTCTCAGTGGAAATGTTCACGCACCCTGTCACGGCACGGCTATCCATCTGTCGGTTCTCGATCAGGCCGGAATAGAATCCATTGATTCTTTTGGTCTGTCACTAACGCCCCGCCTTCAGGAGTTTGAAGCTCGTCACAGTCATTCAATCATGAATCCTACTCAGAATACCACAGACAAGGTTAGACCTTCCGGATTCTCTTGAATGCCGCCATCAGTTCTAGCTTATACCACGAAGATTCCGGTTATAGAATCCAAGAGATATCTACTTAATCTAAGGTAGAACGGAGGTGTTGTAGGCACGTTCATAGTTGAGAATGATGATGAGTGTCACGGATCATCACATTCATCCGGTTTAGGAACAAGTAATATCTTAGATGGAAGAAGCAAGCATGATTGAATGAGAAACAGTAGTAATTGCATTAATCCATCAAGACACAGCAGAGCTCCTCACCCCCAACCATGGGGTTTAGAGACTCATGCCATGGAAGGTACACAAAGAAAACGTGTAAAATGTCATGAGGTCCAGATACAATGTCAAAAGACCTATTAATAGTAAACTAGTAACCTAGGGTGTACAGAAATGAGTAAAGACAAAAAAATCACTTCCGGGCCCACTTGGTGTGTGCTTGGGCTGAGCATTGAAGCTTTCATGTGTAGAGACCTTTTCTGGAGTTAAACGCCAGCTTTTATGCCAGTTGGGCGTTTAACTCCAAGTTTTATGCCAGTTCCAGCGTTAAACGCTGGAAATTCTAAGGCTGATTTGCCACGCCGGTTTGGGCCATCAAATCTGGGCAAAGTATGGACTATCATATATTGCTGGAAAGCCCAGGATGTCTACTTTTCCAACGCCGTTGAGAGCGCGCCAATTGGGCTTCTGCAGCTCCAGAAAATCCACTTCGAGTGCAGGGAGGTCAGAATCCAACAGCATCTGCAGCCTTTTCGGTTCTGAATCAGATTTTGCAGGACCCTCAATTTCATCCAGAAAAATACCTGAA